>NC_069392.1:78632240-78935194 GCF_027475565.1 Acinonyx jubatus
AAAGAAATACCTGGAAGCTTATAAGAGTTACTAAACAAAACAAAAACAAAACAACTTGATTAACACTGAGCAAAGGACTTGAGTAGACATTTCTCCAAAGAAGATATACAAATGGCCAATAAACACATGAAAAAAATGCTCAACATCAATAATCGTTAGGGAAATAAAATCAAAACACAATGAGGTACCACTTCAGACTCATTAAGATGGCTACTCTAAAAAAACGCGTTGACAAGGATATGGAAAAATTGGAACCCATGTGTGCTGTTGATGGGCATGTAGAATGGTACAGTTGCTATGGAAAACAATATGGTAGTTACTCAGAAAATTAAAAATAAAATTACCATATGATCCAGCAATTCTACTTCTGAGTATATGCCCAAAAGAATGGAAAGCAGGATCTCAAAGAGATGTTCGTACAGCCACGTTCATAATGACGTTCACAATAGCCAAAGATGTCTATCGATGGATGAATAGATAAACAAAATATAGTATAAACATACACTGGAATATTATTCAGCATTTAAAAAGGAAATTATGGGGCGCCTGGGTGGCCCGGTCGGTTGGGCATCCGACTTCAGCTCAGGTCATGATCTCGCAGTTTGTGAGTTTGAGCCCCGCGTCGGGCTCTGTGCTGGCAGCTCGGAGCCTGGAGCCTGCTTCAGGTTCTGTGTCTCCCCCTCTCTCTGCCCCTCCCCTGCTCATGCTCTGTCTCTCTCTGTCTCTCAATAATAAATAAACGTTAAAAAAAATTTTTTTTAAAGAAGGAAATTTTGACACATGCTATAACATGGTTGAACCTTAAGAACATTGTTTTTGGTTTTAGTTTTTAGTTTTCTCTTCAAGTTTTTGTTTAAGTTCCAGTTAATGCACAGTGTAATATTAGTTTCAGATTAGAATGTAGTGATTCATCACTTACATATAATACCCAGTGCTCAACACAAGTGCCCTCCTTAATACCCATTACCTATTTAACCCATTTTCCTTGACCCACCTCCCCTTCAGCAACCTTCAGTTCTCTATAGTTAAGAGTCTGTTTCCTGGTTTGCCCCCCCCCCCTTCACCTATGTCCATCTGTTTGTTTCTTAAATTCTACAAGAGTGAAATCATATGGCATTTGTCTTTCTCTGACTGATCGCTTAGCATAATGCTCTTTAGCGCCACCCAAGTTGCAAATGGCAAAATTTCATTTTTTTCTTATGGCTGAGTAATATTCCATATAGTCCATATATTGAACCTCGAGCACATTGTTTTTAGTCAAATAAGCCAGTTACAAAAGGACAAATACTGTATGGTTCCATTTATATGAGGCGCTTAGAATCATCAAATTCATAGAAAGTACAATGGTGGCCCCCAGGGGTCGGGGGGAGGGAAGAATGTGGAGATGTGTGTAATGGGTATAGAGCTTTAGTTTGGGATGAAGAAATTCTGCAGATGGATGGCGGTAATAATTGTACAACAACGTGAATGCACTCAGTGTCACAAAACTGAGCCCTTAGAAATGGTTAAGATGGCAAATTTTATGTTGTGCGTTTTACTGTCATTAAAAAATTTAACTGTTCCCATAAGCTTTACTGTTGTCTTCTCTGTTTGCCAAACTTTTCATTTAAACTTACATTTCTCTTCATCAATATTAAGGGGAAAAACAGTCATCTGTAATTTAAGAATGCTATTTACAAAGCAGAGGCATAAAATGTTGACTTTTCCCACAGCCACCTTTGTTAGAATTACTTTGGAAAATGGTGCTGGTGGCCTTTTGATTCACAGTCTATTCTGACTTGTCCCTACTAAATGGCCTCTTCCAGAAGTTGCATAATTGCCAGTTGTGATGAACAGGTAGTGGCATTTTTTTTTTTTTTGTCCTTGTGCCTATGGATGGTTTGTGTTAAGTGTATTTAGTATAAAGCCTCTTAATGATAAGATTGTAACTAGTATTTGGTCACTTAATTGAAAAAGTTGGTTAAAGCAGAACATAAAATGTTTGAAGGTTTTTTATATTTTCCTCCTGCTAGACTTGGGGGTTTGTGTGGCGGGGGTGTGGGCTACCCCTAAAAGCATCATTTTGAAGAAGGGCTCTGAGAGGAGCAAAGAGTAACAATTTCTAGTGTTATAATCCTAGGCTGACAGGTAGTTCCAGGAACTAAATCGGGAACAGAACTGTTATTTGACTTCTTGCCACAGAACCCGGTGACTAGATTTTTATCAGGTACCACCTCCCCCCACTAGTTACAGTTTCTTCTCCACAAGCCTATTTTAGTATTTTATTAACTGATTCCCTTTATTGAGTCTCTACGAAGCCATCAACTTAGTTTTCGTAGACATAACTTTTCCTTTTGCATTCCTGTTTCCCTGACTATGTAAATGTGAATATAATTACAATGAGCACCACAGGCTTGGTTCGAGCCCGACACTGAGCAGGTAGGGGTAGAAAAGTTCTGTGATCCTGTGGGGACCTCACAGTGCCATGGGCTTCACTGGTGCATTCTATTGAAGGAATGGAGGCTTAATGTGGTTAATCTGGTGGGTAGGTTAAGAGGAGATTGGTTAGGAGAGCATTTTCTCTGTCCAGAGTCTTTCTCAAGTCTCCTGCTGTTGGGAGAATGTTTCTCGTTATACCAGCCCTCAGCCTTCACTCACTGCCCTCCCATCATGAACATGTCTAGTTTATGTTATTTGATATCCTAGTAACTTGCCAATGAAGAGGTTATGCCATTCGCATTTTCTCTCTGTTTAAGGCTGTGGTCTCCCGGGCTCAGCCTAGAGGTCCTTTTATGTTCCTTTGCTTTAAATTCCTTCCCTTGAATCCGTTGCTCCAGAGAACCTGAGGCAGTGTCTCTGGGAGCTGGGTCAGCTTTCATTGCCTTGGTGTTGTGTAGTTTGGCACACTTGTGTTTTCCTGTATGAGCCGGATACTGGGAGCGCAGGAAGCCAAGGTGGGAAAGCGAGGACTGGAACAGTGGGAAGAAGGAGGGATGACTTTTGTCGGAGAGGGCCAGGACAAGGCAGGGCCCACAGTGGATGTGTAATCCTCCCGTAATCACCTCGGTGAGCCTAACATGAAATCAGCCCCTCCCCTTCTCCCTTCATATTGGAATCCTGCCTTGTGGCAAAAGGTAAAAGCTTTTCCCCTTTGTGTGCTGTTTATAACAGAGCATCATTTTATGTGATTCAAGTGAGCCTTCAAAAGTAGATGGGTAGTGAGAGGTAGGTAGGTTTGTTTGTTTTGTTTAACCTAGGGGCTGTTCTCGTTCAGTCTACTGTGGTGTGTCACTGTAAATTGTAATTAAAGCTTGTTACATCTTATGTGTTTAAAAACACCAATCTTAAGTTTAAAATAACCGTACCAAGCCGATGATAAGGCACAGCTTCTGTTTTTGATCCTGGATGGATAAACCTAAAACAGACAGATTTATGTGAAAGATATTCTGGATTCCAGAGAAAAGATGATTTACTCAGGGTGGCTCTTCTTTCTTCTTCTTCGTCTTCGTCTTCGTCTTCTTCTTCCTCTTCCTCTTCCTCTTCTTCCTCTTCTTCCTCTTCTTCCTCTTCTTCCTCTTCTTCCTCTTCTTCCTCTTCTTCCTCTTCTTCCTCTTCTTCCTCTTCTTCCTCTTCTTCCTCTTCCTCTTCCTCTTCCTCCTCCTCCTCCTCCTCCTCCTTAGTAAATTGCTCTCAATTTTTGAAATATGGTTAATCCCAATTATTCTTTATGTGGGATATAGCCATATAGAAACTTCCAGAATATCTTGGCTACTGTCACCCTCTCTTTCCTTTTGCAGTCAGTAGTTATTGTAAGTGTTCGTGAAGTACAAGCTAATGGGAATTTGGCCCTTCAGAAAAATCACAGTGCACTAAAGAATGATTTTTCTGGAGTATCTGAAATTTTACATGTCTTTCCCCCCTTCTGTTAGCATCTTTGTATGCAGAAACTTCATATATTTTATATTCCTTTTTACTATTTGTATTTTTATGTTTATTTCTGTGTTGTGCAAAGGGAACCAGTTCTTCCAGACCCTTCCATCTGGGTGTTAACCAATAAGGAGAGAGGAAAAAGCAGCTTTAACCAGCTATTGAGGTGGCTGGCTTTATTTCCCATCACTGGAGATGTTGATGTTGTGGCAGGGAAGCCCATAAAGCTGAATTAAGCGAAGCCACATCAAGACTTGTGTCAAGGCAATAAACCAGGCGGGGAGGGCTGCTCTGATAACACGTCAGATGAACACACGTGGGCATGTGGGAGAGGAAGATTAACTAAAAATACTTCAGGAGTCCGAACTATGCTGTGCAATTTCTTTCGTTAGTGAATATATGTAAGACTTTTTGTTCGTTGTTTTCATAGAAACAAACATAGCAGTGAACATTTCCATATTAGTAGGTGGTATTGCTATTCTGAGAGAATCACTGCTTGAAAAGTCTGAATTGGCTGTGTGTGTGTGTGTGTGTGTGCACGCGCACATGCGTGCACGTGTAGTTATATATCCATCAAATACAGTAAGCTGTTTTTGAGTGAAAGCAAAACAGTGCCTTCGTTTTTGAAGCACATACAAGTACATCTCGGATTTCATAAAATACTGATTTTTTGCCAGAATTTTTAGGATGTTTTACAAAAGGTTTTATCAGGCGTGAAATCGGATCCAGCTCCCTGCTGTGAAAGGTGTAAGTGCGGCAGGAAAGCCCAACACCAGGAGGGGTCCACACCCTCCACTCTTCATCAGTGTCTCTTTACTCAGCCTCAGACCTTCTGAGCCTCTGATGTCTGGTCTCTAGGTACTGTGGTCCTGCTGTCTGGCTTCTGTTCTTTTGATGCCTCAAATCCCTGATACCCATTTGGAGCATAGGTTTCTTCTGTGGTTGAGGGAATTCTGACTGATGAAGGTAAGTAGTCCCAGGCTGCACTTGAGGTCAATTATGTTTATATATAATGCATGTGCACATACATATATACAAATACAAGAAAACTAAACATAATGTACAAACTCAAATGCTTTTCCTTGCAACAACCTAAATTCTCTGGTTTTTTCTCTTCTTTATTGTATTCCATATGTCATTTATTGTGGTTGTAATCTTATATGTAAGTGCACTTATTTTCCAGCTAATTTTTTAGTAAATTCTGTATGAGGCTAGTGATTTTATGAGCTATGAGATGATAATATTAGTAGTTAGAAATAAGAGGAAAAATATTGGCATAATACAGAGTCACTGCCTTCATAGTTTTTTCCAAAGAATTTGGAAAGGCAGGACTTTATAAATAAGAAAGTTATATATAGGTACACCTTACCTGTTTGGTTGTCAGGCACTGTTATCAGTTGTAAACGTAACCATAAGCCAGGTAGCCTGCAAAAAAGGCCTCTGTGCATCCCAAATAGACACTGCAGAATTTAAGTAAAAGCACTTGGGGTAATTCAGAAGTAGCAGTTATAAAGTGGGAGCCAGCCAGCCTGCGCCCTCAGTAGTCCCTGAGGACATTTTTATGAATATCATTTATTATACTCTTACATATCCTTTAATAATGATGACTCAAGACCATCAAGAAAAAGTATTCACTGTTTATTTGACTTTTGACAAGGCAGGACAAATTATGGTACATTCCAAAGTATTGAGATAAACTTATTGCCAAAAGAATAAATTCTTGGACATCTATAAAGCTCAGTAATCTAGAATATAGAGTGGCACATGTTCTCCACGTTTAGGACAGCCAAGATATTATTGTTACCAACTACCAGTATTTAAAATGTTCCAGAGAAAGTCCCGGGTTTAAGTGGGGCAGGAGAAGTTACCCACAGTACCTGGTGGTTTGCGGTGCGAAGAACCTGGGGCCGGGAAAAGTAGTTAGGTGGCCGTTGCCATAGTTGAGGGGCTGGTGGGGAGTTAAGGTCAAGAACTGTAGCCTGGGTGTAGATGTGGCTAGCGGAGAGGAGGGGATGGTGTGCAAGAGATTCCATGGAGCCTTCGGGGTGAAGTGGCCAGCTGGATAAGGGTAGCAAGAGGAGGAAGGATTTAAAAGTGACCCCAGGTTTTGCAGTTCTTAAGTCTGGGAGCATGTTGTCTGACGACCACAGAAACAGGACAGGTAGCTGATTCTGCAGGGAGGGAGACTGGTTTTGTCTTCCTGGTGCTGAGGTGAGGAGCTGGTCGGAGACCTGGCCGCCTTTGGCCTTGAGAGCCTGGAGCTCTCAGAGCCTCTTTGTAGCTGTTCCCAAGACACGTGGTGACAGGCAGGCTTTCGTTGTTGCGCTTAAAAATTATTGGTTGGTTTGTAGTTCTTTTGAGTTTTGTGGAATGATTTGATTTGCTTGAAAACAAACTTTGTTCGGATAGTTTTTACTTTCAAATAAAAAGTCAGTCGTTAGACCTCCTCGTGAGCTTGGAGAGTGGGAACAGAAGCCGAGGCAGGCTTGCTGGCCTCACGTTGCTGTCAGGTCCTGGGTTTTCTGTTGAAATGTTCTGTAAAATCTCCATTCTACCCTATGATATTTATTTTAATATAATTTTTAAAATATAAAGGTATTAATAATTGCTATCAATCCAAGTTGAAGAGTTTCCTACCACGTTTCTCTTGTGGTTTTGTGTGGCTCTTTGAGGTTCTTTTTTTTTTGAAGTGAGCTCTGCACCCAACATGGGGTTTGAACTTACAGCCCTGAGATCAAGAGTCACCTGTTCTACCTCTTGAGCCAGCAGCCAGATGCCGTTTGCTTGGCTCTTCTTGCTTCTACATAGCTATGCTTTGCCCCTGACTGAGTTTTAAAGGGAAATACAATTTCTTGCCAGCAGTGTGACAGTCCTTTTGGTACATCATTGAATGTTCTTGCTGTGTTACTTCCATGATCTTCACGTAATTATCCTAAATTAGTAGAGCATTATGAAATTCTGTTAGGAAAGCAAGATAATATAGCTCCTATCATTGGAACTTTTTTTGTGGCTGGATTTATAATAGGATAATAGGGAATGCCTGAAGGGACTAGTTAAGACTTTTGTCTCTTTAGAAAATGATGCTTTTTATTGAAATGGCTAATTAATCACTGCAGATATTGTCATTAATCCAAGTGGTTAAGTAGGTGACCTTAAGGGAAGTCAAGTCTTCGGTGACTTGGATCAGTATCTTTAAAAAAATCTTTTTTTTTAACATTTTTATTTGTTTTTGAGAGATGGTGACAGAGCACAAGTGGGGGAGGGGCAGAGACACACACACGCATGTACGCACGCACGCAGAATCCAAAGCAGGCTCCAGGCTCTAGGCTCTGAGCTGTCAGCACAGAGACCAACACGGGGCTTGAACCAACACGGGGCACCAACTGTGAGATCATGACCTGAGCCGAAGTTGGATGGTTAACCGACTGAGCCACCCAGGCACCGGATCAATATCTTTTAAAAAAGTTACTACCCTGCACATTAGTGAGTATACTACTTTTTTTGGATTGAGACATTTTCTTTTTCTGAATAAAGGAATTATAAGAATAACTTTTTTTTCCTTCAGTCTGAATATAATCAGCTTAGATTCCTAGAGCGAGGGAGAAGATTTTATTACAAACTTAGCACCCGTTTTTCTAATCAGAGTGATTAAATGAAACCTGTCTTTCCAGACTGCAACCTTACTTCAAATTAATGCTGCAGAAATAAGACACTACACTCAAGGGGGGTAGACTTGGAGAGTTTCCTGTCTTTCAAAAGTGCTGGAGCCTGAAGGCAGTTTAGAAAAGAAGTATTTTCTCAGGAATAATTTATTGAATATTTAATGATTTTTCATTGTCAGAGTAGAGCTGTATTTGTTAGTGCATATATGGTCCACAACACTGACGTGAAACAGTTTACTTTATTGCTGATGTCCTTTGAGTATAAATGACTTTTCATAATTTTTTCAAGTGGCATCACTTTTTCACTTGGCAAAATAAATTCTGATTTTGTTGCCCTTTTCTGACCGACTGCTTTTGTTCTATTCTCACTTTCTTCTGCCTCTTGCCTTTTTATCGATGTATTCTAATGCCCTCTATAAATATTGGCTTCCCAAACCTAATGCAAAGGAGCACCCATTGATGAACAAGTTACAAGAAAAAAAAAAGTCTTCCTTTTACTATCAAGCTCTGAGCTTGAATTTGTTTTTTAGTAACAACCCCAATAAGGGTTTTCTTCTTAAATTTCCCTTTATTCCCTTACCTCTCTTTCCAAAGTGTAGCTTTCCCCCTGTATTTGACATTTGTGCCACACAAAGAAACACTTTTGCATTTAAGAATTTACTTGTGGAATAGAAATGAGAGCATAGTTTGATTAGAAAATCTGTGTAAGATTTATCCGGTGAATGTAGATTGCAGGGGGGTACTTGTCATGACCTTCAAGTCACCTAGATATTTACATAGAAAAATCAGTTGTGAAAAGTTTTTTAATAACGTAGACGGGATTTTGTGTATTAAGAAATACAGCTCTCAGACACTTTGAAGGGACTTTCTAACAGCAGTGAGCACATATAAGAAAGTGGGTGCGCTTTAAGATTTCTCCTCTATGACACAGAGATATTAACATCTGCTTGCTACATAGTGTTGATAGCAAATCACCTTCATTCATTAAGTACTGTGGATGAGGAGATGTGCAAGACAAGCCCTGGAGAGCGTTTCTGAGGCGATGTCTTGGCCAAGCTTTGTAAGATGAGAAGGAAAGTTAATCTGGTGAAGGAGGTAAGGAAGAACTTTCTAAGCAGAGGGACATCAGTGACACGTGCAAGCACATTAGTGTGTTTGGGGTCCTGCAGGTGGCTCTAATGTGACTAGTGGAATGGAAAGTTACCCTAGAATGTGCAGAAAGACGAGCTTGCAAAAGTCCGTAGGGACAGGGTCCTGAAGAACTTGCTCTGTCATTGCTAGTTTAGATGAGGCACTACTGTCCAGTGTTGGATGTCCAGCATGGCTCTGGGTTGGATCCTGGCTTTATCTACTCCTAACCTGCTGTGACCTGGGACAACTCTCTTGATCTCCGTTGCCCCGTCAGCAAATTGGAGTTAATAATTGTACCTAGCTCATAGGAGTGTTATGATGATTAAATTAGGTCAGTGCTTGAGAGTGTTGAGAGTGCGTGCTCAATAAATGCCAGTTCCTGTTGTTGATGATGGTGTGGTGGTGATGTAATTATTGTTGCTGTCCTCTAAAGGCTGTAAGGGAATCATTAAAGGGCATCGGCCAGGAGAGTAATTGATGACGTTAGCAGAGTGGCGGGATGAGGTATACTGGATTAAGTAAGATGGGTCACAGTCTTTCATCTAGGAAAACAGAATGAGGGCCTGAACTTGAAGCAGTTGGCAGGGGTAGTGGAGGGAGGGGAGGATGGAGTAGAGAGATTAAGAGTGGAGACTTGGCTAGTGATAGATTCGATATGGAGAAAAAAATCAGTGTGTCCAGACAAACTAGCTGGCTTAAGGTTTGAGTAACAAATGGGGGAAGCCAGAGAGAAAATATATGAGGAGGAACAGTTTTTAGGAGATGAGATGATGAGTTTAATTTGGGGCCTGTTGGCCTACTGTTGGGTCTTAGTTTCTCTTGTGTCCAATCCTGTATCAAATGTAAGTTTTACAAGTTTGGTTTCCTGATATGGATGAGTCTCTGTTTTGCTATCCACATGCATAGGGACCTTTGCCATAACTCACTAATCTGCTTTCCTGAAAGATAGGTTTTGTTAAAGAAATTCTATTTTATTTTTTTTTTTTTTTGAGAGCATGCTTGCATGCTTGTGAGTGAGGGGGAGAGAGAGAGAGAGAGACAGAGGGAGAGAGAGAATCTTATGCAGGCTCCATACCCAGTGAGGAGCCCAGTACGGGCTCGATCTCATGACTGTGAGATCATGACCTGAGCTGAAATTGAGAGATGCTTAACCAGCTGAGCCACCCAGGTACCCCCTGTTAAAGAAATTCTAAATCAGCACTTTTATCCTCGGGATAAAAGTGGCTCTCTTTAAGCCTTTTGCAACTTTGGGAGAAAGGTCATAAATACACAAGCATATGTTTTTGTGGATAGTTTCATTATTACCATTTTAATCTACAATTAGCAATTTAAAGTACTAATTTTTTACACAAATCACTTAGATTTTATTTATTTATTTATTTAGCTTTATTGTTGATGACAAAAAAGGATGAAGTACTCAAAACTGGCCCTTGTTTTGTTTTTGGGTTTGTTTTTTTAAAAATAATATTGAAAGGGGAGTCTGTAGGTCTGGGTTCGTGTTGCTGGGGAGAATTAGTTTCTTAATGAGTATCCCTCATTTTACTAACAAAACCACATTAGGGATTAAGTGGGTGGAGTAGAAAACAAAATGCTTCTGTTGACAACAGAGTAGAGAAAATGGAAATCAGGGGCCTTACACTACATAGCCCCCCAACTTCTTCATTATCTACCAGTTCCAGTTTATTTTGGAATCTGACTTTATAGGGGCACCTGGGTGGCTCAGTCGGTTGAGCATCCGACTTCAGCTCAGGTCATGATTTCGTGGTTCATGGGTTCGGCCCCGTGTCAGGCTCTGTGCTGAGAGCTTGGAGCCTGGAGCCTGCTTCGGGTTCTGTGTCTCCCTCTCTCTCTGCCCCGACCCCACTCATGCTCTCTCTCTCTCTCTCTCTCTCTCAAAAACAAATAAACCTTAAAAAAAAATTATATTACTTTCAGGCAGGGGTTGGCAAATTTTTTCTGCTTAGGGCTGAACAGGAAATATTTCAGGCATTGCAGGTCATACAGATCTACTGCATATTCTTACTTGTTTTATTTGTTTCTTACAACTCTTTAAAATTCCACTTTAAAAATTTAAGGACCACTCTTAGCTCACTGACCATACAAAAACAGGCCACAGGCTAGACTTGGCCATTGGGCACTAGTTTGCTGACCTCTGCTTCAAAGGAGCTTTTTTAGTTGAGCCCTGTGATCTCCTGAAATAAATGTAAGTTTGTCTTCCGTCCCTTCCTCTGGAAGGTATAGAATCCCCTTCTCCTGCCAGTGTCTTGTTTCTCCTCCCTCCTCAGACTTTTAGTATGGCCTGTCTGCCTCTTCCTTGCTAAGTTCCCCCTCTAACCCCTCACTGCCCCGTATTGCCCTGTTGCCTAGATCATTGTAGTAATTGCCTGCCCGGAGGTTTCTCTGTTTCCAGTCTGTTAGTGGTCTCAGATGTCCTATACATAGCAGTTAAAATAATGTTCTGGAGATACAGTTATACTGTGTCATCTTTCACTGAAGGTGTGTTAATTTCTTATATGAGCTGAAACTGGTCCTTCTTTGAAAGGTTACCAAGCTTCTCATACATGGAGCATTTTTCCTATTTCCTATGTGAGCCCACAATTTATTTATTTACTTTTTAAAAAAAAATTTTTAAGCTTTATTTATTTTTGAGAGAGAGAGACATATAGCATGAGTGGGGGAGGAACAGAGAGAGAGGGAGACACAGAATCCAAAGCAGGCTCCAGGCTCTGAGCTGTCAGCACAGAGCCGGACGTGGGGCTCGAACCCACACACCGCAAGATCATGACCTGAGCCAAAGTCAGACACTTAACCGACTGAGCCACCCAGGTGCCCCTGTGAGCCTACAATTTATAAAGCAGGTTATATCTTGTGATTACTTTCTGGACAGACCTAAAATTGTTGATCAGAATGGGTTTTGTTGAAATACACTGTTAAAAGTAAATTCCAAGTCTGTAAGACTTACAGGTAGTGTTCAGAGGCTCTTAATGATAATAGAAATGTGAAGTGTCAGTCTCTACATTTTATAGGTATATTGGCAACAAACTAATGAGGAAATTAACTGTTGTTTTTACCATTTTACAGGGAGGACACTGAGACTGAGGTCAATAGAGTGACGGAGTTAGGACCCAAACCTAGGCTGTCTGGCACCAGAAGTTATGTTTTTGAACCGTGGTGCTGTATTGCTTCCACAATGAATTAATAGCTAAAAGAAAGACTTTGAACCTAGTAGAGGAAAGGAAGGAATCGTTCAAACATAGCTTTAACCTTCATCCCTTTCCCTGCCAAGGTCCCAGGTCTCTTTGTATTTTGCTGTTTTGCCAGATAGTTTATGAACTTGGCTGAACTTTATAGATGGAATTATTTGAACATTTGAAATAGGGAAGAGTTGAAGGTTATCAGAATAGAAAAAGTACAGCTCCTTTCCTGGAGCACAGTCAGGTGCCTTTACATAGAATATGCCAGGGACTCTCTCCATAGGCAAAGAGAAGAGAAAGCATTTGAACATGATTATTCATTGTGAAAATTTGTTAAAAACATCAACAAAGCACAGTTTTGGTCAGCCATCTGCTGGAAGATAGAAATGAACTTGTTAAGAATTTGCAGTTGTCTCAGAAAACTGTTGATTACTGTTTTGTTTTTGGATTGCATATTGTCATCTGGATTGTTAATTGCTCGAGAAGAGAAATTCTATTTTCTGTTTCTTTTGCAATCCACGCCTAAATTGTCCTTTCTTAGAATTCTGTACGTAGGCAAGTGATCTATGAATGTTGGCCAAGTGAGATACAGATATTTGACCTTATTGAACAGTAGTTAACTTTGATCTTTACTCATTTGTTTCAGTTAAAGCCTCAGATACTTAAAGAGAACTGATAAATAAAATTCTTACTTTCTAGTTTGTTTAAGAGTATTCTTTTGTAACTAAGACACTTTTATCATAGTAAAACGGATCTTTTTTATTTTAAAACTTTTATAAATATTTTTTATATTAGAGAGAAAGAGATAGTATGTGAGCAGGGGCGGGGCAGAGAGAGATGGAGACAGAATCTGAAGCAGGCTCCAGGCTCTGAGCTGTCAGCACAGAGCCCAGTGTGGGGCCCAAACCCATGAGCCATGAGATCACGACCTGGGCCAAAGTCAGACACTTAACCTACTGAGCCACCCAGGTGCCCCCATAGTAAAACGGATCTTCAGTATTAGCCAGTGATTCAC
The DNA here is from genome assembly GCF_027475565.1 of Acinonyx jubatus. Classification (NCBI taxonomy): domain Eukaryota; kingdom Metazoa; phylum Chordata; class Mammalia; order Carnivora; family Felidae; genus Acinonyx; species Acinonyx jubatus. The sequence continues at coordinate 78,645,149 of NC_069392.1, forward strand.
TGTTACAACTGTTTTTTTGATATTTATTTTTGAAAGAGAGAGCGAGCAGGGGAGAAGTAGAGAGAGAGGGAGAGAGAGAATCCCAAGCGGGCTCTGCGCCCTCAGCGCAGAGCCCAATGTAGGGCTCCAACTCCCGAACTGTGAGATCATGACCTGAGCCAAAACCAAGAGTCGGCTGCTTGACCGACTGAGCCACCCAGGCACACCCTCACTGTTATAACTTTTTATTGGGGCCACTATGTGGAAGCATTGAACAACTTCTCTGCTGCAGGTTCTCAGGATACAACCAAGAATTTGACAAAGATCTGTGTCTCGTAAAGTGTATATTCTAGTGGAGAGAAAAGGTAAGAGGCATAATGCAGAAAGAAGTCAGTTATGTATTATAGTAAGTGATAGGACAGGGTAAGGGGGTGCCAGCATACTGGGAGGAGACAGGCTCTGGTATTATACATGTGGGGTGGTTAGGGCAGGCCTTTACTGTAGTTTGAGGAGACTTGAAGGAAATGAGGGAACAAGCCAAGTGGTTAATTAACTGCAATGCTTGTCACTTCCTCTAATCTTATTACCACTCTTCAGCTTGCTGTAGACAGACCATGATGAATTTGAGTCCCTATTTTATTCCACCATTACAATCTGTGATGGTTTATTTAGCACACATTGTGGAATTTTGACATAGCTTATTCTGCCCTTTGCCACCATAATCAGAGCAAATACATGAAGGCTTTAGATTTTGTGTTGCATAAATGTTAATTTATTTGGGTCAGCTCTATATTTTGTGGTTTGATTATTTGTAGCAAGGGCAGTCTTCATGTTTTAAAACTTGCTCTGAAGATATTTGTGTTAGATAACAGGGTACATGGTGGTCTCAACTTTTTTTTTTTTTTTTGCCTCTAGGGCTGATCTACTCGTAGTGCAAACAGACTCTCACCCTTAATGTCTTCCATTACATGCAGTTAAGATGACTCCCACGAGGGAGGTGAAGTGAGGGTGGTTGAAGAATGGAGGCACTCCTCCAGGGGGTCATAGAACAAGAGGGGAATGACCATCTCAGTTGTGATACTTGCCTTGGTTCTCATTGTTTGTTTTATTGCATTGAGAGTTTGTCTTAACTGCTTGTGATCCTAATAATAACTTATTGAGTGAGGGACTTACTTTCTCGAGTGCCTTGGAGGTATTAGGTGCTGACCGGGCTTCTCAAGGTACCTACATTCTTTGCCTGACTTAGTTTTTGTAAACATTCGCAACCTCAATCCTTAGGGGTGAGGCTCTCTTGTCACTGCTGGTGGTAGACGTACCAACGGAGAGAAATTCAGCTGAAGTTTATTTTATGAAGTTTCTTTTTACTGTCTGCTTTCACTTAACTGGAAATAGCCCTTCTTGGTATTTGTGCACATTAAGTTGCGAGTTGAATTAATGGTAATTTCTAATGTAATTATCCAGAGCAATTCATTCTTAATGGGGGGTTTGCCAAGGTGACACTTTTTTTTTTTTTTAATGTTTGTTTATTTTTGAGAGAGAGAGAGAAAGACAGAGTGTGAGCAGGGGAGGGGCAGAGAGAGGGAGACACAGAATCCGAAGCAGGCTCCGGGCTCTGAGCTGTCAGCACAGAGCCCGACGTGGGGCTCGAACTCACGAACTGTGAGATCATGACCTGAGCCAAAGTCAGATGCTTAACCGACTGAGCCACCCAGGCGCCCCGCCAAGGTGACATGTTTTACGTGGAAGGTGTGGTTTGGAGCTAACGAGATGCATCAAGCATGGACTGTTTTTATATAACATACACCTGCACTACCAAAATTAGTCAGTGCTGCAGTGGAGACAAACATGTCAAAAAGTAATTATAAAGGACTTGGGTAATTTAGTGTTTGGGATCAGCTCCTGGGGTGATCTTAATGTTTATGTTAAAAATTGGATCCCAGGTCCCTGGAGTTGGATGGCCTGTACGGTCTATTGTAAAGCTGCGGAATGAGCCAGGAGGACTGTGTTCTGGTTCTCATGTTTCTAGAACAATTAGTAAAAGAACATATTACGCCTTGTATCAGTGATGATCATATTTACTAAACTTGGCTTAGTAAATTTCAAAATATTTGTGTAAGTTTTATACCCAGATTTAAGAAATTGTCAGCACTGTACTTTGTAAAATAAGTTATTTCTAAATTATGTTATTGCTCGTTTTGCTCATAGCTGACTGTGGGGAGGGATACTTCTCTGCAGGTGTGCTCAGATCTCTCTAGTTAGGATAGCTTGATGTCTAGTAAAAAGTTCACTTTATTGAATGCTTTCTGTGATGCCTGACATTGTTCTAAACGCTTTACATTACTCTTACCCTCACAACAATCTGGTTTCATATAATCTTCCTTTTACATCTATGGAAATTCTCAGGGAGGTTAAGGGTATTCATTCATTGATTCACGAACTGTGTTTTGAGTGCCAGGCATCGTTCTAGGTGCTGTGGATAAGGCACCGGCAAAACCATTAGAAACAAAGCCGGGCAACAACAACAGATCTACCGCTAGGGGGTTGTTAAGGAACTTGTTTGTCCGGCTCCTAAAGGACAGAGCTGGGGTTTGGACTTCCACAGCCTGACCCCACAGCCCATACTCTTCATCACTGAGCTGTGTGGGTGTCCCGCTTGTTTTTATGTCCATAGTTTCCCCTTTTTCTTACCAAGTCGTAGGCATTTACCTTCTGTCTCATCAGCCTTTAGCATCTCAACACATTTTCTCACCTACTTCTTATCTTCCCCACATCCCATCATTTATATTTACCTTTCATGTCATGTCCACATTCACGTACCACGAAGCTGTCATTCCTGGTCTCCGGGAACACTGTTACCTTTGTGTTGTTTTGCTGAATGTCTCTACCGTTTATATTTTTACTTGCTCTCTTTCCCCTCTCCCCATCTTCTTTCACATCTTTTCCTTTTCACCTTCCGTTTCATTCATTCCCCCGACTACCTTCCTTCATGGACCAGTGTGTTCACTAGCACCCAGGGGCAGAGGAAGTTTGGGGGAGGGAGCAGAGGGGAGGTGAACTACCCCTTCTTCCCATTGTTGGTTGGAAGAGAGGCCAGAGAAAAGGGTAAACTCAGCACTGGTTGGGGAAGGGACAGACTACGTGCCCAGGGAGAGAGGGAGAGTGGCACATTGAAGAGCTGAATCAGATCAGCACAACTGCAGGCCAACCCAGGAGGCAAATGAGAACAAACCCCAAGTCTCCTTAAGGGGCTGGGCGGAGGGGGGGTTGGGGGCGGCATTGAGGAAGGGAGTAGATTAAATGCCATGGAGGGGAAAGAGCACAGTGGAGCCTGAACAAGTGGGGATGAACCCTCTCCCAAATAGAATATGACTTTATGAATCTTGATGATCGAAGCTGGTTTAGGCATTGCGGTTACAGTAGATGTGGCTCTAGAACATCTCACCGCTATGTGGAATCGGTGGAGAGAGGTAGCAAGACAGACTACAAAATGCAGCTGAATCAAAATCACTTGACTTCTCATCTACTAATTAGGGCTAAATATCTTAGCTAAAATACACTTAAATACTGGTTGAATGAAAAGGAATTTGGTCTCATTCTATAATTTTTGTTTTTTTAAATGCACACATGCCTCTTGGCTTCCATCTTTCCACTGTGCTGCTAGGCACTACAAGTGTGGAAATGAATGACACTGTGCCCTCTGTAGTCACTTGGAACTTAGTTGGGCAGCTTTTCAGGTTGTCTGACGAATATAAACTAGGTAGAAACCTACTAATTATGCCTTTTGGATGGGAGAGTTCAGACTGATAAAGTTCAAATGAAAAACTGAATTGGGATAGGAGTTTGGGACTGTCCTCTCAGGCAGGGAGAATAGCAGGAATGAAGGCAGGGCAGTGTGGACAGATAAGTGTGGAGGGGAGCCTAGTGAGGGCTGGGTGTATGGTGAGTGGCAGAAGATGAATTGGCAGAATAGCCTGGAAAATCAAGAAGGCATGCTGCCTATGCCTTAATCACGTATACTTTTGTTTTTATGTATTTTATGCCTTAAAATAGTCTCTCTTAAATGAAGTCAGACTTAAAAATAATCTCAAAACGTTTACTGTTGGAAGAGTATGCTCTCTGGATATATTAAGGGTTCATATTGGTGTTAACACTTGGTATATGCTAGAAATTAATTTTTTTTTGTTGGAAAATTTGTGAAGGGCCTGAGCAACCTGTTTGTTTTCCCTTCCATTTTTTTATTTAAATTCTAGCTAGTTAACATACAGTGCAACATCAGTTTCAGGAGTAGAATTCAGTGATTCATCAATTACAACACCCAGTGCTCATCACAAGTGCCCTCCTTCATACCTACCCATCACCCATCTAGCCCCTCGCCCACCTGCCTCATCCCATCAACCCTCAGTTCTCTATCTTTAAGAGCCTCTCATGGTTTTTTTTCCCCTCCCTTGCCCCAACCTTCCATATGTTCACCTGTTTTGTTCCTTAAACTCCATATATGAGTGAAATCATGTGGTATTTGCCTGTTTCCGACTGACTTTCTTCATTTAGCATGATGCACTCTAGCTCCATCCACGTCGTTGCAAATTTGGCAAGATAGAAATTTTAATTTAAATATTTGCTCATTAGCTTTCAAAATCAAATTGCTTTTTTAAAAAAGTAAATCTTTTACTGAAATACACATTCAAAAAGCGGCACAAATCTTAATCACCAAGTTACTAGTTACTACCTTTACCCTCTGCCTTTAAAATAACCACTCTCCTGATTTCTAACAATGTCAGCTAATTTTGCCTGTTTTGGACTGTGTATAAATAGAATTGTATCATTGTAGTTCTTTTTTTTTTTTTTTTAATGTTTATTTGTTTTTGAGAGGGAGAGAGACAGAGCGTGAGCAGGGGAGGGGCAGAGAGAGAGAGGGAGACACAGAATCCGAACCGGGCTCCAAGCTGTCAACACAGAGCCTGATGCGGGGCTCGAACTCATGAACTGCGATATCATGACCAGAGCCAAAGTCGGACGCTCAACCGACTGAGCCACCCAGGCACCCCTGTATCATTGTAATTCTAAATTGCATTTCCCAATAACTGGGTTGAGCACCTTGCATATGTTTATTGGCTCTGTAAATATATGTGTGTATGTGGGAGAGAAAGATGGGGGGAGGGTCAGTTTTTTACTGGGTTGTCTCCTTAAGACACTTATTTTTACTAATTTGTAGAGTTTTTTTTTTTTTATATATTCTGAATATGAGTCCTTACTTAGCTACTCATATGTGTTGCAGATACCTTTTTTCCCATTCTGTGGCTTGCTTCTTTCACTCTTAATGTTGTCTTTTGATGGCAGACATTCTTAGTTTTAATGTATTCCAACATGTCTACCTTTTCCTTACAATGATCCCTTTTTGTGTCCTACTGAAATCTTTGTCTATGTTAAGGTAATGTCGATATTCTCCTATGCTAATATCTACTTACAGTGTGAGATAGAGGTCAAGATTCCACCCCCCCCCCCCACACCCCTTCCTTTTATCCATTTGGATAGCTAGACATGCGTTTTTGGTTTTTTTTAAGTTTTAAATCATTGGAAATAAAGTATTTCAAAATGTTTTATCTAATTCAGTCTCCTCTGAAAATAGTTTTAAGTGGGTTAAAAATGTTCTCTTAATACAAATAGTGATTGTTTGTCCTGTTTCTGATAGTCTATAATATCCTAAATTTCAAACAAAATGGCTTTTTTCGCCTGCCTATCTGTTTTTCTTCATCTATCCATAGAGAAAACAAAACAAAAACTCAAGCTCAAGAGTTTTATATACATCTTTGCCCTCAGAAGGACATGTCTTTTTGTTGAACACAAGAAGTATCTCTTACACTTTTTGAGGTAGTCATTAGGTGTGTCTATGCCTATAGAGATGAATGGAGGATTGGTAGATAAAATTTAGGTAAGTCAATCAAGAAAACCAGTAATTTCTATTACGTGACTCCTTTCTATTTCTTTCTAGACTGATTTTTTTTTTTTTTTTTTTAGTAATTCCGAAGTGAATTTATTGATAGACTCAGAAGGAAAGGAAATCTTGTATGTTATTCCTTCCCATTATTTATTATTTATACTTTTTCCTTTCCCCTGCTTTCCCCATTTTTAGGCATAACACATAAAATGATCATAGCAGTGGGACTGGTGACCAAATATATTATACTTTCAAAATAGCTTATTATTTAGTTAGTTGACTCTTTTTTGTAGTAGTTATTTGTATTGGTTCCAAGATTTTGAGAGAACCCCTTTCTTCTGAAAGATGATAATACTTCTGAGGCAAACATACTGTAGGGAAATAAAAAGATGATAAATAGTAATTCTGTCCTGTATTATGTATACACTAATTCTGTCTGTAGTTAGACTATCTAAATGTTGTTTACAATGTTGAAATTATATCTTTGCAGATTAGTTTAACATTTGTTTTGAAATCCATAATTTCCTATTTATCTAAACAGAACTTTGCCCTCAGATCTTAGTGTGAGATTATATTCTTTAACTCTAAAGCTCTTAAGTACAGTTTTATTTTCCCTATAAATTTGTTTGGGATTATCTGAACTGAAGTGTTGTCTAAAAGAGATAAGATAAAGAGAATCAGAACCTGTTTGGGGAAATGCCAAGAAATGCTCAGTTCATCAGGAATTAATTCAAATCAGTATGTTATTTATCCAAAAGTAGTCAGCTTGTAGTTTCAAATCCTTTTCACACAAAAAGCTGCCCCTGTTCCTTTTCATAATGAAATCTGGTTTATTATAAGATGAATGTATTAATTAGGTTTTCCATTTTCAAGTTAATAATCTTTAGGGATTACTGTATGCAACCACGAAATAATTTTCTTTTTTATCATTTAAAGGAAACTCTCACATCTTTGGCCAACAAATATATGCTAATATAACATTATTGGCAAAATATGAGGTGGTGATGAGTCCTTATTAATCATAATCCATCTTAGTTTGTCTTGGAAGTTATATTTTCCATGAATTGTATTTACCCTGAAACTCAAGGACACCAAATAAAGGGACTAGGCTAAAATTTTAGGTCTATTTCAATTGTGTGTATTGAGCAGTTAGTTCTTCTAAGGCTTATGATTTCTGGGGCAGAAGCATAAACAAGAAGATACCATTTTGTACACATAGTTTGCAAACAAACCTAGAGCCAAGGCATTTGTATCTTTGGATAACTCTGAGGTGAGAATTCAGAAATAATTGATTCAGTGGTGTCTTCCCTCCCTCCTCCGCAGTGTGCGAGGAAGGGAGTGGGGGAGTCCAGAGTGGTGAAGAGGGTCCAGTTGTGCGATGATGACACGCTAGCTTGGCTCCGGCCTGCATTCACTTGGAGAGGTGAGAAGTGTTTTGTCCTCCTGTTGGGACTGGAGACATTCATCTCCCCTTCCACTTGCACCTACAAACTGAAGGCCTCAAATAAAACTGAAGATGTAAATAAGCAGAGGCTGATAGACAAGAGCTGGATGAATGAGAAACATTTATTTCTTCTAAACTTGGGGTAAAAAAGGTAGTCCTACGGCTAAAAAGTTAATAATGCTTTTCACTCCCTAAAGGAGTTTGTCACCATTAACAATGATAAATACGGAAATTGAAGGGTGGTTTTGGCATAAGAAATGCATGGTTTTTGGTCATATTTGTAGTCTCTTAGTTTATACTTGGTTGTCGTTGATCACTGCAGTCTATAATTTTGTACCCATAACTAGTAATTAGATTTTCTTTGCTCCTAAAAATACAAAAAGGTTTAAATTTGCCATTTTGTGTATGAAGGACAAGTTATGTACAGTCCATCAGCTAAATGTTCTTCCTCTTTCTTTTCTATCCAGTTTTTTATTAGAAAATACAATATGTAAATTGAATTTTTCTCATCATTGGAAGTGATTTCTTATTTTCTTATTTCCAGTCAATTTGTGTAGACAATGTCTACTGTGTGTTTGTCATTGACCTAGGCCCTCTGAGAATATAATATAGGTGAATGGCATGATTCTTGCTCCTGAACTAACAGAACATAAGAAAGTTAATAATTTTAACATTGTATGAAGTATGTTTTAAGTATGAAGTGTATGTAGAGTGTAACGGGAAGACAGATGAGAGAGAAATTAATTTGATAGACAAAAAAGGCAGAAATGTGAGATATTTAAGCAGGGCCTGAAGGATGGATAAAGAATTGGTTTTCTGATTTAAATACAGATGTTAAGACAATAAGTGTTTTGTTGGAATTATGTAGGCTGAATTCCATTACAACAAATAAAACAAATCTGAAAAACTCTTCTCCCCTCAAATTTCCAAATTCTTGTCTGTAATCTTCTTAGATTAAAAACTATTCTGTTAAATAAAGAAGTTGAAATAATTCTTAGTAAGGTTTTCATAAAAAGAATTGACTGGGCTTGAGACAGCTTTGAAAATATCTGGTTCTAGTAGTGATCCATTTTAAGAAATTTTAAAGATTTAAGAAATTCATGGGGTGCCTGGGTGGCTCAGTTGGTTAAGCATCAACTTTGCCTTAGGTCATGACCTTGTGGTTTAGTTTCAAGCCCCACATGGGTCTCTGCTATCAGCACAGAGCCTGCTTCAGATCCTCTGTCTCCCTCTCTCTCTGCACCTACCCCCATTGTGTGCTCTTTCTCTCTCTCAAAAATAAAGATTTTTTAAAAAATTCATGCTTTCTCTGAAAATAAGTTATTCATTTTCAGATTTCTGTTTACCTTGCGTATAAGGTATGTGTATGTGGGTTCTCTTACGATTGATTCTATTGGCTTGGAACTTTTTTTCCCTATTTAATAGCTGCCAGGCTTTATCTAGCACGTGTAATGTAATCTACAGAGTCATTCTACGTGATATAATTTTTAATTTTTACTCATTGGTAATTAGTGAATTAATTTTGTTAGTGTTAAGAGCCAAGATAAGAATAAATGCCATTTAAAACTGCTTATAATTGTTAATATGAAAGGCTCCAAATTCCAAATGTGAAACCCAGAATTAATATAGAAGTTTTTACGTGGTTAGTCTGAGAAGTTAGTGATTTTAGAGTAGAGGGAGGAAGGCTGAACAGAAAGAACCAGAGATAATATTTGGGGGTTCAGATGCCTTAAGACAAGGAAGCCTGTGTGACTGGGGGCATGGCCAGGGCAAGTGAGAGGCTGGTGTGTCTTAGAGAGTCAGGAGAGGGCCAGGTCAATAGAAATTGCTAGGCTATCATGGACTTGGGCTTCTGCAGCCTTAGTCATTGAAGGCTTTTGAGCAGAGGAATATTATTCCAGATGCTGTGTTGATAGCAGACTAGTGTGAAGCAAGGACAGAAGCAGGAAGACCAGCTCGCAGGCTATGGCAGAAATCCTTGAAAGACATGAGGGTAATACATCTGGTATAGATGGAAGTGAGGTTGATACGTGGTTTGAGTTCTGGATATATCTTAAAGATAGGGCGGAGGTGGAGCTTGGATTGGATCTGGGGTGTGTAAGAGAGAAGAGTCCAGGAATACACCACGGGTTTTTACCCGGGATACTTACTGGATGGAATCGCCTTTCCCAAAGATAGATTAATCTTGGAGAAGTGGGAGAAGACATTCAGGTGGGTATATGGAGTAGACAGCTGGACAAAGGAAATGAGAGTTAGAGGCAGGAAGACTGGGCTGGATATACACATTTGGGAAGTTACAAGTCTGATGTGACGAGCCCATTCTTTGGATTCCATCCATGCATGTAATCATGTAATCGTCACACTTATATGCAAACTTGTTAATAGTTCTCTAATGCTAAGTACTTTTCTAAAATAATCATGTTTGTTTGGAATCAGTATCTCATGTGATTCCCCAGTACATTGTACTTTTTCTGTCATGGTTTCTATCAAAGTATGTTGTACTTTCCTGGTTATCTTACTATCTTACTTATCCACGGGCTGGAACCTGATGTCTTGTATGCCCACTACAGTGTATAGAGGTGCTTATGTAGATCATACAAAACTCCATTTAATATGAATTGAAATTTAGTAGGACTGGATTATAAGTGTAACTAAATTCGCATTTTTAAGAATATATATGTTACATGAAAGCTAGAAACCACCACCTTTCCATTTTTACACAAAACTTTGTTGCCGCAAACAAAAAAATAACTAAATTTTCCTTCCTTTTCTTTATTTTCTCCCCGAGGGGATTACCTTTAGGGAGACAAGGCCTAAGTGATATCAGTGGAAATTAAGTTATAACCATGTAACTTTTTTTTTTGTTAAGTAGGCTCCACACTCAACGTGGGGCTTGAACTCACAACCCTGAGATCAAGAGTCATGTGCTCTACCAACTGAGCCAGCCCATCACCATGTAAATTTTCAAAGGACTTAAAGTCATTAATTTGAGAGAAGCTCAAAATAGCTCTACTATGACTATCTTTTTCTGTCCGAAGTTGGGTATTTCTGAAGACATACATGGGGGTAAACATCGGAAAGGTTATAAAAGTGAAAGTGTCATGTTTTTCTTTCTAACATTAACTTTGACTCCTAACCATGATCCTTAATTATCATGCCACAGTTTGATGAGTAGGAAGGAACATTCTTCTGATCTTTAAAAATTTGCTTGATTTTAGAAGATTGCACATGGGAATGATTAATACATTCAAAAGACAGCTCGTGCAGTCCTCTGACCTCTTACAGAAGAAAATAGCACCAGTAACAGGTATAATAACACTGAAGGCACTATCACCATTATTTACAAAAATAGGGAGCATTAAGGAGCTACCCTGTATACAGCTGGGAAAAAGTATCTGAGGAATAGTTAATGTGTAAATCACAGAAAGCTCTAGGACCTTGTACCAAGAAAGACCCTTAATAATCAGATAATCCAGTTTGTGTGTGTGTGTGTGTGTGTGTGTGTGTGTGTGTGTGTGTGTGTGTTCATTCCCCTCTTTATTAGGAGTTGGATTGGGGGAAAGATGGGATTTGAGACCATTGAGGACACAGTTTGTTAACCAGTGATCTAATCTGATTTTCCCATTTTCTGTCCCCATTTGAGAGATAAAGGCCTAGCGAAGTAAAATGACTTCTCTCAAGTCATAGAGCTAGTTAGTGGCAAAGCCAGGTCTAGAATTCAGGATCTGACTTTCAGTTTAATCCTGCCTTAATTCTCATTTTAGACTTCAATGTTAATATTTTCTTTAAAGTAATATCAATGTATTTATCATTAGGCTTTATTTAAAACTATGTGGACTCTATTCTGTATACTAAATTAGGTTTTTTTGTTTTTTGTTTTGTTTTGTTTTCCTTTCTAAATTCATGAGAGACACCAAAAATCAATACCATGCCATGAATGAAAGCACGCACTTTTGGTCTGGGTTGAGTTTTACTTATCTCTTTGACTGTGGAGTCAGAGGCTGTATATTTTTTTGTAGGTGAAAAACTGGACAAAACCAGCCCAAATATAGGACAAAGCCCTGGGATGTGCTGGTTGGAGTGTCTAGGTTATCGGGCCTGTTCTCATGCTGTTGGGCCAGGTCCTGGCAGAAGCATGACCTTGGCATGCTCTCTCAAAGAGCTGCTTGCTGTGCTGACTTCACCGATTTATCTTACGAAGGCATATGGTACCAGATGGTATTGACGGCCACTCCAGGGACTTCCACATTTTATAGACACCAACTAGAATCCCCCTTTTTGCCTTTTCTTAACTGTAATGATAAAGTTGACAGACATCGCCACCATTTTCAATACAGTTTTTTAAAGTGCTTTCTTTTTTATTAAATGAGATAGCTTATGTGAAATAACTGTTAGCTTTATTTCCTCTTCCTACTCCTCATATACTGTGACAAGTATAGAAGTTTGAAAGATGAGTAAGTCATGGCTGCTGCCTTCGGGGAGTTGGTAGTCCTAGAAATTGAGGGTAAGGTGGGGGAAAGGTTGGGATAAAGATATGAAAATAGTGGTGTGGGACCCTCCGCCCTTGGGAAGTGGGACCGGGGGAGGGCTTTGCAGAGAAGTCATCGTTTGAATTGGGCCTTGAAAGGTAGGAGCTTACCTGGTAGAGATGACTGGGTAGAGTGCCACTGGGACAAGTGCTTCGTAACATACAATTCCCTCTCCCTCTGACCTTCCTCATTTCTTCAGTTTCCTTTCCTCGGTTTCCCCCCTCCTCCTCTCTAACAAAGGTATATTCACTTGCCAGACACATTTGTGAGTTTCTGATGCCTAGTATGGTAGGTGGTAATGGCCCCCGAACATGTCCACCATGTCCTAATCCCCAGAACTTGTGAGCGTCACCTTATTTGGACAAAGGGTCTTTGTGGCTGTGATTAAGCTAAAGATCTTGTGATGGGATGATTATCCTGGATTATCTAGGAGAGCCCTAAATCCAATCACAGGTTTTCTTACAAGAGTGAGCAGAGGGAGATCTGAGACACATAGAGAAAAAGGTGAAGTTGCAGACAGAGATTGTAGTGATGTGGCTAGAAGCAAAGGGATGCTGACAGCTCCTGAGCCGGAAAAGGCAAGGAACAAATTCTCCCCCAGAACATCTGGAGGGAGCACAGCCCTGCTGACACCTGTTTTCTGGGGGCCACTGTAACATATTATCACATGCTGGGTGATTTAAAATGACAGAAATTTAGGGGTGTGTGGGTGGCTCAGTCGGTTAAGCATCCAGCTTCGGTTCGTGATGTTCTTGATCTTATGGTTCGTGAGTTCGATCCCCGTGTCAGACTCTGTGCTGACAGCTCAGAGCCTGGAGCCTGTTTCATATTCTGTGTCTCCCTCTCTCTGTGCTTCTACCCCACTCTCATTCTGTCTCTCTCTCTCAAAAATAATAAAACGTTAAAAAAATTTTTTTACATCTTTAAAAAAATGACAAATTTATTTTGCAGGTCTAGAGGCTAGAGGTGCTCCCTCTGAAGCCTCTAGGGGAGGATTCTTCCTGGTCTTTCCTGGCTTCTGGTTTTGCTGGCAATCCTTGGTGTTCTTTGGCTTTGCAACTGGGTCACTCCAGTCTCTGCATCTGTTGTCACATGCCCATTTTCCCTGTGTGTGCCTGTCCAAATTTTCCTCCTTTTTTTTTTTTTTTAAGATGAGGCTGCAGCATCCCTTATTTTAATTTTTAAGTTTATTTATTTATTTTGAGAGAGAACGAGAGAGAGAATGGAAGAGAGAGAACCCCAAACAGGCTCTGTGCTGTCAGCACAGAACCCAACTCAGAGCTCAATCTCACGAACCATGAGATCATGATCTGAGCTGAGATCAAGAGTCTGATGCTTACCTGACTGAGCCACCCAGGCGCCCCCAAATTTTCCTCTTGTAAGGACACTGGTCACTGGGTTCGAGCTACCTTAATCCAGTATGATCTTATCTTCACTTGACTGCATTTGCAAAGACCCTATTTCCATATAAGGTTGCATTCACAGGTGCTGGGGGTTAGGACTTGAATATATCTTTTTGGGAAATGCATTTCAACCCACAACAGGGGCTGTGGATGGCTGCCACAGTGACCTAGAGAATGGAAACAAAGGAACTAAGAGAGTTTGTTGTTCACTCAGCAAAAGATGACAGCTATTGGATTGGGATATATTTGGGAGATAGAACTGATAAGAATTGAAGATAATGAGGGAGAGAGGGAAATTGAGAATGAATGGCTCTTCTACTTTGACATATATATAGTTGCTAGTCCCAGGCAGTTAGAATGATTTATAGTGATGACCTTGAATACATGTAAGTGATTAAAAATTGTATTGGCATTTCTTAGCATGTCGTACAACTAATTGAATGTTAGATATACTATTTTTGATGGTAATTTTTACCCTGAATGTTGGTTAAGTGAGTGTTTATGCTCAGTAAGTTTGCTCTGTTCAGTGTTTTATAACTAATGGGCACATTGTTTGTACATGTGTTGGCATTTTAGCTCACCGTCTCGTTGGTTTAATTGATGGATGCTAGCTTCATTTAGAGTTTTAAATAGGTACCAAAAATATGTAAAATTGTTGAAAAAATATGTAAGACTGTGATAGTCTGCAGGTTAATCTTCACGGTTTTTAAGTCTTCTTCGAGTACTAAGAGCTTCTCCTGAAGACAGTTAAATAAACAATGAGGTTTGTTTAACTTTGAAAGAAGTTTTTTTGACTTAGAGGGAAGTGATCTGCTAACACTGGCACAGTCTACTAATGGACCAATTATTGGTCTGTAGCCAAGCTATTGCCCTACTACAGGCAAAAACCATGGAATGCTTCATGTATCTTTAGTAGTTTGAATTTCCAGATACGGTGAGTAGAGACATGATACTTTCGTCAGCTGGGGCATTTGCCTTAAACATTTAAAGGTCAAAATGCCGTGTTGTACCTAGCAATCTGTTTAGAGCTCAGCTAACACTAATTGCTTGATCTTAGGGGGCACTTCATGATTAAGTTTTATCGTAAACTTAATAATATACTCACCGCATTGTATGGAGAATGCACGATGGCATACCGAACAAGGGTAGTACTGTAACTATTTAATTATCAAGTTTTGAAAAAGAACTGTAAAACCAAAGAAAACTAGACTTGTTCAGATGAGGGATCAATAGTGTAGTAGGTGTCTTCCCAAACTTCATGTCCATGCAGAACCTCAGAATGTGACTTCAGCATCTTTGCAGGTGTAATAAGTTAAGTTGAGGTCATACTGGATTAAAGTTGGCCCTAAGTCCAAAGACTGGTGCCCTTCCAAGAAGAGATGCACACAGAGACACACAAATAATGTGATAGGAGGACAGAGGCAAAGATTGAGATCATGCTGCCACAGGGCAGGGAATGTGAAGGATTACCTGTAACCAGCATCGAGGAGAGAGGCATAGGACAGCTTCTCCCTCCAAGCCTTTGGAAGGAATCATCCCCACTGACACCTTGATTTCAGACTTCTGGAGTCTATACCTGTTTCTGTTGTTTGAAGCTACCCAACTTATGGCAGACCTAGGCATGTGGGTCCATAACTAATACAAATAGTTTAGGATTCCAAGAGTAATTTTCACCAAAAGATGGATCATTGCTACTTTCAGAGCCACTCTACTTGCTTTGCAGGCTGCTGCTCAGAGCCCCTCTTCCGGAGAATTGGCTGCCATTATGTTATCTGCAAGAAGCGTGCCAGCATCACTTACCCTTGCCCCTCTCCCTTGTGACAGGTAGCACAATGATCAGAGCCCTTTTCCCCTTGTAGGTCGTAAGAAGGATGGGAGGCTTAGCAACCTACTAACGCATATTGGTGTTCCCAGTTTTAGGAGTTTGCTTATGCAGTATGATAGCAATTTATTTCAGTTCTAGTTAGGGTGAAACTTTGACTTGAATATAACTGTGTTAGAGACATTTTAGCTACTGCAACAACCAACCATACCAGTCTTACTCTTTAACACAGGACAAGTTTCTTTTGTTCTCATGACCAAGTCCATTGCTGATGATTCTGGTCAGGCAGCTCCATTCCAAGTGACTCAGGAACCTGGGCTCCTTCCATCTTGTGGCTCACCACCCCCTTGAGCCTCCTGAGCATTCTGCTGGACCATCTTCAGCTGGTCAGTGGGTGAGGAGCCTGTGCAAGAGGATGTATGGCATAGGCAGACCCGGAAGTGGCTTATATATTTCTGCCCACATTTTCTTGGCCAGACTAGTTGCAAGAATCCAGCAGAATTCCAAGAGAGGCTGACAAATGCAGTTATTATGTGTGCTCTAGGATGATGAAATGGGATTGTTGAAACACCCAACCAGTTTCTACCAAAATAGCATATGTAATTGTGCCATGAATGTATACAAAATAGTGTTTTGGTGCACTCATAGTTTAAAAATCATTTTAGTATATTTGGTAACCATGAAGCTTTTATCTTATTGTTTTGGATGTGGGATTTAGATTTCCCAGTGTGTGTTCTAAGTCACTCAAACTCCCCCGTGTTTTGAACAATGACATTTTATATCTTGTTGCCTTACTAAAATGAAAACTTCTCTTTGATAATTTAGATTTGACAGGTATGACCTGGAATCATGTTCCATTACAATATAATGTTACTTCTATAAATCACAATGAAAATGAATAACTGGTTTTAAATTTTCTTTTAAGTTTATTACTATTATTATTTTTTAGTAATCTCTATACCGTGGGGTTTGGACTCATAAACTAGCACTCAAGTGCAGCATGCTCTTTCTCGTGACTGAGCCAGCCAGGTGCCCCTTGAATTTCTGATATAAGGTTCCACAGTACCTGGACGTTCATGTTCCTCAAAAGTTTTTGTTCTTCTAGTAACTTTATAGTCTGAAGAATGAGCTAGCAAATACTCTTTTCTTATTGTCAGCAAGTTTTGGAGACAAATTTTGCTCTCTAGTTTCCAGGGACACTAAAAGCGATCAATGGACATCATTCCTGCTGTGGAATGATGGCTTGTAAACGCCATTGTTAACGCCTCCCTTCCTTTACTTAAAAAATAATTCCCTTGATATTTCTAGAAAAAAAGTTTGAAATATTTGGCTGAGAATTCCAGGCAAATGTTTTCCTTTGTAATATAAATTAAGAATTGTCAGAAGCTAGAAAGTTTGTTTTGAGCCACCTGTTTTTTCTTCCAACCTGTCTTTCCCTCAAACATATAGCTATAGATTACATAGTTTTCGTAATTTGAGCCGTGTATGTTAAGAAGTGGTTTTTCCTTTGGCCCGAACATAGGTGTATATTCATTGATGCAAGAGTTACTTGTTGAGTGCTTAGTCTGTTCCAGATACTGTGCTAGGCTTTGGACCTGCGCTTAGGAAAGAGCCACCGTAGACTGTGTTTGGCCTACTCTGGAATTTACAAGCCACGGGAAGGGGTGAGTTGAAGGAAGTGTAAAGCCCAGGAAGACTGGAGTTCTAGGGTTCTAGAACCCTCTGAAGATTAAAGGACTTACTTGTGAATAAGTGATTTGGTCACCAAGGAATTAAATCAGTACCCTAGATCTGAAAGATTTATTAAATATGCTTTCATGGTAACAAACAGTATAAAATCCATGACAGTCATTTACAACTATTTTCATTGTGGTTGCCTGGGAATTTTATTATTATTATTATTTTTTAATCCATTGCTAAGTGTTTTGCTGTTCCTCGTAGTCACAGCAAGTTAGTGACTCAGTGCAGAGTAACCTCTCCCTCTGACTTTACCCCTTTGGTAAAAAGTTATTTGGGATTGGGAAAACAATAGAGTGCTGGATAAAGTCAGAATGCTATTTGCCTTTGTACAAATGTTAACAAATGTTTTCATCAGAAAAATTAGATGTTTTTTTTCCTCTTTCTTTTGCTTGTGTAGTCTATTTTCTTTTAATCATTCTTTAAAAAGCAGAGACTTCCCATGTCGTATTCAAATATGTCTACTGGTATCAGCAATCTGAAACCTATTTCCATATAGAGAGTGGGTGTGGGTTCATTTTTATTAATAGTATGGTTTACTGTGCTTTTGTTTCTTTCATATGTTCTTAGGATGTCTGTAAAGGTCACTCATTCCTTTGGGGGAAAATATTCAGTAGTGGAAGCATACTTATTCTTGCTCATTTTGCTGATTTTGCTGATTTATAGCTGATTTAGAGTTGCTGCCTAGGAAGAACTGGTAAAATCAGGCTCTTTGATTCAGCAATTCGTACAATGAAAATTTGGAAACAGTCCTTAGTAATGAAATGAGGAAACAAAAGATAATTTATAGCATATCTTGCAAGTCTTTAAGATATAACGACTGACAACTTGGGAAAGTGTGTAGTTGGAAGAGGCAGGATATAAGATGGTGTGTATGTTATAAGTATATAAATGCTATGCAGATAAAAAATTGAAAAAATTCACCAAAATTGTTTGTAATACTATGAAGAAAGTAGAATTATGTTTATTTTGTTGTTTTTTACTACCCTTTCTTCTAAACTTTGGATGATTGGGCTGCATTTGAAATAGTAACAGAAAATAAGTGAGGACTTTGTGGATTTTATGTGTTACTCTGAGAAGGCTTAAAATAAAGCTCATCAGGTTTCCCATAATTACCTATAGGTAAATTATAGGAATGGGCCAATTATGGGAGGTTTTGCAATTTTTTTTCTTGAGATTCCTAATAAGTTGGAAGGATGGTCATTATTTGAAATGGGTGAGTTTCAGACATTTCTGAGGCGACGTTTGTACAAGATAAGTTTTAAGGTCCATTTTAGAACATCTGAATCTGGACTCAGTGTCTTTAGTGTGAACAACCTTGTAGGGGAAAAGGTAGGTAGCTCACTATTACGTAATGCAGTAGAGAGGAATTAGGAAATTGCTTTCCTCTTGGAATCTTTGTTTTTGTTATAAAACTTAAACGTTACGGACATGTGTTATAAAGTGGAACATCAACCCTAACCCCGCCTCCCAGAGAGAACTGGGGATAAGCGTTTTGAATCACATTGGGTCTGAATGTGATGGTGTGGACATTGCTCTTTGTAACCTTCTCAAGTCATCTCGGCCAAAGTCTGTTCCTACCAGCAAAGGGAACAGACGTGTCGGGTCTTTTTTTTTTTTTTTTTTTTTTTTAAACTAGGAAAGTGGGGTAGTGGTGTGGGTTATCCCCAAATCATTCATGCGTGAGTTTAGCATTCTTATTTTAGCATTTACTTACGAATGCTTGCACGCCTCTTTGGAACTTCACAACCCTCCTAAGAAAAGCCTCTCACAGGGAAAACTTAGCTGGAGTGATGGAGCTGTCTAGCCTCATCACCCTGATTTCCACACCCACAGCAGTACGCATCACCTCTGACACAAGTCACAATTTTATCTAAAGGAGGGAGTGAGTATGGTTTTTCTTTTGCGAGCTGTTATGGGTATACTAGACCTTAGGCATTCTCAGACTTAATATTTAATCCTCCCAAGGCTTCCAAAGCCTCATGATAAATAGTAATTTGTAATGATTCTGAGGCCTAAATTTGAATCAAGCATACCATGAGGCCTGTTGCCCGTTGTTTCTGAGAAGTTCAGCTGTTTCTCCTCACTCGTGGTGTTTCATGCTTGAATGCTTGTTGCCTTATGACATCCTTTGTGGAGAAGGATGACAAAAATAAAGCCAGCTGGGAAAGCAGGTGATGAAAATTCTTCCGTCTACCAAAATGATGGTTTTTAGCCAGAAAATAGAAGTTGTAGGTAATTTGAGAATGTTGGATGTGGCTGAGGGTTAACAAACCTGTGGACCTGAACAAGTCTACCATGCACCATAGTGGAAAGGACAACAAAAAGTTTGTGAAACCGTTACAGTGATTTTTCTAGCCAAGGAAAAAAATCGCTCATCCAATGAGAAAGAAAACTCAGGAGAATGTTGAAAAGGCTCTCAAGGTATGGTCTGATTCTGCACAGAGAGATGAGACTGCCATTTCAGGGAGGGAACAGATGGCAAAGACACTGACCTGACAGGTGAAGGTTGATTTGATGACACTTCTCAAATGCGTTTTCTTTGCCAAATGTGAAGTTAATAAGGGGAGGCTACACCAGCTAACCACGTATGGCTCCTGGAACGGAGCTGAAGACACACATAAAGCAGGGAAGGGTTATGTACTCTGTGAATTCAAGATTGTAATGAAACCCACCTTTGAAGAAAATACCTTCTCTAAATATACATCCCAAGAAGAGACGTGAGCATCAGGTATTCTGACAACAAAGGAGTAATTTTGATGATGGAATGGAGGGAACTTTAAAGATGCCTGAGAGATGAATCAAGTTCCTTGTGAGGACAGGAAGTGAGGGAAGAAAGAGGGACGAGCGGGTATAAAGGCAGCACCTGCCCTCTCATTCATTTCTGGTTGCCTTTGTCATCCTTTCCCCAAATTGATGGACTTGCTTCCTTGGTCAAGGTTTATCAAACAAATGCTGACGATCACCTGGTTGAAAAAACACTGTTAACCTAATGCTGTAACGCAGTGGGTCTCATGGTGGTCCTAGACCCACAGCATCAGCAGAACATCCCACCCCCACCTAGGATTACTGAATCAGAAACTCTGGGTAATGGAGCCCTGCAATCTGTTTTTAGCAAGCCTTCCAGGTGATTTTGGTGCATGCTGAAGTTTGAGGCCCTCCGCTGTAACTTGTCTTCCTTCATTCAGCATTTTCTTGTGGCATTTGAATTTAGTATCGCTTGTTATGTATTATGTAGAATGTATGTTGTAGTAATCATCTTCATTACTTCGACTTTTTGGATTTTTTTAAGTTCATGGCTAATTTTACTATAGTTTTATTTCGATTTTGCTTTGGTGGATTTTTTCAAAAATTATATTGGCTCTGTGTTTACAGCACCTGTAAGAATATGAAGAGGTAGCTCACATTTTCCAGGTGCTGTTTTAATTAGTATTATAAGGGAAATTGTAAGCTCCAGTGGTATTCAAGAATTTAGAGATTAGAGAAAGGTTCAAGGCATGAGATTGCTCAGGGAGAAGGGTCTATGGTAATTTGGGGGCTACAAATAAACCTAATCGAATTGAGTAGCTGTCAGTAAGAAGCAAGATTTATTGGGCAGTTGACTTTATATATTTTGATCTGATACACAAATTAACCCTCCCCAAATCTATTTAGCAGCTGGTTGTCATTTCCATTAGCTAAAAGCAGCTAGTCTTAAATCTGTTTCAAAGCTCCTGCCAGCACGTCTCGCTGAGCCTGTTTAGCCTTTCAGCTGTGAGACCAAATTCCCAGGTGCCAGTTCAGTGCTCAGGTCTCTAGACCTTGTTATGGGTTGTTGAAATCCTTCTGCCAGCTCTTGAAATGACCCTAGGCAAGTAATTTAATTCAGTCTTTCTGTCACTGAAGGTAGTCAAGAAGGATTTAAGGATTTATATGCAATAAGAAACATGCTTTAGAGTTTCGTCAGTCTAAGCTCTAAAGGTAGAGAAGGTCAGGTGAGGGTTGAATGTTTTCACTTATTCCTGACCATTTCCAGCTCTAGGGGCATGGTAAATTCTTCCATTGATTTTTATGCAGTGATCAGGCTCTCTTAGGTTTTGGTGCCGTATCATCATGAATGCTTCCGTTCTCTTAAGTTGTGGATGTTGTGATTGCTTTATATACTATTCTTATTCTTGTTTGTTAATATTTCTGATTACAGTAGACCTTTACTATTTGTACAAAGTTCTATGGATTATTTTAGGGGAAAGTGGGTTATTAAAGTAATGCTATGTTTGGGTAAATAGAACTGACACCGACTTAGTAAAGTTGTATTAGTTATTGCCCCAAAACTTCATGGCTTCAAATACCACACATTTATTCTAGTTTCTCGGAATCAGGAATTTAGGAGCAGCTTAGCTGGGTGGTTGTGTCTCAAGTATCCTGAGGTCCGCCGTCGAGATGATTTGGGGGCAGCAGTTCCGTGGGCTTGCCTGGAGCTGGGGGATCTGCTTCCAATATGGCTCAGTCATGCGGCTGGTGAAGAGGGGCCTCACTTCCTTGCTGGCTGTTGGCCGGAAATTTCAGTGCCTCACCTTGTTCGCCTTTTCGTAGGGTCTCCAGAGTGTCCTTGTGACAGGGCAGCTGGTTTCTCCAGAGGGAGTGATCCTAGAGAGAGAGCAAGGAGGAGATTATATGCCCTTTACGACCTGGTTTCAGAAGTCGCTTCACTTTTGCCACATTCTCTTTGTTAGAAGCCAGTCACTAAGTACTGTCCACATGCAAGAGGAGTGGAGTTAGGCCTCATCTCTTGAGGGGAAGAGTTTAAAAGAATTTTATGGAGTCTTTTTAAGCCACTGCAATGATAGACATGGTTATACATTTCGCAAAGGCATGTAATTGGCAACAGCCAAATTTGTACTTATTTCTCTGTTGTTTCAATGGTCTTAGAGTTAAAACAGGTGTTTCTGTTACTCTGTAGATGTTCCTGAAAATTTTCCTGTTCTCCACAATTGTAAATGAGAAATAAAAGTTTACGGGAAAATGCAGTTGGAAGAGGGTAGGACTCTAAGTTCATGCATCTTTAAAACCAAAATACTAACAAAAGTAACGATGGGCCGCAGGAGCTAACCCAGGCAGCCCAGGCAGGCTGGAAGTCGAGTTGCCTTAAGGAATATTAAAAATTCACAGTGACAGAACAGTAGTAATGCTGTCTTGTGGGTGCAGAGATGGTGTATTTACTGTGGGTTTTTCCCTTTGCTGTTGAAAGTTAGAATTCTACCAATCTGGCTCCTTTTGCCTAGAGTAAATCTTTATGAACCAACATAATACAGCATGTTAAAATGACACCAGTCCTCTATTTACAATCATATGAGCTCATTGGAATTAATGAATCACATACTGTAGCAGAACAGACCGTAGTTTCCCTTAAATGAATAAATACTTTGAATCATTTATTTAGTAAAATTCTCTGCTGATAGACGAAACTGAAGTAGACTGCAGCAAACATTGCTGTGGTCAGGTCTCTATCTCAGCTTGAAATACTTGCTTTTGCTGTCTATCTTTCCTCCTGCGTCATGTAAGAAATGCCTTAAACCTGCAGGGAATTAGAGTAACATTTCTAAAGTAAAAGTTTTCACGACCGATCCAACTTTGAATTGGCAGGCATTGGTCACTTGGTGTTGTCAATATTTATTGGAGCATGGGACAGTTGGAATTCCTCCGAAATGAGAAGTTTGAGAGTTGGCAGGGAGAGAGAAAATAATTCCTATGTCATAGAATAAAGAAGTCTGACGCAAAGGAGGGTGCACGTGGCTGATTGCCTAGGTGTAGAGTCTTATTCATCTCCATATTCCCCGGAGCCCTGTTTGGTACACAGCAAGTCCCGAGGGCGTGTGTGATCTGGAACACCCAGGGAGGGAGCAGACAACAAGGATATTGAAATTCACTCAGAACAAGACAAGGAGGGGTTTGATTCAGGCTGGGATGTTTAGGGCTTTCCAAGGACAGACTGATCTTACCATTAGGCTCCAAGACTATTCAGGCACTTTGGGAATTTTTCTAACTAGAGAATAAAAAGCCTATCTCTGTTGATGTGTCCATATTCTTCCTCTCTCTCTCTCTTTATATATCTATCTATCTATCTCTGGGATATATAGTCCACTCTATCTGGTGATTTGTTCTGGGACTTTCTGTAGGATTTTTGTGGAGTTGGGAGAATTGAAGGGCTGTCTTTATGTACCCCTGTTGTCTTTTTCATTAATCTCTACTCACAGATGTACATAAATGTGACAGGTTAACATGTGTACTCGAAGCCATTCTCAGATGGGGCTAAATAAAATGTCTCCTTTGCATTCATTAGTCTGTATGTAGGCGTGTGTGTGTGTGTGTGTGTGTGTGTGTTTGTGTGTGCCCATGCACACACACGTATGCATATTTAGATCAGATCTCTCGTTAGCCTGTGTTACTTTATTACATTTGTGGAGATTGGAGTTTTGAAATCTAGTAATCTTGCGCTTCTTTCCGACAGGAAATGTCTGTCATGTAGAAAGGAGCTCTTAGCCTGGGAGTCTGAGCGTTTTCTTTCTGGGTGTAAATGAACTAGTACAGAAGGGGACAAGCGACTGACTGTGGTCTGATCCATCATTGGCAGCCTTTGGCAAGTCGTGTCTGATGTGAAGTCTCCTGGGCTTCCTATCTCTTTGTGGGGCATTAGCATCTGGTGACTGAACAATTCATTGGGGCCCTCAGCTCCCTTGCGGGTGGCAGCTGTGTAGTTGTTTGCTGGGCACCAAGTTTAAATAGCCGAACCACTGTTACACTCCATGCTGGCCCGGCCCCAGCAAAATTATGTAGTGTGCAGTATCTATTTTATAAAACATTCTGATGTACCGGGGGAAAGAGGAAGTGAAATTCAAACCTGCTGGTTTTGTTATTTCTGCCCAAAGGTATGTATTGGAATGGTTCCAACACGCTGGATCTCTTGAGATCTATTTTTGATGCTGGTGCTCTTTTCGTTTCCTTCTCCAGTAGGTATTAGACATCTACCAAAACTACTTGGTATTTATGTTAGTACTTAATATTCATAAGAATATAATGTCTCTTGAATATGTTTCTTCTGCTAGCCTTTGGCAACTAGGCAAATTTCCAAGTAAAAGAACACTTCTGGCTTGGGTCCTATGTGAGGACACGTGTCTCTCATTAATTTATTTCTGAGAGTGGGTTTCGGTCCTCTTTGATACTATACATTCAATGTCTACAACTGGCAATGTTTTTCTCCTTGTTTATAACGCCGTGACACGTGAGTCACAGGAATTCTCCCATCTAGTTGATGGGACTTGTGTGCAAGTCATTCTGCCAGATTCATTTCCAGCTTGGAAACAAAGACTTTTAAGATCTTTCCCAGTACCCTCTTTGTCTCTGAGGCTCAGTGCATCTCCCTGTGTCTCTGTCTTCCTGAGGCACAAGAGGCACCACTCACCAACCTTCATAGAACTGGCATTAAGTCTGTCTTTGAGGACTTAACCATTGCCACCAAGTAGTATTTTCTTATTAGAAAAGTTACTTATTTTCCATCTCCTTAATAGTACGTGTACATTGAGTCAGTGTAGAAGGAAGAATGTCATCAGTTAATTTCATTACAACAGATTAGTTTCATTAAATGCCAAATCTTGAAGGTTGTTTTCCTATCTTGGTCTGTAATGTTTTCTTCCAAGTGTACTGAAATTAACTCGAGCCATTTATAAAAATCTTGAAGTCATCCCTTTTTTAAATGTAAACAAAAATGGTGGAGGATATAGAAGAAAATAACACTTGGGTTGTAACAGAGGAGTTAAAATGGTCGTTTCCTTGGGTTTTAAGGAAAAAGCTCTTCTTCGCCCAAAATTAAAATGCACGTGTGGAGTAGATGTGGTAGTTCTTACCATAATTGTATTACTGTACATTTCAGAGTCTCTCGATTATAAATTAGGTTGTTGCCCATAATTATTCTCTGTGGTCCAGGTGGTTTATCTGGTATGCCAACGAGTTGAAAACTCATTTCTTTGGACTCAGGTGTTTGCGTGTTTGTTTCAGGAAAACCCCACAGCACTGGTGGCTCTGAACGGATTCAGCTCTCAGGAATGTATAACGTCCGTAAAGGCAAAATGCAGTTGCCGGTGAACCGATGGGCCAGACGCCAAGTCATCCTGTGTGGGACCTGCCTGATGGTGTCATCTGTGAAAGACAGCTGGGCCGGAAAGATGCATGTTCTGCCTCTCATTGGTGGAAAAGTAAGTTTAAAATGAACAAAATGCTAACGGGTTCCCCAGTGCTATTAAGCTCACTTTGAGCCATTTCTGTAATACGGGGTCCATGGTTTTCACTCATCTGAGGTCTTACTCAATTCCTGTTTTGCTCCACCAGTGGGCATTGTTGAATGGTGGAGTTGTGGAAAATGGCCACGCATCGGCTCACACGAGGCCCTGGTGACGATCACTTTATTGGTACATGCATCTTATTTACAGACCTGAAACAGAGCAACTAAAAGTCAGTGTTATATTTTAGGCTACAGATGATAAGTTATTCTTTATTAGCAGACATCTCTTGATATCTTGAGTGTATCTTGTGTAGGATAGAATAATGATCCTTAAGTCCAGGGCTTAAGGATCATTCAAGCATTCTTACCAAAGGTTAGACTCTTTCTCTCTTGCATGAATCTTTGATCCAACTTTGCCCTACTTCTCTGTTTATTTTTGTTTAGTGACCAGTGAAGTTAGCATTTTTTAGTTTATCAGTTTAGCCATTCATAATTTTTGAAATTGAAATGTTACCTTGTTTCAGAGAAGAGCTGTGATATGGCTGATAGTTATTCCCAACATTGCTAGCTGCTTTTCTTTGGGCATGTCAATTATTTTATTCCTATCATTTATGAAATAGAACCAAATTGCTTGGGAAAATGTTACATTCTTTTTTTTTTGCCATGTCAATTTATTAATTCCCAAGTGTTGGTAGATGTATCATTACCATAATTATATGTTAGTATTTCCTGATTTTTAAATGATAGGATAATCTTTTAGTAAATGGGAAGGCAAATTTGGATGAAGAAAAGGGTGTGTGAAAATTGGGGGCATATTAAGCAAATATTTTCTTTACTGTTTTCTTCCCTGAATGGGCATGGGAAAGACGGCAGAACGTGGAGGATATAAATAGAGGGGAAAATAAAACACCACTTTTGTTGAAGTGAACTTTTTAAAATTGGCAAATATTTGATCTGTTTATTCCAGGGATTAGGAATGAGGTAAAATCAGATGTGTGCAGTAGTAAATGCTGTTATTATTCACTTGTTATGTAGCAAATTCATTCTTCATTCATAATTTAAAGTAGTCTCTCCTTATGTAAATAGCCCATGTCAGTTCCCTACCCGCCCCTCTGCTATTAGACAGTCTAATCCTAAGAAGACTAATACTTGATCATTTAAAAAAGATTCTGGCTGCAAGGTACATTTAGATCTATTTCAGTCATCTATTTTGAAGCCATTACTTAACTTTTGTCTGAGCATTGAAGAATTACTGGTGTCTTATTACTGAAGATTTTGTCCTTTGGATTGAATTCTGAAAAATTGGTCATCATTACTACTCCAATAGGTCATCATTAAAAATGCATATTTGATGTTTGATGCCCTGTTAGGTCAACAGTCTGTTTCTTTCTTCTCTATGATGTTAGGTGTTTGCTTAGGCAAATTTAATATAACTATTTATTAAATAACCTCTGTGGGGAAGCCACTTTGCTTGGTGCCCCAGAAATACCAAGATGGATAAGTCATCATCCCTGCCTTTGAATTGCTTATAATTTACTATCCGGAGATGAAGGATGGACACAATAAAATCTGCTCTAAGAGAGATGCAAAAAAGTAGTGCAGAGAGATTACATTTTGTTCTGGGGGAATCAGGGAATTCTGTGATGAAGGAGGTAGCAATTATGGTGGAACTTGAAGGGTGAAAAATCTTTTGACATATGAAGGAGATGGCCAGAAAGATTATTGTGCTCAGAGAAGCTGAGGCAGGAAAGTAGTGGAATGTTCAGATAAGGTTCAGAAGATCAAGTTATAATTAGCATTTTCATTCAGGGCTAGAGACTTGTCTTGTTTCCCAGGCCTATTATTGGATGGACTTCTACCATTGAATGAATTGAAATGGCTTCCTTTTCTCACAGACAAACCTTGTAAAACCTGTTTTGTACTATGCCTTTAAAAATAATTGAGTATGTCGAAAAACAGTCTTTTAAAACCTGTTGACCGAGTTAGGGAAAAATAACTCACTCTTGGCCGTCTGAGTTTTCATTAATGTGTATCTGTTCCTTTTTTCATTCTGCTCATTCCGTTTTATTCTGTTGAAGGAAAAGCTAAGAGTAAATGGAAGGTTTTTGGTTTTGTTTTTAAAATATTTATGAAGCAGAGCCAGAAATGAAGTGTGAGATAGATTGGCCATAACCTAGCAATAATTGCTGATAAATCAAACACAACACTACTTGAGCATGATCATTAATTCACATTTTCAAATGTCGAATTCCAAATATAAAGCTAAATGAAGCACTCTTAAAATTTCATTGTTGGGGAAAATTATTTAATAGATAAGTTTCTATTCATTGTGCAAGTATTACATTATATTTAATTTATCCTGTAGAATTTAACATCGGTTTTTAGGTGTAACATTTTAATATTTTACTTAATATTTGTTAAATTATGATGCATAATAAATTGAATAACCATTTACCTACTGCTATTCAGTTTAGGAATCACAGCCATATAAACACCAATGTTTTCTACCTGTGTTCTCTTTACATCTGTCCCACTGGTATCCCCCAACCCCAAAGGTATCCACCCATTGTCCTAGAATATGTATTCATCATTTTCTTTTTTAAAATAAGTTTTATGATGTAACTGTTTTGCTTGTTTTTGATCTGAGTAAAATTGGTATCATACCATGTGTGGGCTTCTGTGATTGAATTTTTTCACTCAGTATTATGCTTCATAATAAGATTCTATGTTGCTTTCTGTATGTGGTTTTCATTTCTGTATAACGTTTCCCTCTGTAAGTGTTCTAAATTCTCATAATTTCTTAAGTAATTTTCCTGTTGGACATTGGGTTGCTTCTAGTTTTTTGTCATTATAAATGATTCTGCCAAAATGGGCTTATGTTGATATGCCTCCTGGTACACAAGTAGATTTTCTAGGACAGTAGTTCTCAGAGGTGCTGTGCCCAAAGGGGACATTGGATAATATGTGCAAGTGTTTTGATTGTGAAGTGATTGAACAGTCAACGTATCAGTTGATGTAAGCTAAATTATGCTATGGTGACAAATCCCCCCCAGATGTCAGTGACTTAAATTTTCTCATTCCACTAAACGTCCACTGTAGATTGGTAGAGATTTCTTTTTTCACATAACTGTACAGGGACCCAGCCTGCTCTGCTCCCTTATAACATTTGGAACATGCAACCTTCCTTTGGTGCTTAAGCAAGGGAAGAGGTAACTGGAGAGTCATAAACTGGCTTTTGTATATTTGGATGTAGAAGTGACACACGCCACTTCTGCTCGTGGCTCATTGGCCAGAACTAGTCACATGACTTCACCTTGATTGCGGAAAGTCTGGGAAACGTGGAAAGTAGAGTGTTTGGTTAATAGCAATATATTTGGTGCAAGGGGACACTATCGGCCTTTACAGGGCAGGGGCTCAGTGAAAAAAAAGTCACACGAAGTATTAGACAGTCCTGCACAATGTACAATGAACTGTTTAATTCAAAATCCTTAAAATAAATTACTTCCTTGAGAAATACTGCTCTTAGATACACATTTAGGGGTGCAGTTACTGGACTATAGGGCATATGCACATGCTACAAGATGATGTCAAATCGCTTTCCAAAGTTGTTGCACCATTTTACACTCACATCAGTGTACAAGTGTTCCTGTTTCTCTGCATCTTCACCAAACTTTATGGAGGTATAATCGACAGACATTAAACTGCACATTTTGATGATAATTTGATAACAGTATAGCTAGCTAAACACACCCATTCAACCATCACCACAGTGAATAAGAATGATCATATCACCCCTGAAAGTTTCCTTGTGCTCCTTTTATCCCCCTTCCTTCCACCCTTTTCCTCATCCTCCAGAAATCACTGGTCTAATTTCTGTCTATATTGATTAGCTTAAATCGCATTAAAAAATATTTTGTCTTTAGTGTATAGAAATACAGCTGACTTTTGAGTATTGATTTTATATTCAGCCGCTTGGCTAAATTTTCTTATTTATTCTAATATACTGTCTATAGAATCTTTGGAGTGTACTATGTAGCTAATCATGTAATATTAAAATAATGACAATTTTTTTCTTCTTTAATACATATTTGTGTCTTACTGTAATGGCCAGGACTCTAGTACAGTATTGAGTAGAAACAGTAGATACTTGTCTTCTCAGTGATCTTAAAGAGAGTGGTATATCATCATTAACACTGAAGTTTGCCTTAGATGTTTGATAAATACACTTTGTCAGCTTGAGTTGTTATTTGTGTTCTTAGTTTGCTGGGAGTTTTTATCATGAATGATGAATGGGTGGTGAATGTTACCAAATGCTTTTTCTGCAGCTGTGGGGATGATCATATGGTCTTCTTCTTCTTCTTCTTCTTCTTCTCCTCCTCCTCCTTCTTTTTTTAATGTTTATTTATTTTATTTTTGAGAGAGACAGAGACAGGATGCTAGTGGGTTAGGGGCAGAGAGAGGGAGACACAGGGTCCAAAGCTGGCTCTAGGCTCCGAGCTGTCAGCACAGAGCCCAACCTGGGGCTGGAACCCACGAGCTGTGAGATCATGATCTGAGCCAAAGTCGGACACTTAACCAACTGAGCCACCCAGGCGCCCCTGGTTTTCTTCTTTAATTTGTTAATGTGATTAACGATTTTATAGTTCCAATAATGTTAAATCATCTTGCCTTTCCTGAGGTAAATCCAATTTGTTTTTGATATAGTTTTTTTCCTTCTGTATTTCTGGATTGTGGTGCAACATTTTGTTCAAGATAAGTGTTCATAACTGAGACTCGCCTATAATTTTTTTTTTCTGTTACTCTGATCTGTTTTTGGTTATAGAATAATTTGTGGTATTTTTCTTCATTTTTTGTTGGGTGGATGAGTTTGCACAAATTTGGAATGTTCTCTTTCTTGGAACTTTGATAGAATTCATCTATAAAATGATATGGGCCTGATATTTCTTGAGAAAAAGTTTTATTCCATTTCTTAAATGATTATAGGGCTATGTAGGCCTTCGGTTTTTTTTCTTTCTTGATTTAGTGTTAGTAAAATATATTTTTCTGAGATTTTGCCACAGAATTGTTTATAATGTTCTTTTTAATCTCTGCTTAATCTGTAGGCCTATCTCTCTTTTCATTATTAATGTTATTTATGTCTGTCTTCAGCTGATATCATGAACTAATATCTGTTGACATTTACTTTGTTATTAGCCTTTTCAAAGAACCAGTATTTTGTTAATGTTCATGTTCTCTGTTGTATATTTGGTTTTCATGACATTAATTTCTGCTTTTTGATGTCACCTTCATTCTGGCTTGAATTTATTCAGTTTTTGGTTTAGTATTTTTCCCCCTAAGTTCTTGAGACATGTATCAATCAAAATAATTTTCTGCCTTCTTTTCTAATGTGAGTATTTAAAATTATAAATGTTCCCCTATGTACTGCTTTTGTTGCATTCCATAAATTTTGATATGTATTTTTTTAATGGTTCAGTTCTAAGACCATCTAAATTTCTATTATTGTTATTATTATTATTTTTTTTTTACTTAGTTGTTTGGAAGTGTGTTACTAGTTTTCTAAGTACACTTGGATTTTATTGTATTTTTTTTAATTTTTTTTTAATGTCTTTATTTATTTTTGAGACAGAGAAAGACAGAGCATGAGGAGGGGAGGGGCAGAGAGAGAGGGAGACACAGAATCCAAAGCAGGCTCCAGGCTCTGAGCTGTCAGCACAGAGCCCGACGCGGGGCCCGAACTCACAGACTGTGAGATCATGACCTGAGCTGAAGTCGGATGCTTAACCGACTGAGCCACCCAGGCACCCCAGTACACTTGGATTTTAAATGGAATTTTTATTATTGACATCTAACTCTTAATTGCCTTTTGGTCCCAGAACATAGTCTGTGATACTGATCTTTTTGAAAATTCTTTACTCTTTATGACTTGTGATCAGTTTTGTAACTGCAGCATAGGAGCTTGTGGAATACCATGTTACTTTATTGTCTGGACTTTTCCTGCTTAGGAAGCATTTACTGGGAGTGGAAATTTGATTTGACTGTATCGCTGCCTTACTAGGACTTGAAAGTTCTTATGGTAGAGTTTTCTTTCATGTTAAACTCAATTTCACGTTAAATTTTTAAAAACTTATTTAACATGCTTGAAGACCTCTTTTTAAAAAAGGTTGTAATGCAGACTAATACAAAAGTCGCCCAAAGTAAAAATCCTTCTGCAGTAAAAATCCTTAAGTCTTAAGTAAAACTCCTCCCAAAGGAAGGAAGAACCCCAGCAGCCTATTGTGAGGATATAGAAAGATAAGAAAGGGCGTCTGTTCCAATCTAAACAGGAAGAAGAGAATTTCACTACTGTGGGGAAATCTAAAGAAGATAAAACTCCCCATTTTCGATTTCCTTGTAATTCAAGTTGGTTAGTCAGACTCAGGAACTTACGTGTTTTAAGTATTAAGAGGAACATATATAGGGAAAGATGCAAATCTGTGTAGGCTCACTGACCTAAGGTATGGTTAATGAACTATGTAAATGGTCTGCTTTCCTGATGTGTTTTTGTCTCTGTTTTTATAGGTAGAAGAAGTGAAAAAGCACCAGCACTGTTTAGCATTTAGCTCCTCTGGACCCCAAAGCCAGACTTACTACATTTGTTTTGATACATTCACAGAGTATTTAAGGTGGCTTCGACAAGTCTCCAAGGTAAGTGCTTACCCAAGAATATTTTTCAGCTTCTAGCTGGCTAGAGTTGCTTTCTGCTTTACTCAGTTCCAGAATATAGTATTATACTTAATAATTTTTTTAGTTTTCTGAAAGCTCATTTTGGCTGAAAAGTAGCCAACTGAAAAATTTTTAAATTGTGCTTCATTTGCTGGGTTCTGTTTATCCCTAAAAAAAAAAGAACTCAATGGGTAGACTGGCATTACTATCTTAATGTTATAGATAAAGAACGTAGACTAAGAATATTTAAGGGACTGGCCCAGGGTCGGACAACTGCAAAACCACAAAATACCCAGAGAAGTGTTACAAATTTCCCCTCTTCCTCTATTTTTTCATTTAAGTGGTTTAATCTGTGCCACTCCCTTTCACCTGTCCAACTTCTGCCTTTCAAATGGCTTAATTTCTTTTCACATCGTCATTTTCTTGACTGTTTAATAGTCACCTACTTAAATGAGATCACCATGACCTATGAAACAGTATACCTGTGTGTGTGTGTGTGTGTGTGTGTGTGTGTAATGGAAGCCAGAATAAATGCTGGTATTTCAGGTACTCTGTGTGAAGATGATTTTACATCACATTTATAGAATTATGTGTAAAATGGGTGGGTTGCAGTACTTTGTGCCTTGGTTTTGGGTGTGTTTATGAAATGATGAAACCTCTCTTGGGTCTAGAAACATTACACTGGAATTTGCTTTCATATTTTTTAATTTATAATCCAGTTTGCTATCCAAGTTCAGTGTGATCCCAACTGCTGTATGATGTAATTGTTTATCAAGTGAATGAATAAGGAATAACTTTGTCAACAGTTAACAGAAAATTCGAGAATAATGTCTAGAAAGACTTCTTGAAATACTGGCTACATGTGAATTGTCAAGTAAAAGCTATGTTCTCTGATGACGCAATGCACTTAAGAACATAGTGCTTCCTCCTTTTAGAGAAGCAATGGGCAGAATGTAGATTGATAGGGACTCAGAAGATTCTCCCAACCTGGTTGGCCAGTGGAGGTTCTAATTGCATAGGGCAGCATCCTGCTAGGGAAAATGGGAGGGATGACGCTTCTTTCGGCGTGCCTGTAGAATTAATGTGCTATTAGAGGCAATGAATACATCTGCATGGTCGTTTTAAAATTACTTTTGTGGTTGCAAATGTGAGGAGACAAATATTAAATAATACTGTGCTTTTATATTTAAATGGTTACATGGGTTCAAAGCAGTAAGTCAACAGCCTACACTCTGTTTTATTCGGAATAAAATGCCAAACGGTGGTCAAAGTACATTGAATTTTTTTTTCTGTATGGAGATGTTGATTGATTGACGTGTTTATTTTAAATGTTTATTTTTGAGAGAGAGCCCATGTGCACGCATGGGGGAGGGGCGGCGTGGAGACAGGGTCGAGAGCAGGCTCTGTATGGCAGCAGTGAGCGAGATGTGGGGCTTGAACTCCTGAACTGTGAGATTGTGACCTGAGCCACCCAGGCACCCTGAGATGTTGATTTTTTTAAATAAACTTTTTATTTTGGAATAATTTTCTATTTAGCAAAAAGTTATACAGATAGTACAGAGAGTTTCCATGTAGCCCCACCCAGTTTCCCAGAGATCTTACGTTACCATGACAGAGTTGTCAAAACTAAGAAACCAACATTAACACGTTACTCTGATCTAAACTTCAAAATTTATTTGGATTTTACTGGCTTTTTCATTAGTGTTTTTTACTAGCATTTTTCATTCTCCTGTCCCAGGATTTAGTCCAG
This sequence comes from Acinonyx jubatus, assembly GCF_027475565.1. Classification (NCBI taxonomy): domain Eukaryota; kingdom Metazoa; phylum Chordata; class Mammalia; order Carnivora; family Felidae; genus Acinonyx; species Acinonyx jubatus. The sequence goes on from NC_069392.1 coordinate 78,678,704, forward strand.
AGTACCACATTTCATTTGATTGTCATGTCTCCTTTGTCTCCTCTGGTCTGTGGCAGTTTTTCAGTCTTTCTGTGGTTCATATGACCTTGACACTTTTGAAGAGTGTTGGTCAGGTATTTCCTATAATGTCCTATGTGGAGATGCTTTGACCTTTTAAACCAAATGCAGTGTCATAGTCAGCTGCTTTACATTCTTTTTGGAATAAGTCAGAGGTATAAATTCTTAAACATGGATAAGGATGTGAGTAAACAGGTAAATTATCAAGGTTACCGATGACAATTGTTTTGATTAAAACAATAATAACAAAAAGATTAATAGGTATTGAGTTTAATTAACATCCACCCAACTGATAAGTCACTGTTCTAAAGATAGCCAGCATTTATGAAGCACCTTCTGTATGTCAAGTATGTGTTTTATGCACTGGGATATATAGCAAAGAACAAGTCTAATTCCTCTCTCTCGGTAGCACTTACATTGGGAAAACATGATAAATAAGCAAACAGACGAGAAAGAAAACATCAAATAATCACAGAGCTATAATACAAGTTATAATGACAAAGAATGATGGAGGAAGAATAACTTTTTTTAATGTTTATTTATTTATTTTGAGAGTGTGTGCACATGAGCAGGAGAGGGGCAGAGAGAGGGAGAGAGAGAATCCCGAGCAGGCTCCATGCTGTTAACTCAGAGCCCCACGCAGGACTTGATCCCATGAACTGTGAGATCATGACCTGAGCCGAAATCAAGAGTCGGACTCTTACTAAGCCTCCAAGGCGCCCCTAAACTGGAACTTCAATGAAAAGAAGCGTCCAATTATTTGAAGACCTGGTGGGAGGAGCTTTCCAGGTAGTTGGAAAAGATGGTGTGAAAGTCCTAAGACTAGAAAAAGGGACATGAAGTCAGGGAAGGCAGGGATTTTAGGTTACAAAACAGGGTAAAGACTCTGGATTATATGATTGGCATAATGGCAAGCCATTTGAAAGACTTCTCTTTCAGAAAGTTACATAATCTGACACTGGCTGCTGTGTAGTGAATGGATTATGGAGGACAAGAAGAGAAGCAAGGGGTGGGGTCTGACTGGCAGGAGGCTCTTGTGGTATTTTCCAGGTAAGAGGTGAAAGGAGAGATGGAGAGAAGTGGATAGATGCATTTTGGGATGTGTTTTGAAGATTGAGAGACAGGATTACTGATAATTACATACAAAGCATGAGGAAAATTTTGGAATAAAAAATGCCTTCTGGGTTCTTGATTTGAATTGCTAGGTAAATTGTAGACTCATTCAGAAACCACAACACTGATTAGACTATATATGCACCTTTAAAGCAATGGCAAAATAAAGTTTTTAACCTCAAAGAGTTTGTTTCTAGAGAGACAGCAAAGAAGTGAAATGAAAGAGGGTAGATTATGAAATGCCTCTTAAAAGAGGTGTGGAAATTGTTGATTTCTAACTGGCAATTGTAAATGTCATATGTTTGACTCTTTGCTGTTGCTGGGTGGCTGACACGCCATCTTCATAGGATGGTGTATTTGTAATAAGGTACTGTCTCTGATTATCCAAACCATTAATTGATGCACCCATCAGGACTGTCACAGGAGAGGTGGGGGTTGGGGGAGAATTGTGGCCCAGGAAACATGATGGTGGCAGGGTGAAGTGTTGGCGTGAGTTTTCCTCTTCCACTGATTACTACATTGCCATTAGAAAGTGTTTGACATGTAATGTAGCTACAAGAGAAGATAATTCACAGGCATATCCATCCACAACAAGACTCAGCTTATATCTCACACAAGTGTCTGTGAGTGCTTCCAGGAGGGGTGGGGGTGGAATTTAATTACCCTAAGTTACTAGTGTTAACAAGTAGTTAACTAGTAGTTAACTGGTATTAACTAGAATGAATTTGAATTAGAACCTTAACCTCCTTTCCTTTCAGAAAGGCTCTCAATGTTTGGAGAAGTCAAATGGTGTGGGAGTAAGGAATTTAGGTTTCAAACTAAGGTAGACACGGGTTCCACCATTCACGGACTCTGTCACTGTAAGTTTCTAAATTTTAGGCTTTCTCATTTGATAAAGGGATTAGCAATAGTACCTCCTAGGGCTTACATCAGAGGTGGACATGATAGACTTATACCGACACATAGTAATTCTAACTCTGTGTGTGTGTGTGTATGAGAGTGACTGACTAAATACAGAAATAAAATAATTTTATGGCCATCATTCCTGCTGTTACCATTGATTGGCCAATCTTTTTTTTTTTTTTAAAGTTTATTTATTGATTTTTGTGAGAGGGTGAGTGAGCAAGCAGGGGAGGGGCAGAGAGAGAGAATCCCAAGCAGGCCCCATGCTGTCAGCACTGAGCACAACAAGGGTCTCGAACCCACGAACTGCGAGATGATGACACAAGCTGAGACCAAGAGTTGGGCGGTTAACTCACTGAGCCACCCAGGTGCCCCCAGACAATCTTTTTATTTAAAAAAAATTTTTTTTAATGTTTATTTTTGAGAGAGAGAGACAGAGTGTGAGTGGGGGAGGCGCAGAGAGAACGGGACACACAGAATCCGAAGCAGGCTCTAGGCTCTGAGCTGTCAGCACAGAGCCCAATGTGGGGCTCAGATTCACAAACTGCGAGATCATGACCTGAGCCGAAGTTGAACGCTTAACTAACTGAACCACCCAGGCGCCCCCAGACAATCTTTTTAAAGTATTATTTGTTTTTATGTATATTTTAAGGAGATAAAGACACACATATGCTTGATTTATCTGAACAAAGGACCTTCTGCTGTTCTTGACAACCACAGGAGCCTTTTGGGGTTAACACAATTGAGGATGGCAGACATCGGAAAGAAAGATTTCTTCCTGAAAAGTCAGGGGTCAGGGACAAAGGGCAGAACATGTTAGTAAATGCAGATTTTAGATACAATGTCTTTCCTTTCTCTAGTCTTACAAACCAGATACACGTTTTTAGAAGTTGTTAGGGTTAGTGATTGGAAGGAGAAGTCAGTTGTAAGGGGCTGGTTGAAGAGGTTAGATATTATAGAAGAAATCAGTGTGAGAACCCCCTATTCGGATATGAATTGCATGTAAGACAGGGCCATGCTCTTCTTTAAGCTTCGAATGTGGAGGAGAGTCCTGTGATCATATCTTCTGCTTTAATTCAGCATCCTGGGAGAGTAGGTTGGGGCTGCTGGAAGAAGGATGATGAGAAGCTCGATCCGTTGGGGCATATGTGCTTGTGGGGAATTTGGCATGGTCAAGGGTGACTCTCAAAAGCCACTTCTACTTGTAGCTTCCCCTTCCACTGTCCTCTGCTCTTGCTCATGTCTGGAGGTATTAGGAAGTTCTACAGCTTAGTCATGTTCAGGGTTACTATGGAGATTTTCTTCTTTTTCTTTTCTTTTTTCTTATTGAGAAACAAAGCCTTCACAGAATGGATTGTCTTTACATCCTGATGTTAAGATGAGATTCATTTTGATAAGGATATGAAAGAAAAACAAACCAAGAACAGAAAGAAATATCTACGTTTCTGATTTTTTTAAAAATGTTTGTTGATTTGTTTTGAGAGAGAGTGAGAGACAGTGGAGGAGGGACAGAGAGAGGAAGAGAGAGAATCCCAAGCAGTGTCCATGCAGTGGGGCTCGATCCCACCAACCGTGAGATCATGACCTCAGCCAAAATTAACCGAGCCCCCCAGGCACCCCCCATCTTAACCATTTCTAAGTGTACAGCTCAGTGGTAGTAAGTACATTCACATTGTTGTGCAACCATCCCCACCATCCGTTTCCAGAATTTTTCTCATCTTGCGATATTGAAACTGTACCCATTATGACCTGAGCCAACATCAAGAGTCAGATGCTTAACCGACTGAGCCACCCACGTACCCCCAAGTTTCTGAGTTTTAATGACCATCCTCACCTCAGTCTGAGTAGGAGGACAAAGAGAACCAATTCCAATGATTTTTAAATTAAAATGAATTAGATAATTAATTTAAAAGGAAAATTCTTTATTTTCACTTTATGCTTCTGGATCTTAGCTAAAAGAGACATATTCATCTTTGTTCTAATTTGTTTGATTTGGGGAACATTTGTAAAAGATTATTAATTAGAAATGTTCTACCAAGATAGGCCCTTATATACTTAATATTTTTAAAACTTAGCACTTTGTATTGCTTGCAAAAATAACACCCAAGACAGTCCCAATAGAGTTTTTATTTGGGGTGGGTGTTAGCAGCAGATACCATGAAGAAAACGACTCCTTTGGGAGGATGACAATATTGATTGTAAATCATCCCTAAAATATTAATGCACAACATGCTTTAAAAATTCAGTAAACATCCTGTTGTAACATCCTGTTGTATGCAGTGTAAAAAAAGGGCTCTGCTTGCTCAGCATGGGTACACGTAGCCAGCACGTTTTCTGAGTGGGGAAGAAGGCTGAAGGTAGCTGAGGGAAGAATAGGAATTTGGAAGAGCGCCTGTGAAATGTACGAGTGACATTGCAGAAATGCTGACCTTGATGCCCATCTCTGTGGCCCGCTTTTTGGAGCATGTTAGTTTTAGACATGTTGATTAATCCTGTGACTTCTTTTCAAAGTTAGTTTCTATATACATCTACAGCCTAAGCATACTAACTTTTTAATTATGCCTTAGTCACTTCTGTAACACTGTTCCACCTTAAAGTCTGTTTCTCCATTTCAAGGAAGATTTTGAAAAGGGGGATTCAGATCACTGATTTGGTGGTGTTCATGAATGTGTTTTTTACTTTTTATTATGGAAAATGTCAAATATTTAGAAGTAGAGACAATAGTTGAGTAACACCCACATACCTGTGACCCAGATTCCACAATTATCAACTGTGACCACTTGTGTTGCATGTGTATGTTATATGGTCCATCGCTATGAATTCATGCCCCATAAGGCCCCAAGTGTCTCTCCTTGTCAGTGGCTAGCAGTTGCCAGTGACTATGGCTATCACAGTGCCTCTCTCTCCTATCCTTCTTCTACCATGAACCATAGTATTTTAATTCTAGTCCTCTTGTTTTTCTTTTCTTTAAGTCACTGTGGTGAACCTTTGGTTCCTTGATATGTTGGGTTCACTCTTAATATGCATGGTGTAGGCAAGTCGGGGCCACGCGTCATGCTGAATTAAAGATCACAAGAAGTGATGAGTAAATATCACCCTTTAAATAAAAATAACGTATATGGTGAATCACAAATGAACTTTTTCTTTCACGTGCTTAAAGGGAATGTTTTATTGTCCGGGTTTCACTCAAAGAATACTTCATTAACTACTTGAGTCAGATTACTCTAGTGTAATGAGATTAAGGTTTCCAGTATGGAGATTTGTGTCATGAGACCTAGCTGCAAGGAGCCCTATAAGATTAGTCACCTTGTACACACCATCTGAAGTGTAGGTTAGGGGATGTGCTGCTTTTTTGTCCTCATGATTTGCCACCTTTCTTTTAGGGATGTAACTGTAGTTGCTTCCATTGGGATCATAATGGTAAGAAGCTTTGTTCTCAGTACGGTTCTGCTAAGGAGTCCAGGGCTTAACGGCATGTTTTTGGAAACTCTCACTTCACATTTCATGCCCATTTTTTAGAGAGAGCATTTAGGGCCATTTGACCAAGAATAATTTAGTAGATGTGTGGTAGAATCTTAAGTGAAACCAAGTGACATGGGTTTTAGTTTCTAATATGTCCCTGCATCCCACGGAGATTGCTCTCATACAAACTCTGTAGTGAAGAGATGAGAAAAGTTTGGAAATCCAATATATGAGCTATTTGGGTACAGGAAGTCTTCAAGGAGGTAATGGGCAAATTGAGTTTTGAAGGACGAATAGGAGTTCACCACAAAGACAACAGGGAAGGGCATTAAAATTTTTTTTTTAATGTTTATCTTTGAGAGAGAGAGAGACACAGAGTGTGAGTGGGGGAGGGGCAGAGAGAGAGGGAGACACAGAATCTGAAGCAGGATCCAGACTCTGAGGTGTCAGCACAGAGACCAACACGGGGCTCGAACTCACAAACCGTGAAATCATGACCTGAGCTGAAGTTGGACGCTTAACCGACTGAGCCACCCAAGGGAAGGGCATATAAAGGAGAGGTATAAATGGGGCATCTGCATGGCTCGGTTGGTTGAGCATCCAACTCTTGATTTTGGCTCAGGTCATGATCCCAGGGTCGTGGGATCAAGCCTGGTGTCAGGCTCCTTGCAGAATGTAGAACCAGCTTAGTTTTCTGTCTCTCTGTCTCCCTCTGCCCCTCTCCCCCACTTGAACGTGCTCTCTGTCTCTCTCTCAAATTAAAAAACAAAAACGAGGAGAGGTATCAAGTATGTACAAAGGCACACCTGTGTAAAATGTGAAACTGTAGCCATATCTCAGGTGTCTGACAGTGTGAAAAAGGGAAAGAAACGGAAGCTAGATAAAGTAAAAAAAAGTGCTGGTCAGTCTGCCTTGTTTCCTGCTACTTCCATGTCGCTAGTTCCATGTCGTTTCCTGGGGAAATGGATTATGAGCTGCTAAATATTATCACTAACTTTCCAACATAGTAATGGATTTGTTACATAAAAGTTCACATTTTTCAGTCTTTCTTGATTATAGATATGAGCAGCAGTTTATGACATTGGGGAACTTAGAAATTCTGCTTTGAATTTAAGCTGAGGGTGAAATATTTTGGGTTACATTAAATTTTGATTTTGCAATACATAATACTGTGATGAAGTTAGTAAAAATATTAAACTTATCTCTTTGTGGTTATAAATATGCTTCGTCTTATTTCCACATTGCTGATCCTGTCTCTTCTTTTTTCTCCCGTGGCAGCTATGGGTTCTGAATCCCAGTTAATATATTCCTAAAGAAAGGTTTTTTCCCTTGAGTTCTGAGTCATTTCAGTTCAAAGCCATTTAATTTTATTTTCTCCAAAGTTTTATGATCCAGTTTTGTATGAGTCAAAAAATACCTAGTTTGCTGACCATATCATAAAAACAAAAGAGGCATACTTTTGCTGCTGGCTTATACGTTGAGCAGTTTAAACTGATCCTGTGTTCCCATCTTGCCTGCTCATGTCTTCTCACCCCCTTCCGCTTTCTTTCCTAGCTCTGTTGGAGTTGTCACCTGCTCTGGGAGATACTGGGAGGGAGGGACGAGAGAATGCCACCCTTTCGTTATGCTGGGCACCCACTTTTTTTCTAGGCTCTACTTCTAGGTCAGGACCTCTGCAAACAGAAAAGGTATGTTCCTCATGTGGATTTTATCTGTATATTGTTCTTACCTTCAATAAAAGACACTCTAGGTTTCAAGTGAGGAGCTAACAGGTGTGTTTTTAAGTTACAACGTGTTATTTTAAGATTGGGAAGGGCACTTGCAAGGTAGTCACCAAAAAAGGCAATATTACTTGTTGTCATTTTCTGGAATAATTACCTTAACCATTATTTGGTATTTTCTTTGAAAGCGTTCTTTAGTTTTACCTTAAATTGTAGTCATCGTGAAGTGCTCTTAGTTCAGAGACTTAGAATTTAAGATTAGAAAAGGACCTTATGGATTCCCAGACTTCCTTCCCTCCTAAAAACCATCTATAGTGTTTCAGAGACCTGTAGTGTCTGACCAGACAGTTCTTCCTTAAAAGTGAGCTGAAGTCTTTATTCCTGTGGCTGCAACACAGTAATCCAGTTTTGCTGTTTGGGTACAACACCAGATCTGCTCTCTCACCTGTTTGATAACCTCTGAATATTAAAGTTATCATGATTTCTGTGCCCTCCCCTACCCCTTAGCAGTCTGTTTTTAGGACGAACCTCTCTGGTAAATGAGAAAAGTCCCTCTCTCACTTGGTTCTCCGGCCCCTTCTTTAGCTTCCTTGTGGGTGTTATCTGTTGATATACATACTTACAGATACCAGCTGATGAGCACGGAGTATGTGATATTTTCCTTGCATTAGACATTATATACAACGTGAATTAGCTATTCATTTATGAGGTCAACACCAAAATAAAAAGAATTTTTTTCCCCTCCACCCAACTGGTTGATTTATTTTGTTAATAAGATCATTTAGGGGTGCCTGGGTGGCTCAGTCGGTTAAGCGTCTGACTTCGGCTCAGATCATGATCTTGTGGTTCGTGGGTTTAAGCCCCGCATCGGGCTCTGTGCTGACAGCTCGGAGCCTGGAGCCTGCTTTGGATTCTGTGTCTCCCTCTCTCTCTGCCGCTCCCCCACTCATGCTCGCATGCTTGTGCTTGCTCTCTCTCACTCGAAAATAAACTTTAAAAAATATTAAAAAAAAATCATTTAGCCTACTGAATTGATCTAGTGGTGACCACAATAATGCAAATAGTAACAACTTACATTTTGATAACTGTTTCTATGTGCCAAGTAGTCTTCTAGATGCTTATAGTAGCCTTATGAGGTCTTTTACTCATTACATCTCTAGGATGTCGTTGGGCTTTACAGTGAAAGCTAGTAACTCTTGATCTACTGTCACATCCCCATTTTGCAGATAAGGGAACTGAGCTATAACATATCCAGCACTGCTTTGTGCAGCAAGTTCTGCTCCCTTGCTCTTTTTTCTTTAAATGTACTCCCAATGTTTTACAGTGGCCAGAGGGGACAAAACAAATCAAGACTCAAATGGCAACTGAAATTTGTTGAAAGTATCAAAGGGAAGTACTTCATGTACACAGTTGTCAGCAGAATCCAGACAGCTCAGTGGTCGAATAAAAGGTGGTTTGTCAGGCAGTGTGTTGAATGGCTTGTGCTGCTAGGGACACAAGCATAGGCTCTGTGCACTGATCGTTGATCTTCTTAAGTGATGATCAAGAGATACTTAAGAAATCTTGATTCAGATGCTTTCTGGATCACCCAAGGCAGATTAAATTGATATGGTATTGAGGAGGCTACTTGTCTAATTCTTCAAAAACCTGTCAAGTATTGCTATATTAGGAATTTACTATATATGATCAACCACATCTTTCTCACTGGTCATGTTATATTATTTTTTAACCTTTTTTTCCTCACTTGTTAATTTTTTTTTATTTTTAAGAGACAGAGAGAAACAGAGCACAAGCAGGGGTAGGGCAGAGAGGGAGACACAGAATCTGAAGCAGGCTCCAGGCTCGGAGCTGTCAGCACAGAGCCTGGCGTGGGGCTTGAACTCGGGAACAGTGAGATTGTGACCTGAGCTAAAGTAGGACACCCAACCGACTGAGCCACCCAGGCGCCCCTGGTCATGTTATGAAGTTAAGTCATTTGAACCTGAGTATTTAGAAAATACTCAAGAGTTTAGTTTCCATTACATATTTGCCTAGATTGGAATATCCCAATATTTGTATTGAATTTCCTATAACTACTCTGAAGAGTTAAATTCTTCTACCCACTGGTCTGGTTTATAATTTCATAAAGTAGGGAATAGTGGAGTAATTAGAAAAATGTCATTGACCTCTCCATGTTAAATATACCGAGCCTTGTATGTTAGACTTGGAACTTAAAATACAAAACAGGTAGCTAATTTCTGATAGTAGAATCATTTAAGTATGCATTTATGTTACTACTTTTTCCAGAAAGTTAGAATTTAAGTATTTTTGTGGTTGGCTGTCTTTTCCCCGTGGTCAGGGAGATGCCACTTTCTCAGGTGGCCTCTTTCTAAAGGGACTGTTTACACCTAGTTTGCCAATAAGGAAATGAGGAAGGAACTCTGAGTTCAGATTTGCTCCCCACCCAAGCCACTCAGAAACACAATGGGGTTTGTGTGTGCGGAGGGGAGATAACTGCCTGAGTGACACGGGGGCGTCCTGGGAGGCTGGCCGTGCATCTCCTCAGAGCCTCAGAGTCTTTGGCTGCTGCTTCTGGCTCCCAGAAAGGTAGCGCAGGCCGTGCCGTGAGCTCCCCGGACGGCTGCCGTGGTTCTGTCCGCTCTTGGTGGTGATGGGCGAGTCTCTGCCCACGCGCCTGGGAGACCTGTCCATTTGGTCAGGGGAGGGGAATGTGGGTGTTGGGGTTGTGGCGGGAGCTCTGAGGTTTGCATTTTCGGCTCTGTGTGCTCTCATCACACTACCGTGCATACCTCCTCTAATGACAGTTGTGTAGGTGTCTGCGTCTCAAGAGACCAAGCTTTTGAAGACACAGAGTGCGTCCCTCCAGGACCGGGTGTGGTGCCTGGTTCATAACGGCAAATGATAACCATATGGGGAAGGATTCCCCGGCCCCCGTCTCCTCCACTCCCCTGGCAGAGAGCGGGCGGGAGCTGAGACAGAGCTCTTGTTCCACATTTCTTGGTGTCCTTTTTTCTATGTTGTGATAGCCTGGCGCTTTAGTAGTGCTTTAACAAAATTGGCACCGTGGTATGTTCCTATTAGTGAGTGTTAATGGCTCGTTATTTATTATTAACTGTTAGATTTTATTAATGTACCAAAGTTTTCTCCATCTGTTAAATGCATTTTGTAAAACGGTAGTGTTAGTACAGGATCAAGTAAAGAGATGTCACTGCGAAAAGGTCGGGTCAATTTAAGGCATTTCTTATATATTTGTAGAAAATGTTTTTAAAAGAAATGATCAATCTCATGTTGTAGAGCCATGATAGTTTGAATTTTATTAATATTGGAAACTTTGGTTCGATGTAAAGTGTTACAAAATTATTGATGAGGATGAAAGTGAAAATAAGTTGCTAGAATGCTTAGCTAATAAAGACCAGTAAATGCCTGTCTGAGTTTATGTTCTCCTACCTCATGCCTTCCCAAAGCATTTTTAAGGGGGTGAAGATTAAATAAAACTAGGTCAGTTAAGAGGTTAAGAATTTTTTATCGAAGTGTAGTAAACTCCCCAGAGACCATCCCTGTAGCCAGGGCGTGGTTTTGCAGCCACTGACGGCCAGGCCAGAGCAATTCATGACTTATTATGCCAGTTTGTAGCAGCCTTTTACTTTGCAGCAGCAGAATTACTTCTGCTATTTCAGCTGCTTTGACCAAGCCTTTCAGGGTCATTTTGCTTCACTTTGAGCATGTTGAGCACATAATGAGGATAAATAGTACTCCACTAAAGTATAGTGGTAACGACAACAGAAAAAACTCCCATGACTGTTTTTCTGAACTTTCCCTTGCTAATAAAAGGTGTTCGCCCACTCCATGAACATCAAGAATAATGGGAATGATGCAGAGGACAGTCCTATTGCAAGGGAGGATGATTATTGCAAAAGCTTAGCGAGGGTAGGTTAGGATAGGAGAGAGATGTTAGTTTAGAAATACAACTCAGCTCAGAGCAGGGACTAATTTTGACAGAAGCGTCCTAAAGACTTGCCAAGCAACAGCCGAGGAAGGTGTTGAGCTGAGTAGCATGTTCGAAATATCTGGAAGCCCAGTAGGTAGCCTGAAAAGTTTGCTGTGCATATTACCGTTTTTATGTTTGCCCTGCAGTGTTCTTTGGGGGAAATGTTTTGAGGGCCAAATTAACTTTTTTTCTTCACCACACATGTTTACAAGTAACGTGGAAAAGAAGACAACCCGAGAAGGTGGTTGATTTCAAGTTTACTTTTAATGTGTCTTCTGGAGTGTGTAGGGTCGTGGGGGCAAATCCCATTTAATTCATCTTTAAAAAAAAACATTTTATTTTGTTTTATTTTAAGTTTATTTATTTTGAGTGAGAGAGAGAACGCGTGTGCATGCGCACACAAGTGAGGGAGGGGCAGAGAGAGGGAGAGAGAATCCCAAGCAGACCTCTCACTGTCAGCGTGGAGCCTCGTGTGCGGCTCAGACTCACAGACCATGAGATCGTGACCTGAGCCGAAACCAAGAGCCAGTTGCTTGACCAACTGAGCCTCCCAGGCGCCCCTCTGACTCTGTCATCCTTAGAAAATTGTCTTGCCGTTAATACAGACTAGCACTGTTTTCCCTATCCACGGTTACATTGAAGTAATCTTCGAAAACCTGACAACTTGGATCCCTTCACGTGTAGTTCGTGGACGGTCCGTGAGCCGCACACCTTCTGTAGTTTTCTGCCTTGGTCTAATCGAGCCACGTCTGTGTAACTGCTCGCCGCGGCGAGAAGAGTTGACCGTGCCGTAGCCCTTTCTTGGTCGTCGAGGTTTGTGCCACGTGTAGCTGTGGACGTTGGTCGGGGGATACTAGGTCTGCAGAGCCTCTCCTGATTTTTTTAAAATGAGAAAAAGGGTGTTATTTACGGCAGCTCGTTAAATTTGTCAGGGCAGGTCTTTATTCCACTTCCGTGATGAGGGAACCAAAGGACAGACAGGTGAAGTGACTTACCCCAGAGCCACATGGCTAGGAAGTGGTAGGATTGTTATGCCCTGAGTATTTTGAAGACTGTGCCCGGTGTCGTGTCACGTTGCTTGTGCCTCCTCTTTGTGTCTTCCACTGTCTTGGTGTCAGGAGGTGCAATAGAAGTACAGTGGCTTTTGCCAAAAGGATTTTATACTCTAATTGTGAGTTCCTTTGAGGACCCTTTCCATAACAAAGCTTTGAGGCGATTTCTGCTTCTGCCTGTTTCTTTCACGTTCTTTCCAAATTTCTGTAACCCTTTAAACTTTTCCTGTCGCCTTTTAAAATACAGTTAGATGCTCACCAGGTGGCCTCACCGCTGCCCAGGTGGACAAGCCGTGTAGATAGGAGTGGGCAGAGCCCGTGATGTCAACGAATGGTGCGTTTCACCCCTTCCTTCCCTAAAGGCTGCTTATGGTCCGCAGATGGTCTCTGCTTTTCTTCCGAAGGACTGTCTCCTGTCACTGCCATTCATGAGGCTTAAGATTATCCTAGGGATGACATCTGATCCTCTTTGGTCAAGGGAGTTATGCTATTGTTTTATCAGGAGCGTCCTAAGTACAGGCCCCCATTCAGACTTGGGTTCTGCTGCCGCTTTACCCGTGTGACCACGGGCACACTCTGTGCCTCAGTTTTACCTTAATCTTTGAAATGAGGATAAACCATTACTGTACTGAGTTGTTGTAAAGATTACATGTGATGTCTGCAGCAGCTAAAAGAGTACCTCTCACAGCTGAAGCACCCCCAAATGATCGCTGTTATTATTGTTTTCACTACTTTAAAAAAAGAGTAGGGGCACCCGGGTGGCTCAGTCAGTTAAGCGTCCGACTTTAGCTCAGGTCATGATCTCATGGCTTGTGAGTTCGAGCCCCGCATCAGGCTCTGTGCTGACAGCTGGGAACCGGGAGCATCTTCGGATTCTGTGTCTCCCTCTCTCTCTGCCCCTCCCCTGCTCACTCTCTGTCTCTGTCTCTCTCTCTCCCTCTCTCTCTCTCTCTCTGTCTCTCTCAAAAATAAACATTAAAAAAAAGGTAATAAAAGGCTACTTGCTCCGAGGTGTATCCAGGTGGCTTTTTGATTTGTTACTTATTTAGGTCTTTCTTGTGAAGGATCTTAGTTTTAATAGGTGCTATGTGTGTGGGTAGTTCAGCTGGTAGTTCTTTCATTTGGGGTTCAAGCAGAACCTCTTGGTGGCATGGTCTTTATGTGCCCAGGCTGGTCTGGGTGGAAACACTTACGTTTCCCCTTTGTTGCAGGGACCAGGCAAAGGTGCAACTCGTGATAGCTCTTGTGGTCACCCCGGCGGCTCCCTGCCCGGCTGCATCCTTTCTGTTCTTGATGCAGCTGTTCCCAGCCCTGCCACGGCTCCCACAGACTGCTCGTGTTTGTGGCAGCCTTGTTACTGCGGTTTCTTCCCCCTTGTTTCCAGCAGCAACAGCTTGTGGTCCAGAATGAGGAAAGGAATCAAATCCCACTTGACATTGAATCGTTATCTTTAGTTGCCCAAAGAGCATTTAGTGTGATGCTTCAGTCGAAACAGAATTTGGCCTCTTCAAAGTAGTCTGTCTCCGTGTGAAAGAATCCACGGGGTGGGTTGGATGTGAGCTGGCGACGAAGGAAGGGCTGTGAAGTCTAGTGGCCATTCGTCTGGCACATACTTCTCGGAGGTCTCAGCAAGTGCTGAGCATCGGTGTGTCCGTGAACAAAATAGGCAAGAGTCCCTGCCCTTGGGGAGCTTCCAGTCTAGAGACAGGGACTTTTCGGAACCTTTCCACGTTAAATGCCCGAGTGTTTGCAGTGCCCTGAAAGTCCCTGAAGGATTTGCTGCCCCCCCACCCCCCCACCCCGCCTTACCTTTCTGATCTCATTGCAGGCCATTCTCCCCTTACCTTACCGGTCTCCATACTGTTCCTCGAACATGCCAGGCACATCCCTTTCTAGTTTCTAGGGCCTTTCGCTTGCTGCTTCCTCTGCCTGGAGTGTTCCTCTAGACAAATCCTTTCAGCTACCTTCTTCATGTCCATCATGTCTAAATATTACCTTTCCAGTGAGGCCCGCCCTGACCAACCTATTTAAGTTTTTTTTTTTTTTTTTTTTAACGTTTATTTTACTTTTGAGACAGAGAGAGACAGAGCATGAATGGGGGAGGGTCAGAGAGAGAGAGGGAGACACAGAATCTGAAACAGGCTCCAGGCTCTGAGCTGTCAGCACAGAGCCCGACGCGGGGCTCAAACTCACGAATCGTGAGATCATGACCTGAGCTGAAGTCGGACGCTTAACCGACTGAGCCACCCAGGTGCCCCCTGACCAACCTATTTAAATATAACCTACCACCTTTCCAACAATCCTGACCCCCTTTTCCTTGCTCTATTTTCCATAGTATTTGCCAGTTTTTAACATATAATTTACTTATTTACAGGATCTAAGTTTAAAGAAGGCAGGGATCTTCATTTTGTTTACTGAAGGCATGCCATGTGCTTACCTGGGTCAGTTAATTGGCACATAGTAGATATCCAGTAAACATGGTGAATGAATGAAAATGAAAAGTATTGTGGAAAAAATTATGAAAGGTGTATTAGTTTCCAAGTTAACCAAACCTTGGTGGCTTTAAAGCAACAGAAATTTATGCAGTTCTGGAAGCAAGAAGTCCACAATCAAGATGTTGGCAGGACTGTACTCATTTTGAAGGCGCTAGGGGAGAATCCATTCCTTGCCTCTTCCAGCTTCTGGTGGCTCTAAGCATTCTTTAACTTGTGGCCCCTGTTACTCCGTCTCTGCCCCCGGAGTCACATGGACTTCTCTCTGAAAACTCCCTCCGCCTCTCTCTCTTACAAGGACACTTATAATCACACTTAGGGCCCATCTGCATAATCCAGGAGAAGCACCTCCTGTCAAGATTCTTATCACATCTTTCGTCATACAGGGTAATATTCACTCTTGCCATATGAGATAATATTTACAGATTTCAGGGATTAGGATGGGGAAATCTGTGTTTCGTTCTGCCCCAAATCCTTCTTGGGGCCACCATTCAGCCCTTTGGGGTTCAAGGGATCCTTTGGTTACAGGAGGAATTGCTGACCCCGGGATACCACCTAGTGGAACACTGAATGCCAGGAAAACCAGAAGACTGCTCTTACCCATTTTCTTCTTACTGAAATGTTAATTGAAGTTACATTTTGTTTTCACATTTCACATTAAACACACATACACATGCACAGAGAAGAGCACACAGGATGATATATATATGTATGTATGTATGTATATATATATACATATATATATATGTATATATATATGTATATTTACACTTATTTATTTTTGAGAGAGTGAGACAACACAAGCGGGGGAGGGGCAGAGATAGAAGGAGACACAGAATCTGAAGCAGACTCCAGGCTCTGAGCAAGCATTCAGCACAGAGCCCGATGTGGGACTCGAACCCATGAACTGTGAGATCGTGACCTGAGCTGAAGTTGGTCACTTAACCAAGTGAGCCACCCACGCGCCCCAAGCACACCGGATAATATTACAATTTCCGTGTACTTGTCTTCCCAGTTGTTAACATATTTCCATATTTCCTTCATATCATCCGTTGTCCCTCTTATAAGGAAATAATCATTTCAGATAAACACCAAATCTCCTATCTTCCCATTGTTATGTCCTTTTTCCTCCCTACCCACCGATAGAAGCTATTGCTACCGATAGAAGCAATCACTATCGGTAATTTGGCACGTGATCAGCGCATGGTTTATGTGGTTAAAAGTTACCTCTCTATAACTATTTGTACATAATATATGGAGTGGTGTGTGTGTGTGTGTTCTCTCTCTTCCAGCTGCAGAATATGTAAATCCCAGAGAGGGCCTCTGGTTAGCCTACCTCGGCTCACATGCCAGTCAGTACAGTACCTGTTGGATCAGTCCGTGGGCTCGGTCGATGGGGTACCCTGATTGCTCATGCCTACTCCCCCTGCGTTCTGAGGGTCAGCATGCTTTGTTTGCAGCTCCTGTCAGGGTCTCCCGTGTTGGAAGGATTGCCATAGGAGCAGGTGGGGAAAGGATTTGGGGCAGACAAAAACACAGATTTCCACTCGAGTTTCAAGTTTGAGCTTGGACATTAGGTCCTCTCGGAAGCCTTCTCTGACTTCTTAGATCATGCCCTGTCCCTTGCACTTAACAGCTCTTGTAGCTGTTATCATGTGGTGCCTTCGTTTCCCCCTCCTTCTCTGGAGGTGTGCTCGTGCAGGGCAGAGACTGTGTCTGCCTTGCTGATGTACCGCAGGAGATGTGAGGTGTGGCGGGCCCTTACGTGCTCACCGTGTGTGTACCTTACTTCCTTCGAGCAGGTTGTGTGGTGCATTTGCCCCTGCCTTTTAGGACCATTACATGCCCCGTGGCTCTTTTTACATCTTTTGGTGTATATGGGTGATTTGGCCCTGACTGGGATTTTCTTTTTTTTGCATGTGTGGAAAACAGTTTCTTCTCTTTCTTATTTAATAGTGAAAACTCAAGGAAGGATGTAATTGCTAAGATGCAAACTCATACCTCCTCTGTCAAGTCTTTGAGTTGGGCCCTGCCAGGCTTTTCCCATCCCTGTCTCCCCTCAGCTCTCCTGTGTGCTCCGTAATTTCTTTCTAACCTCAAATGTGCCATCAGCAGAATAGGTTTTATGCAGGCTTACTTCTGAATACCTTCTGAGCATCGGGAGAACTTGGATTTCAGTAGATAGAAGCTGCGAATCATTCTATTTGGAACGGGTAGTAGGGATAATATTAGTGACGGTCCTGGCAGTCACCGTTGGCTGAATGCTGTTTCTGCGCCGGCATGTAGATGAAGGTGTCGTCCTGATGTCTGTTACACAGGTGAGAAAACTGGAGCTTGGAGGGCTCAGTGATCTGTTCAAGTCCTCTCAGCTCCTAAGTGGGGGAGCTGGGAGTCCCAGTCCTGAGGACCACGCTCTGCGTCCTTCTGTAATTGGGAAACAGAAGGCTGGAGTTTGGTAACAGAAAAGAACATCAGACTGATCACAGATGAGGAGTGCAGTTTCTGCCATAAAGCGGTGGTGAACATAAAGAGCATGAGGGAGAATGAACCCAGAGCTTAGAATAATACTCCCATGACCTCTGCGAGGAGAGAAGCAGCCAAGGTGTGTGTAAGTGGGGCTGAAGCCACATACCCAGTCATAAAGTGGCACCACGTGACCTGGAATTTTGGAGAAAGCGTTTGAGAAATACAGGGCATCCAGCACCTTTTCCGTCTCCTGCATGCTAGTTGGTCTGCAGACCTGGGACTCTGGCCACAGTAAGAGTCATTTAACCGGGAAGACTTACATGGAGCAAAGCACAGTGAATGTACGAAGCTCTGTGGGAGACACAGCCAGAGAAGTTGAGAGCAAGTACGCAGTGGAGTCTGATCATATGCTACCGTTGTTATTAAAGACGTGTACGAGGCCATCGACGCTTTATTTGTGCTGTTTTAATTCAGTGTATACAAGGGCTTTGATAGGTTCCATCTGGATCTTAGTGTCTATCTCCTAACCTTGTATTTCCTCTAAAGTCTTGTATTATTTAGCTCTGAATTCTCTTACCATGAATGTTTTCAGGAACTTAACCCCTACAGTGGGAGGAGATGACTGATACCCCTGAACCCGATAGGATAATCTGTGCTCTTTGCAACCTGTCTCCTATACTTGGTTACTGCGAGTACCTTCCAGGCAGGGATGCTGTTTTCTGCCTTTACAGCACTTGGCTCAATTCTGTATTAAGTAAATACTGGTTTATAGTTGGGCTACACGTGCCCCGTGTGCCGTAGGTCTGTGTTCCCAGGGGGGTATCGTGTTTCTGTCCAGAGAGGGCATCTGTGAGATAAATGGATGGTATTAAAATCGGACTGGGTTTTATCCCCTCCAGGTGGCTTCACAGCGCATTAGCTCAGTGGACCTCTCGTGCTGTAGCCTGGAGCACCTGCCTGCCAACCTCTTCTACAGCCAGGACCTCACGCACCTCAACTTAAAACAAAACTTCCTAAGGCAAAATCCCTGCCTACCAACTGCCAGGGGGCTCAATGAACTGCAAAGGTAAGCATACCAAAATGGGTAGATGATTAGAAAGGGGAGAGGATGTCAGCCTCTGGTTGTTTCTGGAATATTCTGATCTAAAAGCCCACAGTGTATAACTTTTCTCTTTCAGAGGGCGGGGTAATAGGACTTTATTAAAGCAAGGACATTATCAGTTTTACTCTGAAAATTTTTTCAAGGTCCCTGCCTTTGAAACAAGTGATTTATGATATTCATTAACTGGATGGATCTGTGTAAGAAGAATGTTTCTCTTAAAAACACTTCTGCTTCTTAACCTGTCTGTGGCAAGTTTGTTATTTGGTGTCTTCCAAACTGCAGAGGTTCAGTCAGATTAAATTATTTCTTTTGAAATTTATAAAAGTTGAGGGTTTTGTTTTTTTTTTTTTCCTGTGAAAAGACATTTCCCTAGCAGTTTAAGAACTAAGGTTTAAATCCACTAACACCATGTCCTCTAGGTGATTAGTGTTGGCTTTCAAGAGTCAAATGTTAGAGGCGCCTGGGTGGCTCAGTCAGTTAAGCGTCTGACTTCGACTCGGGTCATGATCTCGTGGCTCTTGAGTTCGAGTCCTGTGTCGGGCTCTGTGCTGACAGCTCAGAGCCTGGAGCCTCCTTTGGATTCTGTGTCTCCATCACTCTCTGCCTCTCCCCTGCTCACTCACTCTCTCTTTCTCTCTCTCTCAAAAATAAGTTTTAAAAAATTTTAATTAAAAAAAAGTAAAATGTTAAATGAAAAGCATCTGCTCCTTTATAACTGGGGAGAAGGGACTTTATTTGAGTATACCTAAAGCAGGTTTAAGAATTTACTATATTCATTTCTTTTTTAGAGCAATGATCATTCTTTATTCTGTGGTAAATTAAGCCTCTGATACTTACATATTTATTGCAGATTAATGAGACTATAACTGCAGAAGAATGTAACTTTTAAATAAATAATGAATTTTTCATTTTTTCTAAATGACTGCTAATGATCCCAGATTAAACTATGGTAACTTACCACTGTGATTACGTGTTTGTGGTTTTTAACATCCAGAAAGAATAACCTAGTAAATATTTATTATAAAGTGTGTGCAGGTATGTAGTTGGAAAAGAGAAGAGCATTCTAATTGTCTTTTCAAATTATTGTGAATAGTCTTCTTTGATCCTATACCAAAACTTGACAAGTGGTCATCTCTTAAATGTTGGTTCCGGTATGGAATCCAAAACCCTGTCGTTGAACTTTAAAAAATTCTTTTACATTAGGTTCTTTTGGTCTTTCTTGCACTTTGAATCCTTGCCCACGTATCCTTTTACTGTATTAATTGTTGGTCATTTGGAAAATTCTGGATCATTAGATAATGAAGATATTACAAACGTTAACACATTTTATTGTGCAATTTCAAGACCTCCCAGGTGTTAATATCACCACTGATCTTATCAGAAAAATCTTTAAGTGTTAGGAAGCTATGAAGTTCACGGTAGGAACAAGTCTTCCAAAATTTTGATTTTTATTTTGGAAGCTTGACGGCTATCCTTGGCAACAAATACTGTCAGTTGTTTCTCCTGAAATGACCTTCTCACTTGAGTGTTGTAGAGAAACTGTCTGCCAAACACCCGGGTCCAGATAGCGGGCTGGTCAGTTGTCCTTCCATGTAACAAAGGTATTCCAGGAGTTATTAACTCGTTTGGCTCACAGCTCAGATAATCATGCATGTGTTTTCTTTGAGATAAGCATCCTACTGTGGTACACAGCAGAGATGCCTTTTACATGCTTCCTGTTTTACCACTCAGAAGATAAAGGAGATGTGCACTCAAGGGTCGAGATGCAGCGCAAATAACTTTTTGTGACATCATGAAGGACATTTTTAAGGAAAAAGAACATTACCGACTATTCTTTGCCTTGAACTGAAGTACAGTTGACATCTCTTTGTTTCAGGTGTACCACATAGTGGTCTGACAACTATATACCTTACAAAACTATATACGCTAATATATACGTCACCACAAGTTACCCTCTGTCACTCTTTGAACTGCGCACTATTACAGGATTATTGACTCTATTCCCTGTGCCGTCTACAAATATTTCAAAGAGTATTTTTGCTGTGATTGCCTGGTAGAGCTGAATACAGTGACACGTGGCAGGCAGGTTGCGGTACTGACCTGGTTATTTAGGCAGTAAGAACTCCAACCAGGATGTTTCGCTCAACTACCTCCTTATTGTTCCCTGGAGCCAACGGATACAATGAGAGGAAACCACAGTGAAATCCTTGAACTTAGGTTTTTATATGCCCTAAGTATTGATAATAACGTTTTTACTGACATTATCATAATAAAGTTACTGTGGTTTTTATTTTTGCCAAAGCGTTGACTGCGTTGTGATTCAGTCTGTTTTTGAGGTTTGAAATTATTTTGAAATATTTTTGTGTATTTCATAGCACTGCAGGCTTCTGCACTTTCATTACAGAACATCAAGAACTCCTAAGACACCAACAAAGAGGCGTTAGAATTCATTCAAACCATTGTTTCGTTTTAGAGATGAGTGGAGGGAGATGTTAACTGTCAAATTCTGATTAATGGTTACGTCCTGTGAGGCAGTTAGGGGGTAGGGTTAGGGAATGGTCTGAAGACGGTTTCAACGATATTCATAGTATTTCTTTCTTTTTTTTTTTTTTAACAATTTTTTGTAATGTTTGTTTATTTTTGAGAGAAAGAGACAGAGTGAGAGTGGGGGAGGAGCAGAGAGAGAGAGGGAGACACAGAATCTGAAGCAGGCTCCAGGCTCCGAGCTGTCTGCACAGAGCCCGATGCGGGGCTCAAACTCATGACCTGAGCTGAATTCAGATGCTTAACCGACTGAGCCACCCAGGCGTCCCCATAGTATTTATTTCTTTAAAGAAAATTAGATGGGGGTGGGGGAGATGAGAAAATGGGTGACAGGCATTGAGGAGGGCACTTGTTGGGATGAGCACTGGGTGTTGTATGTAAGCGAAGAACCATGGGAATCTACCCCAAAAACCAAGAGCACACTTTGCACACTGTATGTTAGCAGTTTGACAGTAAATTATATTTAAAAAAATAATAAAATAAAAATTAGGGGCAATTATGACAAAAAAATGTTAATACTTGGAAAAGCTGAATAGTGGATACTTGAATGATCATTATCTTCTGTATTTTGCTATTTGCGTGTTTCATAATAATTTCAAAATTAAAACCTAAACACAAAATCAAAGTGCTTCTAATTCCACGGAGGGCTGTGACACTCCCAAGGAGCCAGCATTTGTGGACTAAACACATAAATACGCAGGTGAACAGATATTTGGGCCGTTGTCCTGCCTGTTAGTTAGCTCTTTCCGAGTTTCCTGATTGGCCCTCTCTATCTGTTGATGCTACATCGATACATTTCTCTCCTACCCTTACTTCTCCTGTGCTCCCCGTCTCTCGGCACACAGCCTCTCCACCGGCTGTCAGAGGAAGGACTTCCCTCTCACCTGGACACGGCGGGGGCTTTGCGGAACGGCGGCCTTCCTGTCATTTTCCTGCTGCAGCCCACGCTCTCCAGTTTTCTTGCCTGCTGTTTCGTACATTCCTTGGTCTTGTTTCATACTTTAAAAATTTGAACTTTTTTTCCATCAAAGTAACGTTCTATGCAGATTTTTTCAAAGATCGTAGTAAGAAACTTATAATAAGACTTACATAGAGTTCTGAACGATAAGACTTATGTAATAAGAAATAGGTGCTTGGCCCCACAGCCTGTCCTTATGCCCCAGTCCTGCTCCTCAGGCAGCCGCCTCTGGGTCTTTGGCTCTTTTTGCTGTTTTCCTCCATCTTCTGAAATGCTCTGCATATACTGCCATTTTAGCATTTTTTGTTATTGGGCATTATCTGCTGACTTATTACATGGAAGGGGAAGATCTCACCCTTTCTCATTGTCGGGCCATGTGCACAAACTGCTGCTTCACCCATGACGAGGTGTCAGCTTTGGTTGTCCTTATCGTGAGCGTGGAGCTGTGGCCCACAGCTGAGGACTCCAACGCAACGGTTCCGCTTTCTTTCTTGTGCTGCCTGGAGCGTAGCCTCTTGCTCGTGTGCTTTCCTTTTGCTCTAGCCTTTCTAAGTTTTCTGACAGAACTCTAACGTTCTTCTTGACACCTTTTTCTTGGACACCTCTCCTGGAGTCACGGTGGGGACTTGCCTTGTAGGCCTGATGCACAGCTGTTGTCCTGGGGTGACCTTCTGGCATTTTCCTGGTAGTTCCCTTTTTGTCTCCCCTGTGTTGGACCTGACATCTAGTAGCTTGAAGAAAGATTTGGTCTACTCCCTCTTTTTAATGGAGTATCTTCCTGAGAAAGGGGACATGGTATTAGACCATGTCTGAAAATGCTATTTTCTCCCTCTTGAGTTGGCTGGCTTGTAGGTAGGAAAACAAGTGTCCCTAGAATTTTGAAGCCAGTGCGCCATTATTTTCTAGCTTCTACCGTTGCTATTAAAAAGTGTTACACTATTCTGGTTCTTCTCTTTGTACGTGATCTTTTGTCTTTCCTTTTTGTTTGCTTGTTTTGTTGGTTTTAGACAACCTCCAAAAGATTTTAGGATATTCCTTTTATGGAATTATTATCCTAATATCTCTATTAATTTCAGCCATTCTGACGAATGCTTGATCTGAAAAAAGGTGTGTCTTTCAGTTCTGGAAAATGTTCTCGTCATGGTGTTTTGATAATTTTCTCCACTGCCTTGTTTTTCTCTTTTCTTTCTCTGAATTCCTGTTAGTTTGGGGGGGGGGTGGGGGGAGGACTTCCTTGTTTGTCTTCTGATTTTCCTTTCCCTTTGTCTTAAAGCCCAATTTCTTGATGGGTGTTCTCTGCTTCATCTTAACTCTTTGGACTTTCTGCTGTCTTTATTTTTCAAGAGCTCTTTCTTGTTCGTTTTTTCATTTGTGTGCATTTTAATAGCATTCTGTCCTTTTTTTTCCTGGGTGCATTTCTTCTGTTTCTGAGGACATGAAATTTATTTATTTACGTATTTATTTCCTCCTTACACTGCCTTGATTTCTTTTTTTCCTGTTTGTGTAGGTGTCTGACTTTTGCGCCACAAATGTAACTATCTGGTGATCCTTTGCTCTCTGTTCCTATTTAATGGTGAGTCACCGAAATGTGAATCGGGTGCCATGACCTATGGGCAGGGTTTCACCGCCATACGGCTTGCCTGCCATGGCTCTCAGGGGTTAGGCTGTAGTTTGGGGAACTTCCAAAGACAGCACCTGCAGCTGTTTTCCCTCGGGCGCGTCGGTTTTACTCCTGAGGAATCCTTTGGTCTTCTCTGTGCGTGATGTGTGCCAAGATGCACGAAGAAGAGTGGGGAAGAGAGCTGGAATCACAGGGTTTAGCATATGGATTTTTAATCGATCCCCATTTTCAGAACAGTGTTTTCTATTAGGCCCGAGGTCTCTGAGCTGGGGACTCTCCAGTTTCTTCCAGGGAATAAATTATCTTCTGCTGGAAACAGGGAGGGGGTCTGGGGTCTAACTCCTCCTTATAGAAGTTTACGAAGTCTTTTTGCAGAAGTAGAACAAAAACACGGACCATTTAGCACAAGTGTGAGTGTATGCTTTGGTGCGTTTTCACGAAGCGAGCACATCCATGTAACCAGTACACAGATTCAGAAATAGAATATTCCTGGCACCCGGGAAACCCTCCTATGCCCCTCCTCTAATTACCCTAAAGATAATCACTGTCTAGACTTTTAAAAAATTTTATTTTTATTTTTATTTTTTTGAAGTATTCATTTATTTTTTTAAATTTACATCCAAGTAAGTTTAGCATCTAGTGCAACAATGATTCCAGGAGTAGATTCCTTAATGCCCTTTGCCTACTTAGCCCATCCCCCCTCCCACAACCCCTCCAGTAACCCTGTGTTTGTTCTCCATGTTTAAGAGTCTCTCAGGTTTTGTCCCCCTTCCTGTTTTTATGTTATTTTTGCTTCCCTTCCCTTGTGTTCATCTGTTTTGTATCTTAAAGTCCTCATATGAGGGAAGTCATATTTGTCTTTCTCTGACTAATTTTACTTAGCATAATACCCTCTATTCCATCCACATAGTTGCAAATGGCAACATTTCATTCTTTTTGATGGCCAAGTAATACTCCATTGTGTGTATGTGTATATATATTAATGTGTGTGTATATATATTAATGCATATATTAATACACACACACTACATCTTCTTTATCCATTCATCCATCGATGGACATTTGGGCTCTTTCCATACTTTGGCTGTTGTTGATAGGGCAGCTATAAACATGGGGGCACATGTGCCCCTTCGAAACAGCATACCTGTATCCCTTGGATAAATACCTAGTAGTGCAATTGCTGGGTCCTAGGGTAGTTCTATTTTTAATTTTTTGAGGAGCCTCCGTACTATTTTCTAGAGTGGCTGTGCCAGTTTGCAGTCCCACCAGCAGTACGAAAGAGATCCTCTTTCTCTGCATCCTCGCCAACATCTGTTGTTGCCTGAGTTGTTTATATTAGCCATTCTGACTGGTGTGAGGTGGTATCTCATTGTGATTTTGATTTGTATTTCCCTGATGATGAGTGGTTTTTTCATGTGTCTGTTGGCCATCAGGATGTCTTCTTTTTTTTTTTTTTTTTTTAATTTTTTTTTTTAACGTTTATTTATTTTTGAGACAGAGAGAGACAGAGCATGAACAGGGGAGGGGCAGAGAGAAAGGGAGACACAGAATCTGAAACGGGCTCCAGGCTCTGAGCTGTCAGCACAGAGCCCGACACGGGGCTCGAACTCACGGACCGTGAGATCATGACCTGAGCCGAAGTAGGATGCTTAACCGACTGAGCCACCCAGGCGCCCCCAGGATGTCTTCTTTGGAGAAATGTCTATTCGTGTCTTTTGCCCATTTCTTCACTGGATTATTTGTTTTTTGGGTGTTGAGTTTGATAAGTTCTTTACAGACTTTGGATACAAACCCTTTATCTGAAATGTCATTTGCAAATATCTTCTCCCATTCTGTCGGTTGCCTTTTAGTTTTGCTGATTGTTTCCTTTGCTGTGCAGAAGCTTTTTATTTTGATGAGGTCCCAGTAGTTCATTTTTGCTTTTGTTTTCCTTGCCTCCGGAGACGTGTTGAGTAAGAAGTTACTGCGGCCAAGGTCAAAGTGGTTTTTGCCTGCTTTCTCCTCAAGGATTTTGATGGCTTCCTGTCTTACATTGAGGTCTTTCATCCATTTTGAGTTTATTTTTGTGTATGCTGTAAGAAAGTGGTCCAGGTTCATTTTTCTGCGTGTCGCTGTCCAGTTTTCCCAGCACCACTTGCTGAAGAGACTGTCTTGATTCCATTGGCTATTCTTTCCTGCTTTGTCAAAGATGAGTTGGCCATACGTTTGTGGGTCCATTTCTGGGTTCTCTATTCTGTTCCATTGATCTGAGTGTCTGTATTTGTACCCCAAAAAAATTTTTTTTAATGTTTATTTGGGGTGGGGAGAGAGACAGACAGACAGACAGACAGACCATGAGTGAGGGAGGGGCAGAGACAGGGAGAGAGAGAATCTGAAACAGGCTCCAGGCTCTGAGCTATCAGCACAGAACCTGACGCGGGGCTTGAGCTCGGGAATGGCGAGATCATGACCTAGGCTGGTGTCGGACATTCAACCAACTGAGCCACCCAGGCGCCCCTAAGCTTTCAACAGCCTAAATGAATTTTGCCTGTTTTTGTACTTGGTACAAATGGGTCGTGTATAGTGATGTCCAGCTTCTTTCCTTTGCATTTAAAAAAATAATAATACATATGAAGGTACATATTATCAGCTCGTACTTTATAGTGAGCAGTATAAAGCCTTGACTTTGGTCAAAGCGGAAGGTTTTCCAGTTTCACACTGCAGCAAAGGTTTCCGTTTTCCTCCCGTTGCTTTATGCCCTGGGGGAGATGGAGTGAGGGGGCGTCTGAGCAGTTGGTGAGCGGCTGTTGTGTTGCCCTTTGGAAAACAAATGGGCTTTAAACCAATTTTTTCCCCACCACATACTACTCTGAACCGTTTGTCCCCTACCCCCATTGTCCAAGAAATATTTTACTGCAGAGTTCTCAAAGTAATAAATTTGTAAGTATGGTATATACAGGCACGCACCAACACACACATACTTTGTGCTAGGAATTGAAATCATGTATTTTTAAAACTTATATCTATTCTCCAGAAAGCTTTAATATAGCTGTTCCATGTTGATACAGTTAATATGGCAGATTTGAGATATGCCATATATGTAGTTGCTTATTTTTATTTGTGTGTTTAGGAAATTTGTGCTATAGATATGTGGATATTTCATATTTCACAGTGGATATGTGAGAGAGGTACCAGAGGGGAACGTATTACATTTCTGTCTAAGTCTCAAGGAATGAATTTTTAGATTCTCAGACTTAGTTAGGGCAGATATCCAGGGAGTTACTTTAAGTACAATGCATTTATAACAGGTTAGAGTTCTGAGACTTTTTCTCTTAACCACATGCCCCCTTAATTTTTCTTCCTATTGGAAATTCTTGCCTGAAACAAATGAGCTATTTTCACAGAACATTTAGGTTGGTATTTGCAGCAGTATTCTAAATCTGGAAAGATGGCTTGCTGATGTACACACATAGGCCAGCAGTTTCAGAGGGAAAACATTGTTCTTGGAACTACCACTGTTTGTTTTTCCTTTATTGGCATTGGAACTCTTCAAGTTAGTTTTCAAAATACAGAGGAGAGGCAAAATCAGAGTGATTTTTGGTAGTTTCATGGTTTATTTCCTGATTATGTACGTTACTGTTAATTATAATGCATTATTGACCTCTACTTTGTTAATAGATAGTACTTCACATACATCAACTAGAACCCCATTTAGATGACCCAGATGGTATTACTACCAACATTATTATTACTCTCAATGGATAATTTTTTAAAATACAATAAGTTTCTTTGTGAAGTCAGTGGAGAGGACAACTTTTTTGCTGGTTATTTATTTATTTATTTATTTATTTATTTATTTTTGAGAAACAGAGAGAGAGAGAGAGAAAACACAAACGAGTGGGGGAGGGGCAGAGAAAGGAGACAGAGAATCCCAAGCAGGCTCCCTATTGTCAGCACAGAACCTGATGCAGGGCTTGAACTTACGAACCAGGAGATCATGACCTGAGGCTGAAGAGTCAGATGCTTAACCAACTGAGCCACTGAGGTGCGCCAAATTTAGTTCTTTTAAAATGGTCATTTGTTAAAGTTTAATGGGTAGTAATATTGCACTGAAGAGTCTAGAGTTTGTAAAGGGTGATAGAGAGTTCTTTTATGCTGATATCCAATGCAGTGTTTACAAAGAGCCGTGTAGAGAGCAAACTCAGAAGCAAAGTTTGATAGTAATAACTTGTGTATGCATGTTTCTGTAGCTTTGTCCATGGTATTTGGAAAGTTTGCCATTTCAGTTGACTTAAATGTCTTCATCTTAGATCATTTTAATTTACTAATTTGTTCTGCCTACCACTTTTTTGGATAAGCCTGTGTTTTAGTAAGTATTTGACGTATTGTTGGTAATTAAAACACACACTTCAACTGCTTCATTCTACATGTTGGAAATTAGACAAATTATAAAAGAATTACTCATATAAGTACAAATTGATTCTAATGTTTCAATTGTGTTAATAGCTGGTGGTTATCTGTCACTTCCATTCAAAAATAAGGGAAGTAAATCTGATTTCCAGCTCTTGCTGTTTGTAGGTGAGTTGGTATAGAAAAACAAAGTTAACACGGCTAGAGGGCCAGCAAGTTCTAGGAATGGAGTTGGTTTTTTTATAGGAGGATTACTAACTTTAATTTCAGTGGAAGTTGGGGTTTCAAAATACTTGGTAAACCACGTATGTCTGCAAAAAATTTTTTTAAGATCTTATTTTTAAGAAATCTCTACACCCAGTGTGTACTCTACCAACTGAGCCAGCCAGGTGCCCATGTCTGCAAATTTATTAATATACTTTTTACCATATGTGACCCTGAAATAGGCAAACGAACAAACAAAACCTCTCAAATTTACCACTGATTTCCCCCCCCCCCAAACATTCTTCTTTGGATAGTGAACTTTGTTGCTGTTTTGTTACTGTGCTCGGTTTCACAATATTTTATGCAATAGTTAATAGACAGCCTGCTCTCATGAAGAGGCAATGCGTAGGAATAGCAGTTTGCTTCGGCTTCTAGACATTTGTTGTTGCATTTAAGTTTTGCCTGAGTGACTTTACTGAGACTTTTGTAAGAGCTGACTTCAGCCTGTCACCTTTTTAACTGCTTTCTGTATTTATCTTGTTTGCTTCAAATTCCTAGAGAATAGGGATCTGTTCTTCCTCAGAGGGAGGACCTTTGCCAGGTGGGTCATTAAATACATACTTGGTAAACAAATGAATATGTGAGCGAATGGTGGTGGGACTTATCTGTATTCATTGAACTCTGTGTTAAGAATACACCACTTCCAGGGTTAAGCATCCGACTTCAGCTCAGGTCATGATCTCACCGTTTGTGAGTTCAAGCCCCGTGTTGGGCTCTGTGCTGACCCCTCAGAGCCTGGAGCCAGCTTCGCATTCTGTGCCTCCCTCTCTCTCTGCCCTCCTCTATTTGTGTGCTCTCTCTCTCTCTCTCTCTCTCTCTCCCCCTCCTTCCCCCCCCCCCCCAAAAATAAACATTAAAGAAAAAAAAGAATACACCACTTCTTTGCAAAAGTATTTGTAGCAACTTGTAGAAGCAAAGTGTTTCTCTTCGGTTGAAGGCAAGATGAGAGGACAGCCTGCTTGGCGAGGTGATTCAGGAAAGATTACGAAGAAAGAGATTCTTGGGGTACCTGGATGACTCATTTTAAACATCTGACTCTTGATTTCAGCTCAGGTCATGATCTCAAGGTTGTGAGGTCGAGCCCCACATTGGGCTCCATGCTGGGCACGGAGCCTGCTTGAGATTCTCTCTCCTCCCCCTGCCCTTCTCCTGTGCTCACTTCCTGTCTCAAAAGAAAGAAAGGAAGAGAAAGAGAAAGATTCTTTAGAAGGGATTTGAAGTTGGAAAAGGAAACATAAGATTTTATTTATTTAAAAACTTTTTTTAACGTTTATTCATTTTTGAGAGAGACAGAGCATGAGTGGGGGAGGGGCAGAGAGAGAGGGAGACACAGAATCCGAAGCAGGCTCCAGGCTCTGAGCTGTCAGCGCAGAGCCCAACGTGGGACTTGAACCCACAAACCATGTGATCATGACCTGAGCCAAAGTTGGACACTTAACTGACTGAGCCACCTAGATGCCCCAGGAAACATAAGATTTTAGATGGACAGTATGATATTGGACTTCCTAAAAAAAAAAAAAAAAAAAGAAAGAAAAAAAATCTATGGGTCTATTCACCATTCTCTAAACATACTTCACATTCACCTTGCAAGGAATGTGCCACTCCCTCTGCTTTTCAGCTGCCAAACCCAGGCTCAACCCAGTGAATCCTCCTTCCCTTCAAAGCACATTTGTAGTGAGTTTTGTTTCTTGAAGCTTTTATTTCCCCTTTCCACGTGACCTTTGCCTCTTCTGAACTGTTAGCTTTCTCTGTACTTAATGCACTCACCAAGTATACCTTTTCTAATAAACATTTGAAAGCTTCAAAAATTGCCATCTATGTAAAGTCCTTGAGAATGGAGGTAGTTTCCTTATCTTTGTCTTCCCTCTCTGCTGTCCCCCCATATTTAGCCAGAGATATAATATATAAAGTCATATATATATGATGTCATATGACAAGCCTCTTAATAAATATGTGTTGAATTTGTGGGTTCTCTCACCACCAAACCACC
This sequence comes from Acinonyx jubatus, assembly GCF_027475565.1. NCBI lineage: Eukaryota > Metazoa > Chordata > Mammalia > Carnivora > Felidae > Acinonyx > Acinonyx jubatus. Next base: position 78,708,826 of record NC_069392.1, read on the forward strand.
AAAGATAATCAGAGAAATATGATCTTAAAACTTTCAGAAAAGAGCATTGAAAAAAATGCTTTGAACAGTGGCACCTTTTGGTGTATTTAGTGCTTGGGTGACTATTTGAAGGGGAGGGTAATCATTTAGAATGGTTGTAGATCTATCACGGTACACCATATAGCACCTAGAGATCAATTTCAAGGAATTTAGGAGTAAGCGTGTAATTGTGTCCCATAGGCTGTGTTATAAAATCAGTATAATGCAACTTAAGGTAAAGATTATAATTACCTTTGGGTCAAGGAGAGAGTGAGTTAAAGACTTGGAGGAAAGAAGTGGTTTAATCTCTGTTTAGATGTGAACGGTGTTTTAGCTGAAAAGTGTAATAAGAGGGACAAGAACGAGCAGCGGCTTTCCAACTGGGACAACCGTGGGGAGAAGGAATGAAGTTGAGTTGGGTATACAAGTGTGTGGGCGGAGTAGAATGAAAGTTATGAAGAAATGAGCGTTGAAAAACTCATAATTATGCCTGGAATTTATCAAGCACCTTTCTTCTTGGAAAGCTCAATTTTCTACATTTTCAATCCCCACGGAGGGGAAGACAAATGACCTTACTTCCTACTCTGTTCTTTTGGGGATCTTGGCATTCCAGAGCTACAAAGTTACTCATTTTTAATTACGTACCCACACCAGAAGTTCACATTTCCAGGTGTTTAAAGAAAGAGAGATTTTAATATGTTGTTTTTATCAGTAATTTCTGAAAACTCACTTTCTGTGGGAGTAGTGATGACTCACTCACTCACAGCAGAACCAGGAGTGGTGTGCTAAAATCCTTTGGTAGCCCATTTGCCAGACCCGGAGCTGCAGTCCTTAGCCCGATTGCAGCTTCTTTGAAGATGTGCCGTCATACAAAATATACTACAAGCAAACGAGCTAAGTGCTGGAGAAAGGGGGTGGCTGATGTGTATTAGAGAACGCTTAGCACCTATGCGGCTCTGGGATGAGGACCTTCGGGAAGGATTTCCACTACAGGGGTGTGGCGAGGTTTGCCAGAGGTGTGAGGAATGTCATAGACTGTGTGGAATGCCCTTCCCAGCACTGGAAGTGCCTTGAGTACACAGCTTTGCTTTACAGATGGAATTTTGATCCTCTTGGGAAGCTTTCCATCTCACACGACTCCCGTTTTCCTTCCCCGTCAAAGGGAAGCCTGTACTTGGTGGTTGGGGCACTGATACCGCGTAGCCTTTGGTCTTCCCCTCGGTGTGGGCTCCCAACCTCATTTCTGAAAATAATAGCTGATTTTCTTCTTCCCTCACGTGGCGCACGTAGAAGAGGGAGCTCAGAAAGAAACAAAAGATTTCTTTATCAGCCAGACTGTATTAAATTACAGTTGCCCCTATTGACTTCTTGGGATCCTTTAAGATGTTTAACTTTTTTTTCCCCCCATTTAAATAAAAAGAAAGAAGGGATCTTCAGAAGCCTTGGCTTGATTCCAGTGAGGCTATTGTATTCTGGCCAATTCCATTCTTCTGTTCTAGTCAGCTCCTTGCTCTGCTCTGCAAGCTGTAACTCAAGGCAAGCGGTTAATATTAAACACAATATTTGTAGTATTTGCTATCCCGAGTGGAAACCAACTTTTCACTCTGCAGAGCTCTTAGGATGATGATAAGCGTGCAGGGAGAAGCCAACCGATGCTTATTTTGTGGTTTTTAATGATGAAGTGTTCGCCTTGGGAGCATGATTACTGTCCTTACTGATGACTTCTGGAAAAACAAAAAACAAAAAAACCTTCGGTTGCCAGTGGGAGAACACCGAAGGAAACCAATCATGCCCCTCGTTCTCCCTCCCTTCTCTGCCTCAGGTCACACACGACTCTCTCCAGCTCACTCTGGAGCCCCTTCTGACCACGCACTTGTGTCACTTTTGAAGAGGAAAGACCCATGAGAGTTGCTGTTATTCCTAAGAGTGCCTGTAATTTTGATGTCACTCACCGTGCTCTCCATGGTAACAGAGCCGTGGATGGGAGGAGTCGCACGCCTGCTGTCATTTCCCACGGGTGGGTTAGGATGCTGGTGCCAGAGCTGGCAGGATATTTCACAGTGGCTTCTCTAAAGGAGGGCACACCCATCCCTCTCTGCCGATGTCTTTGGGACGTATAATTAACAAGAGAACCCCGGGGAAAGTCTGACTTTCCAAATAGTTTTCTTTTTTCCGATTGTAAGATGTCTGTCAGAATGCGGCCTTTTTTTCACCCCACGTAGAGAGGTAGGATGGTGTGCAGAGGGTGTGTGTGTGTGTGTGTGTGTGTGTGCACACGGGGGAAGCACAAGGGAAGCAGAGGATATCTGATTTACATGATAGACAAATCCATGCATCCTAGCATAGACTGTTTCACTCCTTTATTCAAATTTTTTTCATAGGTAAATAGCAGTGTCTTCATCTGGAACGTGAGGGGTGCTCTGTGCTTAGTCTTTAAGCACCCTCTACGAGCCATTCTTTCTGTTTAACGCTGTCATTGGCTTCATGTTTCCCAAGCCTACCCTTTAGTTTTTGCCCTCCAAATCAGTGTTTCTCAAAATATGATTTACGAAATGCTTACATCAGAATCACATGGGGTATTTACAGAAAACAGAGATGCCTGGTTTTCATGCCATCCCTGCAGGGTCAGGACCTCTGGTGATAAGAGAGAGCCAGGACAACTGCATCTTTAACAATGCATGCGACATTTGAGATACTGTCCTGCTACCCTGTTCTCTTTGAATGTCTTCTCTTCCAGTCCCCATCTCCCCATTGAACTCTTGTGTCCCTTTGATAAAAGTGAGTTTTCTTTTCTGTAGATACTCGGGATTTTTCGCCCCAGTAAGTTTTCATTTTATGCTTTGTATTATAGCAGCTTTGCTCCCAAACTATTCATAAGTTCCTGGAGGGTGAAAACCACGTGTGATTCACATTTGTATGCTTCACACACCTTTGTGCATAATAAGAACTCAGACAACGTTTAGTCAATGGATGCTTCAGACTTTGCCTGTACCTTTAAACTTTTGGGTGATGGATTTTTTTCTGTTACCTACCAGATATGCTTGGTTTACTTGTGATGTGAGCTTAAGTTTCTCATGACCTTAGCTTATGTTTACTTTCTCCTTTGATAATCTGATATCTTTGATAGAGATGCTATCTGGTTTTCATTTTTATGTATCTTGTATGACTCAGCTGGGATTTTATCCAAGTATACTGTGTAGATCTTCTCTTTGTCTTTCTTCTGAGAAGTGGAAATAGCGATGTTTTCTGCTTTTTGCAGAAATAGTTTTACATTTTTTGTTCTTTGTCCTACTTGATAGTACTTAATATTAAACATCTCTTGAATAATGTTGCAGTTGAATTGGCTGTGGGCAGATCTGTTAGTAAGAAAATGAACAAAATGTTGTCACGGATAAATTGAATAAAGAAATTATTTCATAGGAAAGGTGTGTTTAACTGTAACATAATAACTTACCTCTTGTTTGTGTTTTCGGTGATTATATCGCCAGTTTATGAGAGAAACAGAAAGTGACAGACTTATGCTGCTTGTGACTCAGTTTTCAAGAATTTAGTTAGTGTAGGGTTACTATAGATTACTGTAGATCTAGTGACTGCTATTTCCGCATGATTACTGTCCTGTGATTTGGAGTGGTTTCCTAGATAATGTACTTGACTCATGGGAACCTTCACTTGCACGTCTCCCCCACCCTGCCTGTGGGTAGGAGCTCTGTCTTGTTGACTACGTAGGTTAACTTGGCCTAGGTCTGGCACGAAGTAAGTAACCAATAAGTGCCTCCTGTATGAATTATTTTATAATTATTTTAATGTTTGTTGATTTTTGGGGGGAGGGGGGGAAGCTGGGTAAGGACAGAGAGAGCAAGAGGGAGACGCAGAATCCGAAGTGGGCTCCAGGCTCTGAGCTGTCAGCACAGAGCCCAACACAGGGCTCGAACCCGCGAACCATGAGATCATGACCTGAGCTGAAGTAGGACGCTTAACTGACTGAGCCACTCAGGCACCCCAAATTATTTTAAAGGAGGATTAAAATAGCAATGTCTCTCTTTAGGGAATGCTTTAATTTGCCATGATAGCAATATGTTCAATGTAATTGTTGCCAACACAGAGTGCTATTTCCTCGATTATTGTTTTGGAAAAACTATGTCTGTGAGTTGTAGCTTTAGTATACTTATTCTGTGGCAATTCTTAAGAAAATTTTGCCCAAATACTTTTGTGGCTGTAAATTTTCATTTTTATCCAGGATATGCATGTGTTTGTTTTCTGATCACATGAAAAGGTGACAAGCCTGTTTAGCTTGAACTGAGAGTCATTTATGGTGATTAGGATTAAGATGGGATGGTTTCTGTTTATTTTGGCTCAAGTGTTAAGAAGCTGGTTGTGTGCACATTAGCATTTGTACATTTGTAAGTGTGCTGAACCTCCCAGGAGAGTCTGGCAGGTACTCACTGGGTCTGAGTCCAGTGACTCGATAGGGACAACAGGAAAAGTCCCTGCACTAAGAAGCGGAGAAGTCACCAGTGAGAGTTCAATTCCAGGGCAGAAGAGTTTGCGGGTGTGAGGGCTCAAATGAGCTGAGTCATGCTTTCTGAAGAGGAGGTGTTCCCAGCACTTCTGAAGCAGGCCCAGTGACTCAAATGTTTCTCATGCTACTGCAGCCACAGACAAATCCGAGAGGAACATGGGGCAAAAGATATTCTTTCTTTCCTTCTGTATCCAGGAAAGGGAGCCTTTGAAGTCTTTTGCAAATTGTTTTGCTTTCTTGCATAAATAGGACAGCACTGGTTGCCCTATGTCGTACCTGGATTAGGGCAAAAGTATTAAAACATGGCTGTAGGACGAAGTTCATCAACAGTAAAGTTCTGCTCTAAAGGAGTCGGAATTTAAAGTCCATGGAAGATAAATTAAGAAGTTGCTGACTGACGTCTCTCGCACTCTCTGCCTTAACTAATGCTTCTTGAGAGAAAGTGCATTCAGTACACATTTTTGTTAAAAGTACTTTGATATTCTTTCCAAGATTTGTCCTTCTATAGAGAAAAGAGAAAAGTTACTCTGTCAAATGAACTGTTTAATTGAAGCATTTTATGCATTCCAGACTACAAGGTGGGCTCTTAAGAAGAACAACAAAGCAGGCATTTGATTTTATAAATTCTCTTGGGAGAAAAGAAGGAGATACAAAAAGTAAATGTAACTTGTTTTTACCTAAGCTTTTCTCTTTGGCTATTTTGTTTGAACAGGAATAGGCTTTCTCTTTTTGTTCACTTTGAAATTTATTTAAGTTGAATGAATATTGAAGAGGGTGATTTATTTAGTAAATGATATTGGCATACTTAGCTACTGGACAAAAAAAATGTTAGACCCCCTACGAAACATTACATGTAAAAATAAATGTAAGGTGAGGTAAAGATCTAAATGTACAACATAAAATTGGGAAATATCGGAGAACTTTTATACCACTTTGGGGTGGGGTAAGAGGACCTTCTCAAGCAAGGACTCCATCAAGGAAAAGTTGGCCAAGTTTGAGCAAATAAAAACTGAAAATTAGTGAATGGCTCACGTCATCATCAACGGAGTGGGGGGAAATGAAACAGGAGGCTGGGAGTGTCGTGTGACGAACATGACACTCTGCGTGGCAGTTAGTACTCAGGGACCCCCTGCAAACTGACAAGTTAAAGACTAGTGACCCAACGGAAAAACGGGCAAAGGATGTGAAAGCGTATTTCAAAGCAGATGAACCTCACAGAAAGATAAACTCCTTTGAGAAATACAAGTTGGAGGGGCCTGACACCCCTGTTTGCCCCTCAGGTTAGCAACAGGAGAGGGTGCTAACGTTAAACGCTAGCGGAGGCAGCATGGAGGGGAGCCCTCTCCCACGCGGTGGGTTGGGGGTATGCGTTTCTTCAGCCGTCTGGTCATTTTCCAGTACCTATCACAATCTAGATGTTACCTACTCCCGGACCCCTTACCCCAAACTCTTGAGGCCATTTGTGTTTCGGATTTCAGGGAGTTTCAGATCATTGAAGGTAATGTGGCACATATATTACTTATTATACAAAACCTCCAGTCAGGTTGGGACTCCAGAAACAGACACCTTGACGTTTCTAAAGAGAACGCATTCCTGCCTGAATATTCACGCAGGTCGGCTTTTGTCACCATGTGAATCCGAGAACGATTTTTGAATTTTCAGAGCCTGTTGGATTTCAGAATTTTGGATAAGTCATTGAGCACCCATAAATACTGCAAAATGAAGGCACTGAAGCACAAATGGAAATGCTGAATTTTTCCTAACGGCAAAACAAAAACAAAGAAACAAAAACTGGAGCACTCCTACTCTGTCAAAAGAGTGAGACTTGACTGTCTCAAAAAGATGATTTGTATAGATGAGAAAACAAGTCCCGGAAAAAATGCGTGTGGTGTTATCCCATTCAAAAAATAGGGAGGGAGGTTACTTCCTATTCATGTATGTGTTTTATGAGGAGGAAAGGCTTTGGAAGCGTGTGTACCAAACTTGACCCTGGTTATCTACGGGGCATGGGATTTGGAAGGAAGTAGGAGAGACTGCCAGTGTGTTCTTTTGTATGCTTCTCTAGTTCGACTTGTTAAAATGACCATGTGTTATTTTGGTAATCAAATAAAAGCAACCATCTTACAAGCTCATCTAGTGAGTATTCCAGAGCGCTGAGAGGGACTGGCAACCCCCCCCCCCCCCCAGGTCCCGTACTCCGAGCCATTAGGGAGCCTACTTTCCATAATTAATGGAAAGCAGGAGACAAGCCCAGGGCGAGGCTCACGACTCCAGCTCTCAAGCGTGTCCTTCATTACTTAATATCGGAGCCTAATCATTTCCAAAGTGTATTAGCATGTTCCCCCACAGGGAGAAAAAACAAGCTAAACATGGACTGTTACCATGAAACGGAAATCCAGTCACCAGGGAACCTTTTTTCTAATTGACCCACTTGTAGTGAATAATAACTCTAGAAAATAATATTGATTTTTCTCTGTTAGAATCATTGAGCGAAACAAGTATGGTTTCCTCTTCATGAGTGCAGTGTGTGCCTCCTAGTTAAGCACAGTTGGAATATGTTTTAAAACAGGAGTACTTCCTCTGTACTGTGATTTTATCTTATGGTCAAAATTTCCCAATATATCCTTAGTTCCTGAGAAGAAAATCACTAAGATTTAGATGGATCTAAAGCTAATTATTATGCCTCCAAATAGGCATCATGCTGTTTCAGGAGGGGGAGGGATGTAAAAATTGGCAGCGTTCGTATTTGTTTATTGTTCTCAACTTAGATATCGTGCAACACTTGCTTTTTCCTTCCTGCCCTTGGAAAACGTGGCTCCACTTAATTTGTAAGGAGCGCTTGCTCCCTGGTAGCTTTTCAGAAGCCAAAATGAAATAAGCTTACAGAGCTGTGGTCAATCTGTTTTCAAGGCCTACGTATCTATCTAACAAAGGGAAGGGAAGTGGTTGTGGTACTTTTTAACCTTTCAGTTGAAACTAAGCACCCTTCCCTTTGGTGGAGAGAAATCATTTGTTTGAGGGAGCAGCTTGGAAGATTATGTATCTGGAAATGTTGGTGACTGAGGAAAAAAATCACTTCAGGCTCAGTGTAGACTAACGCATCATGCTGCTGTCTGGATGAAGATGGAGGCGAGGCGGGCAGCCACCACAGTTCCCTCGGGAGCAGTGTCACGACAGGTGCTGTCCCGTTGTGCTGTTGGTTAGTTACTGTGTGAAATGGAAGACAGAAAGGAAAAATCAGGAACATTAATATATTAAACCCCCTTGATGGCAAAGCGCGTTTTGTGTCTGGATACAGGATCATTGGTTACTGCACTTTTGGTTTTATAATGTAAACGCACAAGGAGATGCAAATGAAAGAAGTATCACCACGGGGCACCTGGGCGGCTCAGTGGGTTCAGCGTCTGACTTCGAAGGCTCCGGTCGTGATCTTGCAGTTCGTGAGTTCGAGCCCCGCGTTGGGCTCTTTGCTGACAGCTCAGAGCCTGGAGCCTGCTTTGGATCCTGTGTCTCCCTTTCTCCCTCTGCCCCCTCCTCCCCTGCCCCTCCCCTGTCTCTCTCTCTCTCTCTCAAAGATGAATAAATGGCAAAAAGAAATTTTGTTTTAAAAAAATATCATCAGTTTGGCAGAGCAGTGATAGTGTCGGCTGCATTGTACCATCTTTCCACGCGTGACCTTCCATCATTTCAAGGCCCCCACCCTTTTTTTAAGTTTGTTTTATTTATTTATTTTTAGTAATCTCTACACCCACCATGGGGCTTGAACGCAACACCCTGGGATCAAGAGTCCCACGCTCTTCCAACTGAGCCAGCCGGGTGCCTCTTGCACTTTGTTATATGGCCTTTAGGATACGTGTTTGAAAGGGACTTCAGTTTTTCTCTGCGAACAGAATTAAAGCTTTCCGCGTGTGTAGATTATCAAGTGTATTTTGTTGATTATACTTTTCTGTGACACTCAGTACTAAAAAACAAAAGTGTACCTTGGAACTTTGGGTGAAGTAAGACCTGAGTTCTAAAAGCCCACAACGCCCATTGCCATTAGCTAAATGTAATATTATGATCCTGTACCTCTAACTTTAAGAATTAACTAAAATTACTCTTTACTAGAGTCAGGATAAATGTTAACTTGATTTTTTTCCCCTACTTTGAGCTCTATTATAGAACAGATGGACATGAGTTATAGCTCTTTCCATAAAGCAGATTGCTCGCTCTGCAGAGTGAAGTCAGTCTTTGCGGTTGTTGGGTAGTTGTGAGCCCTGGGCTGTGTCTGAACTGGTTTAAATGGAACGGCACATGGTGTTCAAAATAACCATGTCCTCCATTACCGACAATGCTACCCTCAGTGGGAGATGCGAGGCCGAAAAAGGAGTGTGTTCCATACTCTGGTCTGAGACCACTCTTTGACCTGTGACTTAGAATTATTAGTAATTGATGTCTATTTGTATTAAAGTCTCTAATAAGATGTGATAAAAGAAGAACCAGAGAGATGAAAAGTAGTAGCGCTGATGTTGAAAGGCAGTGTATTCAGGTTGTATGTGATACTTACCTGATTTCTCTGAGCCTACTTTCTTTGTCAGTGTGGAAACGAGGGAAAATGACCTCAGAGGCCCCTCTAGTCTCACTTTAGATAACTGAGACATGAAGAAGATACATTCACTCTAAGTAACTTTGTGTAGCCTCAGCACTGTGTATGTGTATATACTGTGTGTGTGTGTGTGTGCATGTTACATATATATAACAGATGTGTTTAAAAAACAAACTACGGAGTTTCTTGTCCTTTAGTTTCTAAAATATCAAGAAAAATCATTCCCCATTAACTGCTAAACCAACCACACTATAGTTTTTACAATCATTATTAAAGTAATTTTTATTAATCTTTTAAAAATCTTTATTTATTTTGAGAGAGTGAGAGTGCAAGCAGGGGAGGGGCAGAGAGAGAGAGAGAGAGAGAGAGAAAATCCAGAGCAGGCTCCATGCTATCAACACAGAGCCCAATGCAGGGCTCAGACTCACGAATCAGGAGATCATGACCTGAGCGGAAACCAAGAGTCGGATGGATGCTCAACCAACTGAGCCACCCAGGCGTCCCAATTTTTATTAATCTTAAATTTGTGATGTTCTGATTCTCCTCTGCATACCTATATTGAACAGCTTTGAGAAAATTCTGTATACCTGCATGGATATAATGTAATTTCATTTTAAGGATTTAATTTTAAGGTTTAAGAATGATAATAGTTTTAAAATGAAATTATTTAAAGTATTTGCCAAGTATGTATGTTTCCAAAACCAGCCTGTTTTTTTTTTTAAATCTGGGTCTGTGCACATTTGGCAATTGATAACAGAGCTAAAAATCTTATTTTGTAGGAGACATAGAGATTTTCTAGTCTTTTCTTCCCTAACACTATGCTGTCACCTTGATCCCTCTTCTACATTCTCTTTGAATGAAGGTGAAGGGAGGAAAGGTCATCCACTCCCCATTTTGATTTCTCTCTCTTTTAACTTAAACATTGCCTCTAGGTGTCTCTTCCCTGTTTTAAGACCTAAGAGAAGTAAATTCTAGGTGGGCCTTCTTATCTTTCTCTGAAGGGGTTCTTGAATTGGCAGATGCCTGTAATCTGACTGCCTTCCACATCTATAAGGAAAAAGTGGAACTCTAAGGAGAGTAAGGGTTAGAGTTTCCAAAACAAATGAATTTTAATGTGTTCGGGTCAAGAACTTGAGTTCTCAGAAACAATACACACTTTGTTTGCTAAACAAGTCTGCTGGACACTGTGTTCTTTTCTGGGAAGAATTTGGGGGATGGGCTGCAGCAAAGTAGTATGAGGGATGTGGGGAATGTGATAAGAAGGAAGGAAAGAAATTTAAGATATTTGGAAATCAGAATCGGTGCTTAAAATGTACAGGTCTAGGGCGAGAGTATAAATAGAGGCCCATCCCATATATGTAAATATTTATTATAATCAAGCTAATAAACTGTTAAATAAAATATGCTCTCTCCTCCTACCTTAACAGACTTGCAAACGTAGATTCAAGTTTAGAATCCTCAGACCCCTTGGGATTCCACACATTCTGAGCTGTCAGCACAGAGGCTGACGCGGGGCTCGAACTCGTGAATCATGAGATCATGACCTGAGCTGAAGTCGGAAGCTTAACTGTCTGAGCCACCTAGGCTCCCTGAAATTAATTTTAATAATGTTATCTAATCTAGTATTTCAAAATTACTATCTGTTCTAAAAATTATTAACTAGTTTATGTTCTTTTCAGTGTATTTATACTTGGAGAACATCTCCACTGGGACCAGCCATTTCAGGTGCTCAGTGGTTACCTATTACTATTGCTGTTTTATTGGATGTGGAGACTCCTTGTTCTGGGGCTGGGGGAGAGGGGGTGCGCGCTTGGTCCCCGAGACCGAGGGCGGTTCTCTTTATCATGAGGTCTGGTAGTTTTTATCATTGAATTGATGCAAAGAAGAATTGCACTTTGTAGTTAGAGCTGGCACCAATTTTGAAATGCAAATATATATACCTAAGACGATGGAGGGTACTTGTTAGGAGTTTTTTATTTTTGTTTCTCTCTTTTTCCATTTAAGCTTGTCAACTGCCTTGTACTCATTCAACTCACTGCTGCTTTCCTTTGTTGTCAGAAGTGCTGTGGTTCTAGTAAATTTGTTTGTAAAGATGAATATACCTCCCCACCCTTCCCCCCATGTTATTGACTAATACTTTTCTAAGTCATAAGTACTGGAACTGTAATCACTTCATCCCTACTTTCTGAAAAGCCTTTGTACTCCATTGTGTTGGATAATGTCTAGTGGGTCTTTTTCCTTCCTAGAGGGACTTTTTTTTTTTTTAGGTTCAGTTTAATTGCATGTGTATTTTTAAACTGTGGCCAGTTCTACCAAATGAGGAATCATATCTAGAAAGTAGGATACTGTTTTTGTTTGGACTAGAACAGCACTTTCATCTATTTCAGGATAGAGTTGGCAGATTTAGAAGGGAAAAAAAAAAGGCACCCCAGTTAAATTTGAATTTCAGAAAAACAACAACAACAATTTTTTTTTTTTATTATAAGTGTGCCCTGTGAAATATTTGGGGCATACGTGACACTAAACACTTACTGATCTGAAGTTCTTATTTAACTGGGCGTTCTGTATTTTATCTGGCAACCATATTTTAAGACTCCTTTACCCTCTCAAAAATTGAAGAGCTTTTATTTATGTGGATTAAATCTATTGATATTTACAACATTACAAACTTAAACTGAGAAATAACATATCTTCTTTAGAAAAATAATAACCCCATTCTTGTTAACATACGTGTTTTTTTATGAAAAGTAACTATTTTAGGGGAAAAAAGGTAGAAGAGTGTCATTGTGTTATATTGCTGTGAATATTTTAATGTCTAGCTTAACAGAAGATCGTTGGATTCTCCTGTTTCTGCATCCAGTCAGGTGCGCTATCACAAAGACCTGTACCGTCTGGAAATCTCCACTGGAAAAGGAGAATGGCAAAAGACAAGTAGCGTCTTAGTGTCGTTATAAGGTACTTCTGACCTTGGTGATCTCTTGAAAGGGTCTCAGGGCCCTCTTCCAGGGTCCTCCAGCCATTGAGAACCTCTGAACTAAGAACAATAGAACCTGTGATTCTAGCTTGTAGAGCATAGATCATGGATAATTTAATCAGAATAGAGGATAAGTTTTTTGTTTTTTTTTTTAATTGACATACTGTTAGGTCTATACTCTGCCGTTTAAGGAAACAGCTATTATAAAAGAAAAATCAACGTAACACTTTTAATCTGTCAAAGAGGCCCTGGGTCACTTTTCTGTTTAGAATAAACTTTGTGTTGCTACCTAAGACAAAGCTTAGTATTTTTGATCATAGAATTCAGCAGATAAGTCACATGACAATTTCCTTAAAATGCTGATTGGATTGAATGGGATTTATTTTTAAGATGTGTGTGTCTGTTCTAGGCATTGTACGTGCTGCCCCATATTTAGTCTTGGGTGGTTTTATGAGTAATCGGCATAATTGCAATAACTAATCTGATTCTCATCTCAAATAAAAAAATGGAGAGGTTGGCAGTGGGCCAACAGGTTTCAAACACGGACAAGTTAAAACTTAAAGATGAGTTCTTTAATTGCTTGGACAATTGAGAAAATGAAAGAGCCATTCACAAAAATGGAATAGGACAAGTGCTGGTCTGGGAGACAGACAGGCAGTTGAGATGTGGCAGGGTAGCTCAGGAGACAGGAGATGGCTGTGGTGGGTTAGAGAGAGCTCCTCCCAGAGCAGTGAAATGATTTCTGAGGAGGGCAAGGTAGAGAGAGGGAAGAAACTGACAACAGCTCTGTGAGCACTATTTACCCTTGGGGTGGGGAAGAGGAGATGAAGAAGAAGAAAGAAGGCAACCCAGGAGGAAGGATTTGGAGAGTGTTGGAAGAGACCGGGTGAGGAAAATGTCCTGCAAGTGAAATGAGAAGGGCTTTTCAGGAAGGGGTGTGTGGTTAGCAGTATCCAGTGTTGGCCTGAAATTGAAGAATGGTAATTGGTCCTTAAATTGGGAACTTTGGAACTAGGTTTCCCGAGAGAGTGTGTAGTTTCGATACATTAATTTTTTATTGCAGGTGTGTATTTGGGGAGAAGTGAAATGGAAAGGTTTTTTGCTTGTGTGGGATAACACAACTTAAGAACGGCAAGACTGCAAGTCCCTTCCCTCTCTCCATCATCACTTACTGGTGTGTTAATGAAGCTGGCCCAGGAAGAGCTAGAAAACTTACTCCAGCAGAACTCACCTCTTCACGCGTTCAGTGTCATTCTAGACTGACGAGTTTGTTTTTATTTTGGGTTTTGTTTTAATGTTTATTTATTTTTCAGAGAGACGGAGCACAAGCAGGGGAGGGGCAGAGAGAGAGGGAGACACAGAATCGGAAGCAGGCTGCAGGCTCCTTAGCTGTCAGCACAGAGCCCGACGTGGGGCTCGAACCCACCAACCGCGAGATCATGACCTGAGCCAAAGTCAGACCCTTAACCACCTGAGCCACCCAGGCGCCCCAAATTTGCTTTTCAATATAATGTATATATTTTAGGTGGAACACTGGCCTTAGAGTCTGAAGAGGTACACTCAGCTCTGCTGTGCACTTGACCTCTGAGGGCATGTTTCCTCCTCCGTTGAATTGGATTAGATGACCTGTGCTAAAATTATGTGACGTTATGCATCTGTGACATTTGTCTTTTCTTTCCTTTTGTTTCGTTGTGATAGGTTCACCAAGTTGAAGAGTCTTAACCTTTCCAATAATCACTTAGGGGAATTCCCATTAGCTGTCTGCAGTATTCCAACCCTGACTGAGTTGAATGTGTCCTGCAACGCCCTTCGAGCAGTCCCAGCAGCCGTCCGAGTTATGCACAAGTGTGTACTTCTTTTTTCTTTTTTAATCTTTATTTTTGAGAGAGAGACAGAGCAAGAGCAGGGGAGGGGCAGAGAGAGAGGGAGACACAGAATCCGAAGCAGGCTCCAGCTCTGAGCTGTCAGCACAGAGCCTGTTGTGGGGCTTGAACTCATGAACCACGAGATCATGACCTGAGCTGAAGTCGGACGCTCAACTGACCGAGCCACCCAGGCGCCCCTACACAAGTGCGTCCTTTAAGCCCCACCACACTGTATCCCTCGGAAACCCCCGGGAAGCTGCATCGAGCTGCAGCACGTGAGATTAGCCAACCAGCTATGTTGGGCGTGTAAGTCTTGACCCCAAATCCAGAGAGCAAGGTGTTGGGCAGAGTTCATGTCTTAGCTTTTACACTCTTTAGAGTCGTAAAATATTAAAATATCCTTGTTTAGAACTGAAGAGCCCCACAGATGAGTGTGCCTACTCATGGGACAAGGGCTTACTTTCTCTTTTTCTGACTTCTGTTGAGTTCTAAGAATTTAAAATAACAACGAAAGATGGGTATTTGGGCTGATTCGCACTGCATGTAGCTCACGTTGTTCCTATTTGTGCCTGTCCAAGTTAGGGAGATTGGTCATATTTTGGTTTTCAAAGAAGATTAAGATACTTCTCTCTGATCTTTTCTGTCTGGTATATTACTGCCTCAGGCGCTGCCCTTATGCATTTTGCAAAAGATCTAGTTCATTTTCTTTTTCTAATAATATGATCTATACCTGTGGAACTGGTATGTTGATAATAAACATGTAAAATTTACACGTTCTCTTCCTTATTCTGTTTTCTTTAACAGCCTACAGACATTTTTGTTGGATGGAAACTTTCTCCAGGCCCTTCCTCCTGAGTTGGAGAACATGCACCAGCTCAGTTATCTTGGTCTTTCTTTTAATGAATTCACTGACATTCCAGAGGTTTTGGAGAAATTGACTGCTGTGGATAAACTTTGTATGTCTGGAAACTGTATGGAAACCCTGCGGCTACAGGCTTTAAGAAGAATGCCTCACATTAAACATGTGGATCTGAGGTAACTAATTTGAAGAAATCTATCCTATTTATAAGTAGTTGGCTTAGATCTGGGAGTGGGTCAGAGCTGTTGGGGTGACATTCTCAAGCAAGCTGGTTGGTTGGTTGCAGTTTCTGGTGAATGAAGACCCTGTCATGGAGAGCAAAGTGGATGTTTTTTCTCTTTGTCCTCCTTTTCTGTGGCGAGAGACAGCTAATACCATTGAGCATCTCCTTATTTTTTTTTTCCTTCCTTGACTTCCCTAATGTAATATAATGTATTCATTAAATTAATTTGTTTAACTTATTTATTTTAATTTCCCATTTTTTTGTCCAGGTGGCTCAGCCCTTAGTTTATTGTTCTTTACAAAAATATAAAACTCATAATCCCTCGTTAGGCCCAAGTTTGACTAGAACCTCCACTCTCACCCCTTGCAAGAGCAAGGAACCTGCATTTTGAATCCTGATCGTGCACAACTCCAACCAAAACCCACCAGCACGGTCCTTGCCACATTAAAGATTCAATCGTCCTTTAGTACGTGAGGATCAGTTTTAGTGTCTAATATACAAAGGACCGGTATACAAGGAGGGATCTATTCTAAATTTCTCTTTCTTAAGGAAAACAAAAGCCTGTCATGGGACTGAGTTCCTGTAAAGCAGCATATCAGGCTTAGAGGTCTCATACTAATTTGCCCA
This sequence comes from Acinonyx jubatus, assembly GCF_027475565.1. NCBI lineage: Eukaryota > Metazoa > Chordata > Mammalia > Carnivora > Felidae > Acinonyx > Acinonyx jubatus. The sequence goes on from NC_069392.1 coordinate 78,724,496, forward strand.
ATTTGATACTTTTTTCAGCCAAATTAATCCCCCCATTGTCCAGAGGTCAATGACCACATAGTCATCGTGATAGATCTTGGGCAAGATACTTAATCTCTCTGGGCAGCTGTGTTCTCATCTCTAAATTATAGTTAGTAACAGAAGCTAAATCGTAGGGTTTGGGAAGGAATTGAGTTAAATGCCTCCTACTCCCAATGTCTTATGTGTTGTTATCTTACCTGATTGAGGACGCCTTCCTCCCCATGGAACTCAGCTATCATTCTTGGTGTCTTCCCGACTCCTCGTTTGTCAAGGGTGTTTCTTTCCTCACCTTACTCCCCACTTTCCTCTGTGTTGATAACCCTAGGCCCTCACTCAGACCTGTCGATTTTTGTCAGTGTAAAGAAGCATCATCTTTGGTCCTTTTCTTCCTTCATACGGTCTGACCTTGGAAACCGTTTCTTCAGTCCCTCAAAGAATGGCTTCCTTTTCCCTTTCCTCAGACTAAAGAAATCAAGCATGTTGCACCTGGGGAAGTGTTGGTTAGCAGTTTGCGAACCGGTTCTTCATTGAAGGAGGACAAATGGTAATCCTGGATCTGAAGTTGAGAACTTTCTCGAATGTGACAGGAGGAGACACTGAACACTTTGTCTTGTTAACTTTCTTTCTAAATTGTCAACATTATTTGTCTCTGAGTCACTTAGACTTAGAAAACTTTCGGTCTTAAAGAATTTAAGCCCTTTTAAATTGAGCCACCTAGATTTCTAGTTCTCATTGGATCTTTTTAGATGAGATCGGTTACAGGATGTTTAAATACCGGAGGCAGACACGGGACCCTCTAAATGTTGAACGGTTGTGCCTAGGTAACTGCTTTCCTCCAGGCCTCTCTCTGCCCCTCCCCTGCTCACTCTTGCCCGCATTCTCTCTCTCAAAATAAATGAACTTGAAATAAAGTGTCTAGAACAGAGCTCCTTCACCACAGATAACCAAGCAGCACTGCTGTGCTTCATCCTTGTTAGCCAGTGTTAGCACTTGGTTGGTACTTTAATTGACTAACCCGACCTTGCAGCCTCTCGAATGCCCTGCTCTCCCGCGCTCTTCTCTTCAGTCCAGAGGCCATTCTGCCCTAACTCGTGCACTGCTTTCTTTGCCCACTCACATCTGTGAAATTCTGCCTCCCCTTGCCATTCGGATGAGGTGCTTCATCCTGGGTTGCATCTTTTCTGACCATTCTGTGTGTTTCATGCGTCGGTTATGGCACTCGTCACATACTTATAGTCTTTGTATTTTAAAGCATATGATTTTCCTCGCTCAAGTACTAAATCTCTTGACAGACACCTTGTTTCATTCATCTCGTAGTGACCCAAGCCATAGGTCACCATGCTAATCACCACCATACCTTTCACTGTTTGCAATCTATGGGCACATACATTCATTTGACTTTCTCAGCTGCCTCGTAGGACAAGTAAGGTGCAATCCCCATTTTACAGATTAGAATTAGGCTTAACCAGAATTATAAAGTGACTTGTTCAAGGTCCTATGTAATGAGCAGCAAACAGGAACTAGAATATGATGCTGTTTCACACTACCTATCTACACAAAGTAAATCTCAGTGAATGTTTATGAAATAAATAAAATGGCTGTGTTAGCTGAGGGGATTATTGAAAGGAAATTTTAATCACATTTTGCCTCTTTGAAAGTTCATCCTAAATAATTATATTATTGTGTGAGCCTGGAAACTTTTGATATTTGAATCCTGGTAAGACTTGGCAATTTTAACTGAACATTTCCCTCTCGTTATAGATTTTCTTTTGCCTCCTCATTAAATAAACCCTTTAATTATTTTAGTGTTAATACATGAAATTACAGGAGGGAGCTCTTTCAAATGAAGATGGTGATGCCACATTAAGAAAGTTACTTACAGTGTAAATTAGGAAGAACATGGGACCTTTTTTTTCAACTCCTACAGTCTGTTGTATCCAAAATGAGACTTTTTAAAAAATTCTGTGTACATAGTCTAGTAATCTCCTGAGCATTTGGAAATAGGCAAATTGCTGGGTTGAGGCCAGTTTTTAAATCTTACAACCTGGAATAAAAAAAGAAAAGCAAAAAACAAATCCTGTTGGGGACACTTAAAGAGGCCATATGCTATGCTTACAGATTGACAAATCCCAGCTCTTTGCTGTCTGTCACTCATCCTTGTGTTCCAGTGACTTTATGATATTGCTAGTAATAATTCCATTTTCATCATTTTATTTTATTTTTTCAAAGGGCAAAAATTCACAGCCAGGAGCCTTTAGCTTTTTCCTAAGCTCCAGCCCTCCTGTTAATGCTGTTGTAGCCCACGTGCATTATTTCAGCACTTTGTTATGAGAAGTGCAGGGTTCTTGTTTGTTGGTTGGTAAAGGAGTTGGGGGTAGCCTAGCGGACTAGGAATTGAGATTTCCGTCTCTTTTTCTCCCTTTTGAAGTTAAGTGTGTCTTCATTCTACTGATTCCCAGTCCCCGTTACTACTTCCGTATCTTCTTGGGAGCATCTCATCTGTGGCCACCTCAGTCCGTCAGCTAGCTGGTTCTCCTGGCGGAGGTTCTGCTAGTTTTCCCCTGTGCCTTGCTCTGTCCTAGATTTGTCGTCCTTTGTTTTCTAATTTCTCAGCAAATCCTAGATGCCAAATGTCAGTATTTTCTGTGCTTCGCTCTTTCAAGCAATATTTTAATGATGGAGATAGTTTTGGTAATCAGTCCTCGGTCTAAGCCAGCCAGAAATCCAGATGTTTGCATTTTCATCTCTGGTGCATATGTGGCTCTCATTCATTTCCACACACACACACACACACACACACACACACCCGCCCCTCCTGCCTTCTCCCTTAAATTCTGCTCACCTCCCTGCTCACGAATCCTTTCTCCTTCCTTAAACATTCACTCTAGTTGTAATGTGCCTAATGGGTTGGTCTGGGTTGTGTTTCTTGTGTTCTTTCAATCAAATTCTGTGGAAATAAATGATTAAGTGGATTTTTTTTTCCCTCTTGCAATGAATTAAGGTAAAATCAATGTGTGTGATTCTCTTCCAGCCTAAGTGGTCCAAAGTGTGTTTCAGAATATATTGCCAAGATTAAGACCTTCCTGGAGTTGTCGCTAAAAATAGCCAAAGAATCTAGCCAGTTAAGGAAGTCCAGATGCAGAGATGTAAGAAATGATGGAAGACTGTAACGTAGTGAGGCGTGCATCCCTTCCCCTTAGCTCACCGTATCAGGGTGTGGCCATTTGTTTCTAGCGTTGCGGTTAATTAGAGTCTCTGTTTGTGGCCTTTCTCTTCAAGACTGAACATAATTAGGAAGCTAATAGCAGACGAAGTGGACTTTCTCCAGCACGTCACTCAGCTTGATCTGCGCGACAATAAGCTTGGTGACCTTGATGCTATGATTTTCAACAACATTGAAGTTTTGCACTGTGAAAGGAATCAGCTGGTGACATTAAACATCTGTGGCTACTTCCTAAAAGCACTCTACGCCTCTTCTAACGGTATGTAACATACACCACATCAAAGTTTCTCTTTTGGTTCCAAGAATTTACTCAGCAACATCATTGCTTTGATGTGATGATGCCTCGCTTTGATTTTACTTTGCCCATTTACTAAAATAAGTGTCAAATTTTGCTGCGATAAAAATAATAAAAGCAGAATGCTGGCATGGTATTTAAAGGAATCAAAACAGGAGATTTTATAGTTTCGAATTTGTTTTTGTCATATTGTAGTACTTAGGTAACTTACTCCCACTTTTGATTTGGCTCCTCTGCTTAACGGGCCTTAATAAACTATTTCTTGGACTACCTTGTTAGGATAGTAAATCTGGAACGGTGATTTAATATTGGAGAGTAAAAATGAAAGGAAGGTCCATTCTGGACTCTGTTCAGGGTCTCAGATTTCATGTTTCACTAACAAAGGAGCTAATCTTAAGAGAGACCTGAATTATATACCCACAGGGACACCACAAGTCAAGAGTCTTACTCATTTAATGAGATCTCTTCTTCAGAATCTAGAAATCATGACATTTCTAAAAAAGAAAAGATCATATGGACATATATTTGCTAACAGGAGGATTTTGATTCCCTGCAATCAGAAACCCGAGTGAAAACTAGTATTTAGTACTCCAAGTTGAACAGTGTTTATCAAGCACCTGTTCTATGCATCGTGCTGTGCAGGAGTCCTCAAGGATAGGGGATTTTATTTTCGAAATGAGTTAATTATTGTCATCTCACTGGAAAAACCGGCTAAACCTCAAATAGCGATAGGTCTCCATCACTGAATGGTTATAGGATTTGGATAGCCAGAAGGCACAAAGTGGGTGTGGAAGAGGAAGGAATCTGAATGTGGTCTGTTCGGCAGATGGGAGAAGACAGGGAATTCTGAACTCCTAGGTGCCTGCTAGAAAATGGTAAGAAGTAATTATGGGACGCATGGCTTTGAAGCTTGTGCAGTAAGCTGTAAGAACCCGTGGAGATTCTTAAGAGGAGGGACACATGATGGATGCCATAAGACTGTTCCCATGAGAGTAGAGTACAGAGTGTATTTATGGGAGAAGAGTGGAGTCCTCGCCACCCTGCCGATCCCCGTCAGTGGAGTGGTTTTCCTGGGAGCAAATGGGAACTTGCAGTCAAGACTACAGATGTTGATTTGAAACTCATCTGTTTAGAGGTGGTACCTGGAACTGTGGAAGTAGGGTAACTGGGAAAGAGAAGGGAGCTGGCACCAACAGCAGACTTACAAAGCCCTCACAGCTGGTGTCAGACAGGTGCTGAACTTGTGAACCACACGGTAAGTGTCTGGAGAAGCAGAAGGACATCTAGAAACTACTCTGGGAAACAAAGCCCTAGGTAGATGGTGGTATCACATTTCATACAGTTTGGAGGAAGGGTTTTCCGATTTGAGTAGAGGAAGTCATCGGGTGACCCTTAAGAGCGCTGTTTCAGTAGAATGCAGAAGGTAGAAGCCAGATGCATTTGGTTTTCCGAAAGGAAATCTAAATGTTAAAAGTTAATCTTCTAGGTAAACATTCAGCATGCATAACAAGAGGAGAACCACAGTAAGTGGCTGGGGAAAAGGTAGGAAAATAGAACCAGTGGTTTATTTCATTCTCTGAATAAGATCTTGTGATTAAATTGGAAGTTCTCTGTACTTTCCTGTAGTTTCCAAGTTTAACAAATGGATGTATTGTACTTCCTAATGTAAACAATGGAGAATAAAGCGCAGTAATGATGTTCTGTATACAAAAAGAGTCTCTGTGTGACTTGAATGGTAATGTCTTTGTGGTTTTTTTTCCTGCCTCCTAGAACTTGTACAACTGGATGTTTACCCAGTTCCAAATTATCTGTCCTACATGGACGTTTCAAGGTAAGAAGCCAAGTCCTAGAGCACTCTAGAGGCTGCTTGAAAACTATTTAGATGATCCTGTCTGAGCTTATGCCTAAAAACTTTTGACATATTTTGACTGTAAGTAGTACAAATTAAATTCAATAGTTTTACTAAATATCTGTCAGTTAAAATAATATTTGTGAAGTATACCTAAAAAATAGAAGAATCAAGGTATTAGGTCCCCATGGACCCAATTTGACCACCATGTTTGGGCCTGAAAGATTAGTGAGTTGAAGCTCTATGGCTGGAAGGTCTAGAAGTTCTTTAATTATATTAACCATATCTTCTGTCTTTTGCTGAAATTATGTTAATTTCATTTTTTAAAATATTGTGCTATGTTTCTTTGATTTTTTTTTTCCTTCCCTCTGTTACTGTGTACCTACATCTTAGCAACTAAGCCTCCCAAGGTAGGATTTCCATACAGCCTGCTTACTTAGCTCATTTGCAAATGGCAGACCATCTCACCTTTTATACAAATTCACTACTGCAATGTGTCATATTGACCCCAGTTCCCACAAATATTATAGTAGACTTTTTCCAGAAGGCATAAAACATGTATGTATACAAATTAGACTTTAATAATCTTAACACACTAAAATTGAAATTTACTTTTAACATAATTCCAAAGGAAATATCCAAAATTTTCTGAATAGAGGAGCCTGTGTGGCTCAGTCAGTTAAGTGTTCGACTTCAGCTCAGGTCATGATCTCGTGGTCTGTGAGTTCAAGCCCCACGTCAGGCTCTGTGCTGATAGCTCAGAGCCTAGAGCCTGCTTTGTATTCTGTCTCTCCTCTCTGCCCCTCCCCCACTCATCCTCCTTGCCTCCCTCCCTCCTTCTCTCTGTCTCTCTCTCTCTCAAAAATAAACATTAAAAAAAAAAGAAAAAAGGAAAAAAGGAAAACTTTCTGAATAGCCACAGTACATGACCCGCTCACCAAGTGCTAATTCATTTTAGTGTATAAAATCCGATACAGCTGCCATGTAATTGCTCAGGTGCAGAATTTGCCTTTCGTCATGAAAATACACAAACCTAGTTAGTTTAATAAGGTTCTCAATCAGAATTATGTAAGAAAGTGTCAGATTTATTACAATTACAATTTTATCATAAATTTGTAATTATAAACTACTTTATGAGTAGTGCTATGTGCATTTTTTCTACTAAATTCATGTCAGGTTTGTTTAATAAAACTTTTAGTCAGATTATTGCATGATTAAATTGTTATTTTTTCCTGCCAATCTTGACTGCTGCATTAACTTTTAAATGAGAATGGTACTAGAGTGGGGTTTGCATGCATGAGTGTATATAAATATCTTGAACAGATGTATTGTAAGAGAGTCGGAGTAAATCTATTTACCCTTTGTTTGCAGGACGTAATTAGCAAATGGTTCCCATTAAAACCCCTGAGTGAGACTGAATTGGAAACCCTGTCTTGCTTTTCCCTGAATTCTGTCCCTTAAATGCTGTTCGTCTTGTTTATAACTCTTATGTCCAGACCTTTACTATAACACGCTCTGCCTCATTCGCCTCCCCAACTATCGGACTTGCTCTTGGAGAACCTGATTCCCCTGACATAACTCTGAGTCTTTCACTTCCTCCTCTTCTGTATTCATGTCAGGTACAGGAACTGAGCTGTCCCCCCTCATGGTGTTTACTAGGTCCTCCAGAGCAAAGTCCCTGGTTATGTTTGTCACTTCTGTGAGTCTTATTGCTGTATAATGAGGTTCTTTACAGCGAGAGGGACTTTCACTCTCCTATCCTGGGAAGATGTTGTAGGGGTTAACTATAGTAAAATAAACAAATTGTGTCTTCTGGCCTTCAAACACTGAGCAGAAAACAATGCCACCTTTTCTGTATTTTAGTTGAAAAGGTAGTATTCTTGAAAAATTAAAGAGCATTATTTTTAAGTCACACACAAGGCCACCACCTTTAATAATCCCAACTGTTTTCACTTTTGCTCTAATACAGTCCCATCCCAAGCATCATCTTTTCATGGAATTGTTCACCTGCTCATAATGTACATAGCACTTTACATTCTTTGTGCCTGGTCACTTCACATATTTAAAAAAGAAGAGAAAAGGCTACTAATAATCCATGACTAGGGAGGTACTCATGGTAGTAGATTTGTCTAAGAGGTAATCGGTTCATTTAACAATAAAGTCAGCATTAGTTTAGTTCACTCATTACTGGTAATTATGATTACCATGTAATGCCTCAGTTAATATTTTCAAATAAAAATTCTGACTCTTAAGAGTCAGTGTGCCTTTTCTTTGCTGTCATTTCTTTCCTTTTATCTGATCCCATGATACCTACGAGAGTAGAGAAGCATTTAAAAAATGTTAAGTGTAAAAAAAGTAAATTGGAAAATAAAACTATTTTATGCCATTTGACTTAATTTAAAGAATGTGTATGTTTACTTGTTCATTTGTTTTTTCCAATATAAGACATCTTCTTGCTAAACTTGCATGGGCTTATAAACTTTTTAGGATAGCAATTCCGAAAAACATACCCCCCCCTTTTTTTTTTTTGAAGACTTTAGAAATGCTGTAGCTGTGTCCTTTTCTACTTTTTCTTTTTTTCCTATTCCTTGTCACACTTCATCTTGTGAATATAAAGTGAATAGACATATCCTTTTGGTTAATACTCACTATACTTTGGTATTTCATTTAAAGTTTTATTCTACATAATTATTTACAGTTTCAAACCATATTTTAGGCCAAATTCCAATCAACAACAACAACAAAATTGTATATTCTTATATTTAGGAACTGCTTAGAAAACGTGCCTGAGTGGGTATGCGAGAGCCGAAAGCTGGAAGTTTTGGATATTAGTCATAATCAAATATGCGAACTTCCTGCACGGTGAGTATTACAGATCAAGTGAGAGGGTCTCAAATTAGATCAGCAGTTTTTAAGTAATTTAGCTTATTATTGTGAACTCCTACAAGAATTTGTTTTAAAGCTTTATTTTTAATATCTTTTATCTCCTGTGGTGTCTTTGAATTACAAACTTTCTTCATGCAGTGGATGATAGAGTGAGACTTCGTCAACCCGGCTTTCCAGAGCCATGCAGGGCTGTGCTTAGGGATGTTTTTAAATAAGCTGTGTTTGAAAACTCAGCCAACAATACGATTGCTTCACCTCTGTAATCTCAGTTCTTTCAGAATCTTCCACTTCTGTCTGTTGACTTAACATGCCTGCCTTCCCCACAAATAATTTTTGGTTTTCCTCAAACATAACCTTGGAAAAAAAGATTATTAGATCATTAAACCTAGAAAGAGCAAACTAGATTCTCTTTTTCTTGGTATGAAAGAAAGGTCCAAGGACTTTTCTTTCCTTCTCTTTTCTCTTAATGTAAATTTCGTAAATTTTCATTTTAATGGCAAGATTTGTAAAACAGCCATGTAATGATGTCTAAGGCCATTGATACAGATACCTTCAGGTGAACTAATTCTAGTACAAAATAGTATTGACTATTAGTGACTAGCCATGGATTAATAACAAAAGGTAGGCTATTCCAGTGTTATCCTATAGAATTTTCTGTGATGATGGAAATGCTATTTATCTTTTATATGAGTGTATATCTCTTCTGTCCAGTATGGTATGCACTAGTCACATGTGACCATTGAGATTTAGAATGTTCCTCGTCCTTGCATATAAAATATACACCAGATGCAAAATATCTCAATACTGTATATTAGTTACATGTTAAAATAATAGTTTGGAGATATTGGGACAAATAAAATGTAAGACTGAATTTGTTTCTTTTCACCTTTTTTACTGTCACTACTAGAACATTTTAAATGACATTTGTGGCTTGCATTAGATTTCTGTTGGTTAATGCTGTTAGAATATAGATCTCATAAAAGAGATCTGGGTTACATTTCAATCCCTGGAAAGCTCAGTTAATTTTACTTTGTTCCTTGGCCATATGTTATACCTGGAATTTCAGTTCTATTTGAAAATGCTTTCTGCTTTAGAGTTTTGTGTTGACTGAGCATGTAGGTGACCCTGTGTAGCCCATCTCCATTATCAAGATGATTTTGATGGTGTGCCCTGTGGACAGCAGTGTGCATATGTGTGAGAGACAGACCCTTTCAGAAGACAAACAGCAAAAATCATAATAGGCTATTACTAATGGGGGAAAATTTTGTTGGAAAAATGTTGCAATGTTACCTTTCTTCTGTTTTCTCTGTTCTCTTCCCCACTTCGACCCGCCCAATCCAACAGATAGCACATTGGCATTTAAGGTCTCTGTTTCACGGTAGGCTCCAAAAAAACATTCTGTACACAAACCCAACAATTAAACAAACAAGATAACTGATATTTTATCCAGTTTTCTCCAAAGTTAATTCATCCTTGATTGGATCTGCATTAGTCATGCTTTTGGGGGATCTAAATGGATGTTTATTCAAAATAAATTCTAAATGCCCTATTGTCAAGGAATTAAACAGCCTGTGTGTGTGTGTGTGTGTGTGTGTGTGTGTGTGTGTGTATGTAGTGTGTGTAATATGTGGGACAAAAAGAATACATATTGTTTTCCTATTTGTGGTGTTTACTTGCACACTTTCTGTCAGCCCTATCATTGATCTAATATTCAGGCAAGACAGCAATTCATTCGAAGTTGCTTTGATATTCAAGCTTTGTTTATCTAAGCCATGTATGTGAAGAACTTCACCAGACAAATTAATATTTAAAAAGTGGAAATGTATTAAAAGGAAAACAATGCTTAGATAGTATCCAAAAGAATTTAGCTAAGTCCAGTAATTAGCAGTTGAGACTCATACTGTAGTTATAAAATCTCCTTTATTTGGAAAAATCAAAATAAAGATTTTCTCACCGGTCCTTCAGATATTCATTTGTTTAAGGGTAAAGTGTGTGTGTGTGTGTGTGTGTGTGTGTGTGTGTGTGTGTGTGGTAATAAATTATACATTCTACCCTCTAAGAATCCTGAATTGTACCCCAGGCCCAGTGAGACAGTAAAAATGGTGAACCAAGTCCTGAATTACTGGTGTCAGGTGAATGACAGAGACTGCCCCCTGTAGTAGCTGTGACTGAATGGCAGTCCTGGATAACCTGTCTTGTTACACTGGTAGCTAAATCTTCAAAGTCGGGCAGGCCACACACCTTTCGTGGCGGCCTCTGCTGTCACGGCGTTGAGACAGGTTGGTTGCATCTTTGTGAGCGAAGGATCTAGCTTGATTCTAAGTGAATAAAGTTATACTGTAATGTGGAGTGATTGTAACAGCTCTGGCCGTACGTGAGTGAGGTCAGAGTGCTAGAAGACAGGAGGTGGGGTGAGGCAGCCTCACTCTTTGACAGCAGTGTAAATGAATTCTCACTCCAGATAATCCTGGATGCAAATGATAACTTCTCTTTCCCACAGCCTCCACACTTCTGTGTTTGACCCTGGGGCCCGTTTTGTTCTCTACCACTGTTGGAGAAGTCTGAATTGGTCATGAAACAGATTTGTACTTGATTAAAAAGTATTCAACATTTGTTTCCGTTTTTGATAACCCATGGAAGAAACACAGCCAAGGTTCCAAACAGCTCTCTGAGTCTCGAGAGAAAATAGTGGATTAAGTGTGTTTTCTTCTCTTTAGGAGAGGGTCTCTGTTCGGCCTAGGATTAAACCAAAGAGAAGGGAGTGAGGAAACGGAGAAATAATTGTGATTGTGAAATGCAGATGAGGAAAAATGTAACATTTTATCTGTTGGCATTTGTAAAAGTTTAATTGGATAGAAGAATCCTCATTTAATGTGGATCCTATGGTTAAAAATTGATCGACTGTATTTATTCAGAATCTGTTGTGGGTAAAACACCCGTGTTCCAGGGCAATACGAGAAACAAGGCCTACCGTGGGAAGCCTACAACCTTTTAAAGCTCGCCCAGTGAGTCTAACCAAGGGTAGACTGTTCTTTTCGGTATCTCCTATGAAACTTGTTTTTTCGCTTTCACTAAGTAGAGCTGCTTTGTTAAATATTCCTGCTGATAGGTTTTCTTATTTACTTATTTATTCATGCAGTATGGAAAACACTGAAATGTAAGAGCTCCAAGTTTGAACTTAGGGTAATGTGAATTTGCAGTTGCTCTGAATGAATTTGTTTCTTCGGAGAGCTTGTTTTAAGTATTCGACTCCTGTTCATTTTTTATTCTTTGTCCCGAATTAGCTCTCAGTAAGTTTCCTTCTGTCTTGTCCCCTTTTGCGCAGCTTATTTTGTAACGGCGCTCTCCGGAAGCTACTGGCGGGACACAACGAGCTGACGAGGCTCCCTGAGAGGCTGGAAAGGACCTCGGTGGAGGTCTTGGATGTACAGCACAACCAGCTCCTGGAGCTGCCGCCGAACCTTCTGATGAAGGCCGACAGGTAACGCAGCTGGTGTGTTTCGGTTGCTGATCTGAGTCGCCGAGCGAGTGTCCCCTCGCCAGCAGCCCCGTCTTACGTGGCAGGACACCGTTTGTGTGGGTTTTCTGCTCATCTGCCCGAGATTTACAAAGAGCACGGTTTTGCCAGCCACGTCTCTGTTGGGTAGCGTGTGGAGTCGGGGCAAGAACCTGGACTCAAGAACCTGTAGGTTCTTCATTAATTTGACTGCTTTCTGGAGAGAAGAGCCTGGAGTCGTTCACAAGCACGTGTCGTGGGGGTGTAGCCGTAACACGAGGATAAGTCTGCCGCTGCTCTGACTTGTGCAGCTGCCGCAGTCTTAGCCACATTCTCTCAGGGCTCTCTGGTCTTGCTTTCATGTACTTGTGACTCTGGGCAACGGCCATCGTTTTCCTAGGGTTTGCTCAGTTCTCATTGTTTTCTAACCAGTTGTTCTTACCTTTACCACGGTTTTCCCCTTGCATTTAAATTATTTCCTTTTGAACAGACTTTTTCCAGGTAGCCTGTTGTGTTACACTAAGTAGTTAAAGAAATTGTTTTGATGTGAGGAGGGGGTTAAACATTAAGTAAGAGTGGCCACATGCAGCACTTTCCTTAAAGAAAGCTTTAAGTCAACTGAGTGGTAACTTACTTGGGAACATCTTGTTTGCTTCAGAGTCCTTGTGTACCGTCCTAAAAAGCTCCTAGCCTGATGGCCTGCATCATTGTGACCGCTGCTAATGTTTATTTTTAGTGAGTGACTGTGACCTTAGAGATGACATAAAGGATTGAACTTCTAGTATACCTCATGAGAAAAACAAAAAAGTTAATTTTGTGGTGCTTTTAAAAAAGAAAATAATGATGGGTCTTTCAGCCTTAAAATAAAAACTTGAGATGTGTTTCAACCTGTGAGATTTTTCATGGGCAAAAAGAACTCTGGTTCTCCGAAAGTGAATTAGATACCTGACCATGTGTACCAACTCCCTGTGCTTATTCTTGTCATAATACTCACCACACACTGTATTATAATTTCTTGTTTACTTGCCTGTCCCCACTCTTAGATCACGAACGCTGTGTCCAATGACTGTGTCTTAATTACAGTGTTAGCCTCAGCATCTTGCAGTGTGTCGGGAATAAAACAGGGTGCTGAACAAATACTTATTTAATGAACAAAAGAAAATTTAAGGAATTTTAAATACTACCTTCACCTGTGGATTTTCATTTTTCTTCTATGCCCTTTAAAAAAAAACCTTTTTTTTTTTAATGTTTACTTTTTTGAACAACAGGGAGAGAGAGAGAGAGAGAGAGAGAGAGAGAGTGAGTGGGGGAGGGGAGATCACAGAATCGGAAGCAGGCTCTAGGCTCTGAGCCATCAGCACAGAGCCCGATGCAGGGCTCAAACTCATGAACCGTAAGATTATAACCTGAGCCGAAGTCAGATGCTTAACCAACTGAGCCACCCTGGCGCCCCTAAAAAAAACCCTTCTTAATCAAGAGATAGCTTATAGTGAAAAAAAAAAAGTACAACCCTTCAGCACACTGCTCAGTGAATTTTCATATGTGTATATGCCCCTGTAATCATCGCCCAGATCAGGATAGAGAACATTTCTAGTTCTCCTTTCCTTTTCCTTTTGTTCATTTATCCTCATTTTAAAAAACATTTGTTCTTTGTACCTAATATAAGTTATAATGAATTCCTACTGGAATATAGAGAAATAATGGAATTGTGAGAAAATGGGATTGTTAAATTGTAATTGACCAGTGCTCTATCATTCCCCTGACAAAAGAGCAATGTTTCAAGATCATTTAAAGAATTATTCTTACTTTTGCGTTCATATCAAAGTACAGTTAACCCTTGAACAACAGGGGGCGCCACCCTCCCACCCCCACCCCGGCACAGTCAAAAATCTGTGTGTGGGGGATACCTGGTGGCTCAGCCGGTTGAGCATCTGACTTCGGTTCAGGTCATGATCTCGTGGTTCGTGAGTTCGAGCCTCTCATCGGGCTCTGTGCTAACAGCTTGGAGCCTGGAGTCTGCTTCAGATTCTGTTTCTCTCTCTCTCTCTCTGCCCTTCCCCCACTTGCACTCTCTTTCAAAAATAAACATTAAAAAATGTTTTTTTAATCTGTGTGTAACGTTTGACCCCCTAAAAACTTAACTGCTAAAAACCTGTTGACCAGGAGCCCGACCAATAATGTAAATAATCAGTTAGCAAACATTTTGTATGTTATGTATGTATTATATACTGTATTCTTATGATAAAGTAAGCTGGAGAAAAGAGGTATTAAGAAAATCATAAGAAAGAAAATACATGTATAGTACTGTATTACATTTTTTTAAAATTTTTTTTAATGTTTATTTATTTTTGAGACAGAGACAGAGCATGAATGGGGGAGGGTCAGAGAGAGGAAGACACAGAATCTGAAACGGGCTCCAGGCTCTGAGCTGTCAGCACAGAGCCGGACGTGGGGCTTGAACTCACGGACCGTGAGATCATGACCTGAGCCGAAGTCGGCCGCTCAACCGACTGAGCCACCCAGGCGCCCCTGTGTTACATTTTTAAAAATCCATGTATAAGTGCATCCATGCAGTTCAAACCTGTGCTGTTCAGGGGTCAACTTTGCAACGCACAGCCTTTGGGCAACTGTAGACACATGGTTTTTGTTGTCATGAATACGGTGGGATTTGATCTCTTTCCCTGTGGAGAATTCTAAGTTATGTTATAACCTTGTGTCCTCTTTCATAAGGCTAACTAGGCAAAACTTGGGTGCGGTTTTATAATGAGAATCTACTTGTTCTCCTGGGCGTCTATACTGAATCTACAGAAACAGATAGATGGATTCAGATTTAGGAGTCTTTGAGTGAGATAAAATCATTTCTGGATCTGGCCAAGTCTGATAAGTTCATGGCTAATAGAGTAGGTAAATAGTGCTGGAACTCTCCAACAGATAATAGTGAGTCTTTATTCATTTTTGAGGATTTGATTTTAAAAGGACAGTTCTGGATATTTTTAATTCCCTAGAAGCAATCAGTGAGCAGTCCTTCAGTCTCCTTGGTGCTGGGGCAGACCTGCAAACATGTCCCTGAGCGGGAGCTCCCAAGTGTAGTCAAGGAGACTATGTTTTTGTGTTCAGAAAAGGATTTGAGTGGGACATCTGTAATGTAGATTCTTCCATCAGTGATTCTGCTTACTGGTGACTTTGTGATCCTGTGCGACTCGCTCTGAATCTAGGTTTCTGCACGTTGCATATTCTGGACAGTTCCCAAACAGAATCTGTAGTTTGGAAGAGGAAGGAGTGTGTGAACTGGAATATTTCTAGTAAAGCAACATGGAAAATTAGGAGCCACTGAAAGAGGACATTGCTGTCATGGAGAGTGTAGGCTGAGCTAATAAGCTAAAGGCATTTAGGCAGAAATTCCCATAGACGGAATAGATGGGTCTATCCAGAGCCAGCTGCATTTTGGAAAATAGGAGCTGCTGTCAGGGGATTAACCGGCCTCTGTGCGTCCTGGGAGGAGGGCAGGCCACGTGAAATGTATTTCTGGCACAGGAACGTCCTGGAGTAAAAGGCCGGGAGAATTACTAGGAGCAAGCATCCTCCTTTATTTTATGAGAGAAAAGCAAATGACCAAAAAAGGCTGAAATGAATTTTTTCAAGAAGACATATTTTAGTGCCTTTGTTTTCCAACCACCATAATAGCCACCTCTCCAGCATAGTGTGTTATTAGTCATGACTCTGAGTCAGAAAGAAAAGTTAAGAGTTTTGGTCCTCACAGGCAGATTGGCTTATGAAAGGGACAGTGTGAAGCTGCTGACTGCGGTTTTTGAACAGTGTTCTTGTGTTAGTTGTTGGAAGACAAGAAACACAACATTTTATAATGATTCTCACTGAACTATTTGCCACTTCTTAAAGAGTTAATACTTCTTCCCCTTTCCAATGTCTAAATAATGGAGGTTTTGTCTGTCTAAAAATTTTTTTAATTGACTGGGGCGTAATCTACACGCAGGAAAATGTGGAGATACTGTATATTTGGTTTGATGAGTTTGGGGGGAAGGAATAAACCAGAACTGACCGTTGCAGGAGGTCAGCCCAGAAAACACGAACTTCAAAATATGAAAGTGGGTTTTTGAGAAAAGAATCTCTGTGACTGGCTTCTTGCAGGTGACTTCAGTTGTGCTTGGTTCTAGTTTGCACGGTCCAGGCCAACATCCTGCGGTCCTGGTACCTGCTCGGTGCCGCAGGGCATTGAAAGTGCCTGACGTCGGTGTTGCCCTCAAGGGGCTAACAGTCAAGTGCAGACTCTAAAACCATGGCACGATAAACCATAATGAAAGGCGGGTTTTAGAGGGTAAAAGGGAGGGAACTGATACAGGTAGTTTCAATGGAAGCTCCTGGAGTGGAAGAACAAACAGCCTGTGGCTGCCGTGCGATGCAGAGCTGTTTGGTAGCAATGAGACTTTGCTCCGATCCTTCTCTTCAGTTTGCTCCATGATACAAATCTTACAAGTATGAGATGCTCCTTGTGTCTTTCTTCGCTTTGTGACAATAAATTACTGTTGCCAGCTCTGTGTTTGGTTATATAACTGAGGAGAGGGCCTGGAAACAGGTCGTTGCTAGTTACAAGTGGTTTCGCTAGTGCTCTACGTAGAACCTGTGCCTGGAAGCTGTAAGAGAACTGTCAGAGAAGCCTGCGTCACTGGACACAGAGCCAAAGACTGAACTTTGACTCTCTTTTCTTGTGAGTTTTTCTTTGGCTCTGAATCTTGTCTGCTAAAACCAATGCCATGGTTTTAATTACATGATATTGCCTGTTGAGTGTCACAGCTTTAGAGTGGTTGCATATTCATCTTCTTCACCTGGTGGCGGGAGGGTGTCTGGTAACCAAATGAGAGAAGGGAATGTGCTTTAAATTAGGTGACTTTTAGTAATAGCTCTCTCTTCCTCTGAAAACTGTAGAGCAATTTTATTAAAGTTCTTATAGCTTGAACCGGCAATGTTAGCTTATGAGTTTACTCTCTGTATGCCTCTTTGAGTTTTGTTTATTTTGACTTGCTTTTCACCGGCAGCTGTGTCGAAAACTGTAGACAGATGTGAGATGCTATGGACCTTGTGTTGCTGAGAAGCTGTGACTTTGTGTCTTATGGTGAGGGCGGGATTTTGTTCTGCGGGGTGAACTGGCAGTATTCTAATCCAGATCTCACTGGCCAAGATCTCCCAGCTTACCTCTTTTTGCTTAGAGTTGGAGATCCCCTTGATGGAAGGCCCCAGGAGAGTTTCAGATAATCAGTTTTTCATCAACAACTGGGCAGGGTGGGGTAGACAGTCCCCCTGGGTCACTGGAACGAGTGGAGGAGGGACCACCACCCTTCTGTTCCTGAAATCTTGGTGATGGCCACCTCCCCATCCATCTCACACCTGAATAATCTTTTGATCACAGGAGAGCTGCTCCTGAATTCGGCTGGTCTAGTTAACAAAGTCGCAGCTGACCCTTTAAAGGACAGTTGTAGATTCCTGCTGTGGTGGACATTAGGATCTGTTTTTATCCGTGGTTGGAGCAGTACAAGGTACTTTCAGGGGGGCAGTGGGGAGAGTGTATGTGCGGATGAAGTACATGGTAATTATTAAATACCCTGAGAATATTAGTCACATTACAGACCATAAGTTTTAGTGACTCAGAACATGTGTAAATATCAACGGGACTAAACGGGAACAGAGAATTTGGAGAGCGTGATCAATTGACCATGACAACTGGTGCCTTTTGGCAAAGACAGATATTTCTGGCATTTTTGAGAGCTAAGTTGCCTACACTATTTTGTTTAAGTGAAGGGAGCTAACTGGTGAAGTACTGGTGTTTTGAGAATAAAATTAAAGTGTTTCTCAAAGTGTGTCTTCAGAATGCCCTGGGTAACTTACTAAACATGCAGATTCCTGGCCCTTACCTCAGTTCTGCTGTCTCAGTGTGGCTGATCATCAGAATCCTTAATTCCACAGATTTTTGAAGCCTTAACCTGACTGACATAATCAGTGTATCTGGGCATTGAATTCGAGAATCGTGTACCTTCCGATAGGAGGGTGCGACATCACTACTCTGTGCTTTTGCCAAAAACGTACCACCGTGTTGTAATGATAAAATATCAAACAAATGTAAATTGAGAGACCTTCTACAAAATAATTGTCTAGTACTTTCCAAAAATGTTAAAGTTGTTGAAGACAAATAAAACTGACTACAGGAGGCTAAGGAAGCACGATGACGAAATGCAAGGTGGGATCCCGGATTGGGTCCTGGACCAGGTGGAGGACGTCAGTGGGATAATGGACGAAGGTGGGCGAAGGTCTGTAGATGAACCGGTAGCATTGCATCACTGTTAATTATAATTGTACTTGTTTTTAAAACTAATTCTTTTCGTGTTCTCGTCCAACAGTTCTTTCATCTGTATACCTTTTGTTCCTTTACCTCGTAGCCTCGTGGCCTTTAGCGCCCAAGCCAGGCAGCTTTCCCTACCTTTTGAAACAATAGTTCTGTTAGACTGCATGCGCTTTTTCTCCACTTGGAATCAGCACTGTTAGGTGGTATCGCCAGACAATAATTGTGGTTTGTTTTTCGAATTGAAGAGTGGAGTATGGCATTAATTTAGTGGGCTCCTCCCAGCACTTTAAGAAATTAAGTAGGATGGAAAATGTCACTGCAGGATAAAGTGAGACTAAGTAGTGATTGTTTCATGAAACTTTTAATTACACGTGTGTGTGCTGCATCTGTGTTGGGTGGTCACGTAAAATGTCCTTTGTACTCTCGGTTACTATCATGAAAGTTTGGAAGCCCTGTACAAGCTACCAACCTTATGAAGATGATGAAGTTGGTAAAAGTGTTATGTTGTGCAGACAGACGATAAGGAATTTAGAGGGTTACGCACTTCCTGGGACATTTGGGGGCCAGAAATCAAGTCTTTGTCTAAAAGTAGGAACGTTGCTGGGCTCAGACTCAACCTTTTGGATTTTTAATAGAGTACAAGTCCCGGGCCGGATCTCCAAAAAAACATTGTTAAAGTGCAGGCAGCCTGGTGCACCTACAAATAGGGGAATCGGTTTCACCACCAAATCCCGTGCTTGGCTTCAGTGGCAGAACTTGGCTGTAAAATGTAAGGGTGTGCTGGAAATTACTGAAAAACAAACAAAAACAAAACAGAATATAGAACCTAGATGAGCCAGAGCAGATGGACAGAACGTGTCAGGGAGGAACAGAGCGACTGCTCAAGAAGCAGGAAGTGGATTTGTCTCTCCCTGCTGTTGTGGGCAGCCTTCCAGATGCTTTAGGGCAGAAGCCGTACATGACTTTTTTCTGCACAACTTCTGTACTTTCTGCTAAGAATGGTTTTTGAATCTGAGTTATCTTGAAGTGCTGTGTGCATTTGGTCACCACACTGCCCGCAAGTGTCCTGCTCGACCTCCAGCATTTTTCACGAGGAGGGCCTATGAAAATGTCCTCAGAAAATGTGTTATTAGTACTGTTTTTTAACATTTGAATTTTGGAGAGACGTGTCAGGGAATTGCGGACTCTGAAGATTAATGAGGTCTGGGTTTTATTTCTGGCTCTGCCATTAATTACTTTTTAACAATTGCCAAGTAATTTGACTTTTCTCAGCTTGAGTTTCTGTCTTCTGTGAAATATGAGAGCCATCTCTGGGCTGATGGGAGCATCAGATGAAATAGAAAACAGGAAAGAGCTGTGGCCTCAGCATAGCACCTTACAAATGAATGGAAAGCAGTCCTATGTTACTGCCTTTTCTCTCTTTAGCAGAAGAGGGTTGCCTGGTGAAGAGGATCATAGGGACGAAACCTTTCTCGGCACGCGAGACCGTGTTTTCTACAGTTATCACAAAATCTATAAGGGAAGGAGCTTGAGGTTATCACATCATCTTGACTTGAGGCGAAACTCAGTGCTTTAGGAATTTTTGTAAAAGGATGGGTATTGAATTGAGTTTTCCCAAGACCATTTAATCAAAAACTTTTTAGCCCGATTGTCTGCTCTCTGGCCGTTAGCTAACAAGGTGATTCAACCAGGCCCTTTCAGTTCAAATCAAATCCTTTGGAACCAGCCCATGTAGTTTTAACTTAGTTTCATTTCCTGGAGGGGTAGGATGTAAGGGGTTTTTTCCCCCCTTACTTTCCCATAAAAGAGTATTTGGCTCCTTCACTGCAGCAAATTTCAACAAGATGAGAGGACGAATCTTTTTGGAAATCACGGTCTCCTCCTCATTCACATGGTGGGAGGGGTTTCAAAGCCCCTCTGGCAGCTTTCTAGGTGAGCATTCACTAGTCTGTCTTTTTTCCTTTCCCAACAGTGTTCCCTCTTTTTTCTGGCCTGAAGACAGGTGAACATTCATGAATTCTCTCTTCCCTTGTGTCCATAACTGATATATTCCCTAGAGAGTTATATTTTAATGAGATTGTCATATAATTTACCCCCCCCCCCCAACCCCAGTCCATGATATTTTAGGGCAATGCATTTTTATTTTTTCTACTTCTATCCTGAAGAAATTCTTAACAGGGTATTTAAGTCAGGTGATATAAATGGGACCTAACGAAACAGACTCGTAAAAATACTTTAAAGAACTATGGTGCTGAAATTGGTTTCCTTCCTAGTTCAAAACTAGTTTCAGAAACTGCATGAATGGCCTTTATTTTCTTCCGTGTGGCACACACGACTATAATTTCCCATGACTATTTATGGTCTGTACAGCCCTTTCTAGCTTCCCCCCCCCCTTTTTTTTTAAATGTCAACTGAATACGTGTTTCTTTAATGGAAAATGTTCTATTTTGGGGATACTGCTTTTCCTTAGACAAGTAGTGGAGTTGGCCAGTGTGTATAAGTATGTGTGGGGGGGTTGCAAGATTGGGGAGTATTAGTGGATTGACAGCTTGGCATGACAGTCCTGGGGATGACTCCTGAATACAAAGCCTTCTTTTTATCCAGGATTAAAAACTGCCATACCTCATATTGCATATTCTTTTTTTTAAGGAAGATTTTCTTTTTTTTTCTTAACATATGGCAGAATAGTCCTGAATTGGATGCCGAAAGTTTCAAACCTAGGTGGTTTTGAAACAAGAGAAAGGTGGTTCATTAACAGGCTTTTCCAGGTGGGGAGGCAAGGCAGCTTTGACCTTGGTAACCACAGGGGAGAGTCCGACGGGCTGAACACTCTCCATGTTGCAGGGGCTACAGCTTGAGAGTGGGTGGAGCACACGCCGCAGTCGCGAACACGCGTCTGCAAAACGCGGTTTGGGCATCACACTCACCGTGTGATTTAGTTGTATTGTGACCTCATGTCTGATTGTCCTGTTACCCTAAGGGCTCTTTTATTTAAAAATAGGCAATTGTTTTTCTCTTCCTGAAGACAGAATATTAACTTTCCCATGCCACCTTCCCTTCCACTCCCTACCAGCTGTAGAATGAATCCCCTCCTCTCACCTTGGTGCTTCCGTAAACATTGATTTTTACCTTTTTGTGTCTAGCACGTATAGATAGTTACTGTGTTCATCACAGAGCGTGGGGTCACGTATCCATATGCAGGCGAGGAAAGCCAGGGTTTATTTTTAAATGCCTGTTTCTAAACCCAGTTTAGAACACGCCAGGTATCAGTCAGAAAAATTCCAGATGTGTTGCGGATTCTGGACCAGAGCTCTGGCTTATCAGTGGGATTTTGTTGCATTTTGTCATTGTAGCCTGAGATTCCTGAATGCGTCTGCCAACAAACTGGAAACCCTTCCGCCAGCCACTCTGTCGGAAGAGACGAGCAGCATCCTGCAGGAGTTGTATTTGACAAATAACAGCCTCACAGATAAATGTGTGCCCTTGTTAACAGGACACCCCCACCTAAAGATCCTTCACATGGCCTATAACCGACTTCAGAGTTTTCCAGCAAGGTAACGGAAGGTCACAAAGTGTTCTCCAGTGCATTTCTGAAAGTGGGTTCACAGGTGGAAAGGCAAAAGCTGAAATGTTTATTTCCCAGATAAAGTAAAGCTTGTCCCTCCTGAGTTCACAGTTGTCTTTCATATCAGCTGTGATTAACATTTCCCTAAAGAGAAATGTGTTCGCTTTTCTCCTGTGAATGCATCCACGGACCCAATCACTATGGCATTCTTATGATTTTGAAATAAGGTATTGTTATTTCGTGGGCATGTTTTTTCTTTTGGTTCTTTTAAACCAAATTATTATTCTGTTTAATTAGCCTAATACGGTGTGTGGGAATTGGAACGTAAACCAGGAACCTGACGGTTCTTAACTAACTACCAGTCTTTGTATTTGTGCTGTGGTATAAAAAGCCACGGTGGCCTGTCTATGTGACCAGAGACACCATGTCATATTACAAACAACTTCTGGCTCTCAGAATATTCCATTTTTAATTCTGTTGTAATCTGAACTTGTAATTTGGGGGGGCAGTGGCACGGTGTCTAACTTGGGGTGAATCTACACACCCAGCCTGCCACGAAGGAAATACTCCACGTGCGTCACTGGCGTTTGTCCATCTCACAAGTTAGGACCTGGAACACACACACGCCCAGCACAGAGGCGACCGCTAGCCCCTTCTGGTATTCTGCTGCTAGCTCCAGCTGAGCACCGGGCAGAGCAAGAAATAGTGGCACGGCTTCCCTCTGCTGCCCTCAAGGCTACGAGCCTATCGAAACCTCACTAAGTGAGGAAGGCCAAATATGCATGGACTTAAAGCATTGCTCTGGGTTTTTTTTGTTGTTGTTGTACATATTTATTTCTGTATTGTTTCCTCTCGTTTGATATTAATGATTAAACCTTCTTTTTTCTTCTATGTACTTTACTTCTGTGTGCTTTTTTTTTTTTTTTTACTTCCATGTACTTTTACTGTGTATGTAGTATTTTACTGTGGAATGAGGAGATGATATTTTTGGAAGAAAACATGGCAATCACCTAACAATAATATCTCTGAAAGGACTCCTCATCCTATTTGAGAGGCAGATAAGCCCTGAAGGAGAAACTACCACTAACTCAGATTTCGGTAGTAGCCTCCAGTGACCCATGCCAGTTGTAATCACCCTACATACAGAGAATTTTTTATGTACCTCATAAAAATGCATTTTGCTACAATTTCTGTCTCCCTATGGACTGTGATGTAGCACAGGTGCCCCCTAAAGACCCCAAGTTCCTCAAGAGTCAGGACTGTGATTTGTCACCTTCAGTCCCGTGTATATATGAGGTCTGGTCTGGGGCAGACACTCCACAAATGGTTTCCCAAACTAAAGAACATGCTCCAGCGGTCTAGTCCATTGGTCACCTTCTTTGTATGTGGAGGAATGGAAACTTGTTTAAGTTCTTTCTTGGGCCCGATTTCTATACTTTTGGTCATTTTCCATGCCCCATTACTCATGGATTTCTCCATATTTCTTTCCAAATATGATAACAGCATATTCAAGTAATAGTCTCACAAATTCAGGCAGTCGGAGCTCAATCCCTTCACAGTCTGTGTACACAGTGTTGTTTGTAGCATATCCTGATTGCTGTTCAGGATATTAAAAGACCTGATGTCATAAAATGAAAACTTAGTTCTTACTGTATCTTCGGAATATATTAATTTTCAAGATAAATAAATTTTATATTTGAGAGATGACAGAAGGAAAAGTAAGTAAAAGGATTTCTTGCTAAATTTTTTTTTGGAGGCTTATTATGACAAATGAAACCATAACAAACAGAGGAGATACCAACAGTTGTAAACTACATGATTCAAAGTTTGAGTTATACTTACTGGAAATCCTGCAGTTTTTGGAGCCCAGCATCACCAGTAGTAGAGAAAGGGCCAGAGGAGTGGTAGATGCTGTTACAGGATTATGGAGGTGCATGGTTTTTTCCCCTCCACATTTGCAGAAAAGGCAAGAAACCCTAACAAATGTTCTTTATTTGGTTACTGTAATTATTGGTTAATATTACTAAGATCAACCATAGATTAAGACTGAAAAATAAAAGACATTCTTTTAACCGGTTTTTTTTGGTTTGGTTTTTTTTGTTTTTTTTTTTTTTTAATGTTCATTTATTTCAAGAGAGATAGAGGGAAGGGCAAAGAGATAGGAGAGAGAGAATCCCAGTGGGCTCTGCTGTGTTAGCACAGAGCCCAGCATGGGGCCTGAGCTCACAAACTGCAAGATCATGACCTGAGCTGAAATCAGGACTTGGACGCCACCACAATAAAAGACATTCTTAAACAGAAGTGTTCAATGTATTAGGACGTGTTATTAAAGTAAGGTTAGCAAGAGTCCTCCTTGGCAGATATTTAACAGGAGGTGAAAGGAATGTCTTTTGGGCACGGTTTGAATTTGGGCCCTGCCAGGTCCAGAGATGGTCCAGATGGTACTCCCACCATCTTGTCATCACAAATGATGTCACAGGAATCTGGGTAGTGGGGTTTTGGGGAAAGCATGTCTTCATATGAGCAAACGCCCTGGGCTACGCTGCCTCCCCCGACCTTTCAGAGCCAATACAAAGACAAGTCTTTCTCTCACACTGATTTTTTTTTTTTTTTTTTTTAACATTTATTGTTGCGAGACAGGGAGAGACAGACTGTGAGCAGGGAAGGTGCAGAGAGAGAGGGAGACACAGAATCTGAAGCAAGTTCCAGGCTGTGGGCTGTCAGCACAGAGCCCGATGTGGGGCTTGAACTCATGAACTGTGAGACCATGACCTGAGCTGAAGTCAGATGCTTAACCCACTGGGCCACCCATGTGCCCCTCAAACTGAGCTTTTTTAAAGCACTTCCAGTGGATTAATGCTAACTTACCCACTTGAGTAGGGTTTTTATTGGCGTTGAGACTAAGCTACATAGCAAAGCGATTGTTGCCAGGATAACTTAATTCACACACAGAGTTTTAAGAGGAAAGAGACATCCATTTTTCTTTTTTTGCTAATTTGAACAGTTGAAGTTAATAGTTTTTGTTTTATACTAGGAAAGGAGGTGTTAAACTACTTTGATACTCAAAACCAATAGTGAAAATGGTCTTAAAATTTTTTTATTTTTTATTTTTTTAGGGAGAAAGAGAGAACAAGCAGGGGAGGGGCAGTGAGACAGGGAGAGAGAATCCCAAGCAGGCTCCGTGCTGTCAGTGCAGAGCCTGACACGGGGCCTGATCGCACAACCATGAGATTGTGACTTGAGCCAAAATCAAGATGGAGACATTTAACTGACTGAGCCACCCAGGCGCCCGGGTCTTGTTTGTTAAAATGATGATTACAAGTGAATCTTTTATTTTTTAATTCCAGTATAGTTAACACACAGTTATATTATACAGTGAATCTTTAAAGAATCTTTAGGTTCATAGTAAATTCCCTTTTTATTCTTGTTATGTATTATTATTTTTTAATTGCCTTGTGATTATTTTACGACCTGCTCCCCCCTTGGATTTTCCTTTCTTTAGTAAAATGGCAAAACTGGAGGAACTTGAAGAAATCGATGTCAGTGGGAATAAACTGAAAGCCATCCCGACCACTGTCATGAATTGCAGGCGTATGCACACCGTGATTGCACATTCTAATTGCATTGAAGTCTTTCCTGAAGTGATGCAGCTCCCAGAAATCAAGGTACGTGGTCTGACTCCGTAGCCTCCAAGATGCAGGTCACAGGAGAGAGCTGCTTTCTCTAATTCATCAGTTCAGGATGTCTGCACCTTTGTTGGATTGAAGACTCTCGGTTGACGTTGCCCCATCTTTTCCAACCACTGGGCTACGCTGCCTTGTCAGCAGAGGGAAAAACCAACAGCGATAAATAAAAAACACAGGATCAGGAGTTGGGAAAGTGATACTCTGGGCTCTGTCCATAACTAGCTGTGTGAATTGAGGCTAACCATATAGTCACCTAACTCTTTCCCATCTAACGACATTTGTCCTCCTTATTTCCAGGGTGGTTATGAGGCTCAAAGAGTAGGTCACTCAAATGCCTGACAGCAGTTTGAAAAAGTTAACAAACTGCATGCTCCTCCCCCAGACTCACGCGATTAAATCGTATCCACCAGCACAGCACCCAATTAGTACGAATTCCCTTGATAGATCCGGCATCGTTCCCATCCCCAAACATTCATTTCAATTTAATGAAACTAGCAGAAGAGCTGTTATTCCCATCTGATGTGAGGTGCTGAAAAACAAAGGGATTTGTGTCCATGAAGACCGTAAATTGGTGGCAGAAACAGTCGGCAGTTCGTGACTTCTGCCTCAGGGTAGATCATAGGATGAAACCAGCCGGCCAGAATGAAAGCCACGTAACGACTTCTTATTCATGATTTTTGGTGCAAAAGTAGGAAGTTATTTACATATAATGTGTTTTTTCATTTGTATCTTAGCATTTCTGATCGTCAGTTTTGTGCTTAGTAAGAAATAACTCCGTGGTTATAGACTTGGAGCACATTTTAATCTCCTAAAAAGGAACCAAAGTCATCTTTCTTGGCCACCCTCCAGGCACTTTCTGTTATGATCTTTATGTCTCAGATTTAAGAAATTACGTAGACGTTTGAAGACACTTTATTTTCTTTAATGTTTGTTTATTTTTGAGAGAGAGACAGAAAGCAGGGGAGAGGTAGAGAGAGAGGGAGACACAGAATCCCAAGCAGGCTCTGGGCTCTGAGCTCTCAGCACAGAGCCTGACGTGGAGCTCGAACTCATGAACCGTGAGACCATGACCTGAGCTGAAGTCAGACGCTCAACCGACTGAGCCACCCAGGCGCCCCACTGAAGACACTTTAAGTAGCATGCATAATCTTTCACTACAGTGGTTTTTATCCATTTACATGGTTGAGGTATATACAAGTCATTTTCTAAGTATGTGCATGCTTTGGGCCATGATGTATTTTACCTAGAGCACACCGTCACTTCATACATCACTGGCATTTTAGAACATGGGTTATAAGCTCATAGACATAGTTTACTTCTGCTTTCCATATAGTACCTTTCACAAGGGTGAAGAGGCAGGGCTCTGAAAGGAAACAGACCTGGAATTTTATTCCAGCTAAAAGTTCCTTAACTGCTTCATTTCCTCATATGTAAACTGGGGGAAGACTAGTCCTTCCTTTACAGTATTTCTGTGAGGATGAGTGAAATACTCCGTGTGAACATTTGGAATAGGAGTGGCACACAGGAAGAAGTCTGTAACGTTAGCTATAATTAATACACTCCTGATGTGGTTCAGCCGCGATTATATGCAGCAGCTATTCTGGCTGATGACCATCAAAATCTGGAAATTCGTTACGTAAACAAATACTTCTTTGCCTCCAGCACTGGCACGAGGTTGACAGCTAAGCTTCCCAGGGCTCCTGTCCTGCCCATTACTGGACACGGGGGCTGTGCTATGACAGGGACCTATTAAACGGGTCTCTGTGCACCGTGCCCGGTGAGGCACCAGCTCGAGAAGGGAGGAGTCGCAAGAACAACCTCCCGTTTGCTGGTCTTACTTTCTGCACCCGTCTTTTAGTGTTTTCTTACTCAAAATTGTAGATTAGACTTTTTTTTTCCCCCAAGTATCTGGTTTAAAGTACAGATAACAGATAGACATTTAAACTTTTCAGGCTTTAACTAGAGTTTGCAAAATCTGACTCTTCTTCTGTGAAACCGAATCCTCTCCAAGACCCTTGCTTGCCTTCCTGGATTCTAAAGTCGGTCGGCGCCCTGTAAATCTGTTTAACGCCTTCCCCTGTTGCCTTCGCTCTGTTTGACTTTATCGCTCCTTTAAAGGTTTTACTTCTGGTATTGCTTTTTTAATGGTTTTCTTTCTTTTGTTCCTTGATTTTTCTTTTTATCCCGGCTACTGTATCTTAGCGTTCTCCGTATGTTAACAACATCCGGTCTTTACCACGCAGCGCTTCCATTACCAGCAGATAGAGGTTTTGTTGTCGGGGTTTGCTCTGGGATGGGAGTGGCGGTGGGCACAATCTCGCATCCTTTATGTACAGAAGTATCCGTTTTGCAGCCCTGGGCAGCTAGTGTCGAAAAAGCAGCAGATCTGTTGCTTTAGAACTCGAGCTGAAATGTCATTGTCTCACATGAGAATATTTTAAATTGCTGTGTAAGCAGGTACACACATTTAAACCAAGAAAATTCTTGGTAAAAAGAGTTGCTGCATCTCAAGTGATAAAACACCGGTGCGCCTCTTTACCGCAAACTGTGCTCTAAATTAGCATGTTTTTAATGTAAAAGAGATAATTTTTATCCTCAGTTGAAACACTCGGCCTATACTAAAATTTCATTGTTGAGTTAATAACCCTAGATTATATTCCTATTGCTTCTTGAAAGTAAAGTGCCATAATTATAAAGTATATCATAAATTAAGATCCTTGCAGTTATAAAACCTGAGCAGGTAACATGATTTAAAGAGGGACAGGCCCTGGTATATTTAACTAGCTTGTTCTCTCCATACAGTCTCATCTTGTAAGACGTTAAAGGAAAGTGCTTATTCACAGCTTTGTTACCGAAGCTTCAAAGCCAATTACTACTTAAAAGGGTAAATAAGTTTCCCTACTAAAATATATAAGCTAAAATATATTTTTTTTAACTTGAGGAACTAAGCCACTATTCTTGTACCCCTAAAATAGGCTGTATGCACCCTCCTCTATTTTATCGTGGATAAAATTTAGGTCTGGCCTTTTCTCATGTTGGTACATTCAGTGACATCTGCTCATCCTCCAGCATCAATTTCAGTACTTGGGCAGGAAGGTCATATAAGTTGGTAGTAGGAAAAAGTATCCTTTCAGAATTTTCCAGTGAGCCCACATGGACCCAGTGCCAGAGCACTTTTGTTCCTTGGTTTTATTGTCTTCCCCTTTGTTTATCTCTTTCAAATTAGTCTTCCCTACCTCCAGTCCTGTATTCTTGGAGCAGGTTGTGTTCTATTCTGGTTCTAAAATAGACAGGCTTTGTCTGGATGTAGATCAGCTCTCCGTGGGCTAGACAGGAAAACATGATCCCAGAGTCACCACATAAGCCAGACTCTGCTTGCTTAGTCCTAGGCCGAAGTCTGCACTTGGGCTACTAGTGGCTGATGAGTCCAAAAAGCAAAAGTGACCATGAATACAGCGCTCGGTTCCCCAAGCTCTTAGTTGAGTAACCTCCAGTTGTTGATTTATTCTAACCCTTTTTGCAGTGTGGTTTGAGTAGATAAAACAAACAGGTGATACATATGGTGAGTGAAATTTGTAGTGTAAACGCTATGTCGGCGATTTCTTTTTTAAATTTGACATGTTCCTGTGGCATCTTGATTTTAATTACTGGGTGAACAGTGTCTTTTAAAATGTTTGAAATTTTCTGCAGATTATTTCCATGCTGTACTCTGCAGTAATAAGCTACTCGGATAAGTTGAGTGAACTCATCTCTAGGATCTGTGTTCTTTTCACGGGGAAATGCAGCATGAAGTATCTTTAATATGCCACACTCTTGAGAACACTGATTACAGGAAGCTGAATATCCCTTGGAATCAAACTCTGTTTGCTGTTGTTTGTAAGGTGAGGTGAGAGAGAGAGGGAGAGAGAGAACCGGTTCTGTGATAAAGACACAAAGAACATGGGGAACTGTTGGGTCAAATGGATGAAAGAAAAGGGATTAATTCTTCGGAAAGTAGGATAATGCAAATGAAGACAGATCAGGGACCAGTTCGGTGTCAGCCGGGTAGAGCAGCTGACCTTGCAGACTTTAAAGGTCATGGAGGCATTTGTCCTGTGTATCTAAAAACCAGAAACTGGGAGCAGTCGTCACTAGGGTTCTAGAATCTGGGTCAGTAATAATAATGTAGGGGATCTTCTAACGTGCCGGGAATCTTGTGTCCATTTCTGTGTGGGGCAGGGCTCCTGACAAGGGCAAAGGAAAGGAATGACGCAGCGTCTGTAGACCACGGGTGGCCGTTCATGCCACTCTTCTCCCTGCCTCACTCGTGACAGAACAGCAGGAAGCCAGGACTGCATATGCTCTTTCAAAATTGGAGTAACGAATTAAGTCAGACTAGTTTGTTTGATGGTTTTTAAACTCTAGTTGAAACAATTATTTCGGCAGATCCTTTTAACTTCAGAGCCATGTCCTTTCCAACAAAACGCCGTGTGCATCGTATGCGGTGGGGCATGGATACATGCAGATGAACGAAAGGAGCGCTCGTGGCTGAGTCCTCAGGAAGTAGGCAGTGACGTGGTCACCGTCATGCTCTTCAAAGTCTTCTGCCCCTAAGGCTGAAGAGAAGTGAGCTGATAGGCCCAGAAGTCTGGGGTGTGGCCTGAAATCACAAGCAAATTTCCCTAAAGTCTCCTCTGCAATCTAAAATCACACACTCATTTTGCATTCTACTTTTTACCATTTCTGTTAGTTTTCGTGTAAACATAAAGGCCCTTTCTGTCCATTATCTTTGAGTAAAACTGAGGCCCACAGAAGCATGGGCCAGGTGCCCTGTAACTTTGTGATATACCTACCACTGCAATCCTTCCAAAGGCACACACAACCAATTTTAAGAAGTAGGATAGAAAGGAATTGCTCAGTTTATATAAAGAATGCATTTTCTTTCTTTCTCTCTCTCTTTTTTTTTTAATTTATTTTTGGGGGAGAGCGCAAGTCGAAGAAGGGCAGAGAAAGGGAGACAGAGGATCTGAAGCGGGCTCTGCACTGACAGCAGCGAGCCCAGTGTGGGGCTCAGACTCACAAACTACGAGATCATGACCTGAGCCGAAGTCAGACGCTCAACCGACTGAGCCACCCAGGCGCCCCTAAAGGATGCATTTTCTTAAAGCCAAATTTTGCAAATAATTTAGTTTCAGTGTTTAAGGGAATTCATGTTTGGGGAAATGGAATACTATTTGGTGGAATGAGGATTTTTTTAAAAGAAATTTTTACCCTGATTGTCATTTTTATCAAACTATTGCCAGTAAAGGTGTTCTAAATCTAAAATCCAGTTGAGAAAAATCACAGTATATGTAAATATAGAGAAGGAAGACTTATACAAGATTAAAGGTCTTCTCTTGCAACTCCTTGAAAGGTGCGGACGTTTAAACAATATACATTTCTGAATAATTACAGACAGATACAATCTTATATAGAAAAATAATTTTACTTTTTTTTTTCACATTTGTTTATTATTGAGAGAGAGAGAGAGACACAGAGCGTGAGCAGGGAAGGGGCAGAGAGAGGGGGAGACACAGAATCCGAAGCAGGCTCCAGACTCTGAGCTGTCAGCAGACAGCCTGATGCGGGGCTCGAACTCACAAACCACGAGATCATGACCTGAGCCGAAGTCAGACACTCAACCGACTGAGCCACCCAGGCGCCCCTATATAGAAAAACAGAACTCCAGCTTTGGGTTTGGAGTCTGAGTATCTTTGACAGGTTCTGACTGGCTCATTTAGTTAACCAGTTCACTTAGATATATGAACGCCCTACAGTAATGATCACTTAGTCTATACAACATCAGGAATAAATATAGTTTAAGTGTTGCAAGAGAATCTGGCTACAAGTTACATAGTGAGAAACAATACAGGTGTATATTTATTTTACTATTAAGCTAAAAGGCTGTCTCCTAACTGAAAGAGAGGGAGATAGTACAGACCACTTCTACCTGAGACACAGTCTGTAGCTTACCATCTGGTCCCTGCCTGCCTCTCCGCCATCCCCGGCCACGCCAGTCACTCGTGGGTCGTGTCCTGGTAAGCCGTGTGCTATTCTCTCTCCCTGGATGCCCTCCTGTTTTCTCTGCCTCGTTATCTTCGATTCTTCACAAAAATCCCCTCCTGGAAGGCTCTCTCGGAAGCCTTAACCTGTCACACCCGTGCACACTTGTACCTATTACTGATTCGCAGCCGGAGGGAGAATCACTTTCCACTCTGGCCTGGGAATTCCCCAGGGTGGGGACGGTGATGCCGGCTCTGTAGATCCCTGACGTCTGGCTTATTGTCTGCCACCAGGTAGGTGCTAAATCAAGGCTCTTTTGGATGAACACTTCCATTTATTTGCTTCTTAGGAATTCGTAATGAAAATCAGTGAACCTGTTCGGAGGAAAATCACAGTGTATGTAAATACAGAGAGGGAAGGCTTTATAAAAGATGAAAGGTCTTCTGCAACTCCCTAAAAGGTGGGGCGGTTTAAACAATATACATTTCTGAACAATTACAGAAATAATTACATCAGCAGTTTTTCCCGCCGTGGGGGCACGGGGTGCAAAGGTGATTGGGAGTGCCCCTTTGCGCACTGGAGGGCCACGTGGCTGCGCTGGTGGCTTGGCTGTGGTCTGAAGACTGAAGCAAGCGGTTGCAGAATCGCTCAGAGTTAGCAGGTGACTCTGCTGTTTCCGGCAGTCCAGGCAATTACTGGGGGGATAATAGGTAATACGCTGCTGTGAAAAGTGATACGCCCGTGTCTTTGGTAAGGTTTTGTGAGGAAAACATAATAAAGATATCAGAGCTTTGGTGATAATTATACTTAAATGTCAGATCAGTTCTCTTTAAGATGCACTGATTATTTTCCTGTGCTCTTAGCTAGACGTATTAGCGGTCCTTTCCCTCTAAATCTTGAGTTCCTCCAACTATGAGTTATCTCACTTTTCCAAGGGTTGGATAATTCTGTTTTGAGTATTCTTACCAGAATTTTGTATTATAGCCAAGTAGTTTTTGTAAGCTATGTCCTAAAATAGGCCTGAAAGAGGGAAAGGTAACTTTGTAGACTGATTTAACATTCTATTTAATAATGTATTTTCAAGAAAATTTTAATGCATTAAACAATAGAGAAACATACATTAAACGTCATGGAATACGCAAGTACTATTTTTTTTCTCCAGTCTCACCCCCAAATTTTCTGTTTTCCTAGTGGTAGCCATTACAACCATTCAGTCAACAAGTGTTTGTTGAAGACTATTAAAAGAATAAGGAATAGAGCTTGTAAGTAGAGCACTGACTGTTTATGTTAATGCCAGTAGGTCAGCGCTGGGAACCAACACCCTGTAATTTTCATGATCAAACCTCCTCCAATGTATAGAACTATGAAAGGGTATTTCTCTCCTTATCTGCCATTATGCTATTCACTCGACTGAACTTAATCTCAGCACGCATATCTCCGTTTCCATCCTAGCGGATTGAATTACTGGAGGATCTTCTCGGAAGATTCGTTCATTTCTTTGTTCAACAAATAATTGTCTACTAATTCCCAGGCATTTGTGGGCATCTGTTCTTTGTGCTGCACTAAGGACACGGGGGAGAAGCCACCGGCCCTGTTCTCTAGGAGCTCGTAGTCTAATGGGAGGAATAAATAAGCGGAAACTTTGAACGAGGGGTCCTAGTGGAATTGGCGTTGAGAGTGACAAGAATGGGGCAGATTGTGCCAGGTAAGGGGCGAGGAAAGCCTGAAGAGCCCCGGTCACAGCAGTATGTGCAGAGCACAAGTGAGAATATGACACACGCGGGAACTGGAATTAACTGTGACACCGCTGAATATAGAGTGCAGGGAAGCAGGTGCTGAAAGGTGGAGATGAAGGGCCTTATTTGACATGCTGAGGAGTCTGGTGGCAGATTGGAAGGCAGTAGGGAGCGACTGAAAGACAAGCCCGAGTGTGATCAGATGGGATTAAGCACATCACAGTCCCCCTGACAGCCCTGTGGGGAGTGGGCCGGAGGGAGATGAGACAAGAGCAAAGTCAGGACCCCCGCGGTCCCAGACCTCCCTGTAGAGGCAACAACACTGTGGGACAGGGCACAGGAACTGGCTGCAGTGAATTAAGGGCCTTGTGGGGAGGGGGAAGGGGGAGAGACAGAGGGATGTGATGGTGGTAAGCACCACTTCTAAGAGGATTATTTATAAAGACAACGCCAGCATTGTCTTCATAAATAAACACCCTACTGAACTCATTTTATAATTTGGTAATTTAAAGAATGAGCAATTTTACACCAGCAGAGCTACGAGTGTTTAAATCATTAGGTGAAATTAGAAAACGATGCCTATCAATTTCATAAAATTCCATAATGTTCTGAGATGTCTACAGTCTTTCCCCATAGTTCATGCTCTGACCTTGTTTTTGCTTCTGTCAACCACCCGTTCTAAGTTACGCACACCGGCCAGTCCTCAAGCTTGTGTTTCATCACTGCCCAGCACATCGCACTGGCAGCATTTGCCTTCTCTGTGCTGATGTACACGGACTATCCTGATGGAACAGCCCGTCTTTAGTATTCTCAGTATTAGCGGTTTTTCATTACAGTCCAGTTGACTATTGATGCAACCATTATTTATAAACGGAAAAACAAAACAAAAAGATGACCACCTCCCTATTGATGTTTAGGCTCAATGAATATATGTCTTCTGCCATTAAAGGTGCTAGGAGTCCAGATATGGAATAAGTGATGAAACTGTATCTACATTTATGTTTTTTAAAAATTTTTGTTTATATTAATAAGAAAAATTGGATACTAACACTGGTTACTTTAGGGTGCTACATATAAAGGCAAGTTTTCTAAGCTTTTCCACTTGTCCAACTTTTTATAAAGTGGTTACAACACTCTCATAATACAAAGTAATTAAAATTACAATATAATTTTATATCATTGCTACTGCTTGAGAGCAAGGATATAAAACAATTTGTGTGGAAACATTGCATTATTTGAAGTCAGTTGAGAATATTTTTCTCCAAAAATATAGGTGTTCATTCGGTCTCTGTCCCTCCCCAATCTATAACAGATTTAAGTTAAAATTTTTTCCAAAAAAGATGATTTTGTCTGCTTTAAAGATTCTGAAATTCTTGGATACAATTTGCCTTTCAAACCATCTTAAGATTTTTAACAGGCTCTTGAGGCATTTTCTGAAATCATAAGAAGGTGCAGCCTCAAGCCGGATAATTGAATTCTTCCTACCCCTTTCTGCCAAATAGTGGATTACATGTTCTTTTATCCGGAAAAATTGCCAATTCCTCCTTCTCCCTCTTGTAGATGGTGAGCCACCTTCTCCTCGGGTTCCCTGCTCTCAGAACACAAACGCAGCACCTCTTTTAGGGCTTACCTCAGTTTTGTGAGAAAGGAGGTACTATCCCCATTCGCAGATAACACAAGTTTTGTCCTCATCAACATGCTGACCCTTTTTGTCGTTGTTTTCGAGTGATTTTAGGCAGGAGCTGGTGGAAGATCTAGGTACTGCATGCCTGGAGGGTGGGATCCTTATTTGACTCCTGCCTTTTTCCTTGCAGGCGGCAGGCAGGCCCAACAGCTAGTCTTTTACCAGTTTCTTATTGAGCTTCTTTTGAATTATCTTCTCATTTTGAAGGTGTCCCTGCCTTCCTCATCTTGCAGGTATTTTGATTTAAGGAAGCCCCTTCAAAGTTCCATTTCGATGTTGACTGTACCCCTTATGGCCATAACAGGTGTGGAGATTTTGTGAGCAATCGGAAAAACTGTCCTTGGGATTTTCAGCTAATGCTTGTTGTTTTACATGTAGAGATAAACTTAAAAAGATAACGAGGGGGAGAATAAAGAACACGGGTTTTCTGTGTTAACCAAAGAAGGCGAACATTTTAACTGCAGATAGCAGAATCTGTTTTAAATGTTTATGGGAGGGTAGCAGACAATCTTATTTTTCTGCACTTGGCCAGCATAGTCTAGTGAATGGCAGACTGATTCTCAAGCAACGGGTAGGAGCATAGAGCCACCTGAACCACTTGTCCAGGCCATCACTTCCTGTTTCCCCTTCTTGTTTCAGTGCGTGGACCTGAGCTGTAATGAGCTAAGCGAAGTCACTTTACCAGAAAACCTGCCTCCAAAACTACAAGAACTAGACCTGACTGGAAACCCTCGACTTGCCCTTGATCACAAAACCCTGGAATTGCTGAAGTAAGTATTTCGTGATGCCCTGCAGCCCTGTCCACGTTCACTGACAACGCGATTTGTAACTTAGTGAAAACATTAAACAGTATGAAGTGCCCGGTGGCTTCTTAGCTGTATCTACACACATTTGGAGCGATTTGTGAGTCCATAGTTCACCAGAATGGAGGGCCAAAAACAATTTCAAATAGTTGGATACTCACGTGTCCTTTCAGAAAGTCTTTGAGGAAGTATCCAGGCAAAAAGAGAATGAGAATAATGAATACAAAGTGGGGGGGGGGGGGGTGGATATAAAGAAAAACGTGGAGGAGAGCCATGAATAACTAAGACATAAACTTACATCTCAGTTACTGAGGATATGGTGTGATGCTTAATGCAAACGTTAGGAAAGGATTGAAAGAGATGCATGATGTGGGAAAAACTAACAATCTGGTAAAATCCAGATGGTTTAAACAAAACTGGGAGTGTGGGATAGTTAGATCCTGCTACGTTACCGTGTTTGGGGAAAGAATTCATTGATATGGTGTCATTCTTGATGTCGATAAAGAATTGCAGGTTGAAGTTCACTGGGTAAAACATTAAAGGAGGAAACCTCATTAGAAAAAAACCGTCTTTAAAAATTTCTTCTCACACAACTCTAAATGTCTGTCAAGAGAATTGTGCTTCATAATTGAATGTTATGTAGCCATTAAAAACAATGCTGTAGGGGTCCCTGGATGGCTCAGTCAGTTGAGCGTCTGACTCTTGATTTTGGCTCCGGTCATGATCTCACGCTTCATGGGTTCGAGCCCCACGTCAGACTCTGCTGACACCTCAGAGCCTGGAGCTCCCTTCAGATTCTGTGTCTCCCCTCTCTGCCCCTCCCCCATCCATGCATGCATGTGCACCCTCTCTTCTCTCAAAATAATACACTTAAAATGATGTAGAGTTAAAGATCCCTACGTATGAAGTTCAATGAGAAGAATATTTACAAAATATTTGTATGGTATGTCCCCACGTTTTCCAAAATAAATTTGTGTGCATGTGTACACCTAGAAAATGCCTGCAAGGATATAAAAATGTTAAAATAGTGTTATCCTCTGGATGATAGGATTATGGATGGTCATCATTACCTTTAAACTTTTCTGAATTTTCTTGCAGCCAGCTTAAGTCTTGGACACTGACACACGTTAGTCATTGTGTTTGCCTTCTATGCTTAAGCCCTGTTGTGCTGTCTCCTGCTAAAAGTCCTCTTCCGTTGTCTTAGAACAAAACTGAAAAGGAGGAGAATTTTAAAAGAGCAGTCATTAATACTATCCTAGGTGTGTACTGCCAGCTAAAATCTGAATATCGCTCGAGGCGATTCCTGGATGGAATTGGCCTAGTTAGTGCCTGTTTGTTTCAGGTGCTTAATTGATTTCAATCTACAATTGAGGGGCACTGCCTAAGCAGAGTGTCCTAGGAGATCTGCAGGGGGTCTAGGCGCTCGGTACTTTTCTCAGTTAGTGGAGCCTTGGCCCAAATCCTTGAGTCTGTCCAGACCTCAGCTTTCTCCTCCATATGATGAGGAGGAAGTCCTAAGAGACTTCTAGAGCTAAGAGTACCTGGATTATCAAAATATAGTTTCATCTTAATGCAGCTAGCTTTTGAGTATTTTCATAAATACATGAAATTTTGTATAAAACAATTACATCAAAATTAAGTTGAATTTGTATTACACACCAAAATAAATTAAAGCTAAATTAAAGAACTCGATAAAATGAAATAATTTCTAAAAGTAAGAAAAAAATCACAGGAATATATTCACAAGCCAGAAAACATCTTTTTCTGTCCAAAAGTGGGAGGTGGGGGTGGGAGGGTGGGATCGCAAAAGTAGAAATCAATATATATATATATAATTGGTTTCGATATTTCTAAGTATTTAAAAATACTTTGTATACACAAAAGTTTGAAATCTCTTTCCAGAAAAAACACCAAGAGTAAATCTAAAAGGCAAATGACAAACTAAGAAGAAACAGTGGCAAAAAAAAAAAAAAACAGGAAAAATACAAGCATTAACATTCTTGTTAAAAAATGTTCTTATAAGAAAAGTACTCGAACAGCAAATAAGTGAAGGAGGTTAACGTTTCACGAAAGAAGTACAGATAGTTGTATGAAAATGTCATGTTCAAACTTACTAGTATATCAAGGAAATATTAATACTCCCCCCCTCAAATTGGTGCTGCTGGAGTACTGTAAATTGAACATAACTTTTCTTAAAAGCTATGGACTCTGTGTATCAAGCCTTTAAAAATCTTCATATACTTAGATCAAGGTTTTCTATGGCAAAATTCATTCTAAAAAATAATCAGAAATGTGGTATTCATTTTAGGCACAGAGGCGATCATCAATCTAATTATATTTAAGATGAATATAACGTGACATGGGAAAATGTTCATGACGTAATTAGAAAAAAGATGCAAAACCACATATTTATGATTACCCCACTATTATCCGTAAGAAAAATCTATTTGTTAAAGTCTCTGCAATGGACATGTTACCAGACTGGCCTGAGCTACTACAAAGCATCAGATGTGTGTTCTAAGATTTAAAAAAAAAAAAAACAAAAAAAAAACAAAGGGCTCCTGGGTGACTCGGTTGTCAGACTCTTAATTTCGGCTTCTTAGGTCATGACCTCGCAGTTCGTGGGATCAAGCCCCGCATCAGGCCTTGCGCTGAGAGCTCAGAGTCTGCTTGGGATTCTCTCTCTCTCCCTCTGCCCCTTCCTCACTCGTGCTCGCTCACTCCCAAGCTACAAAAAATAAATTTAAAAAAATTTAAAAATTTTAAAAAGTAACAGACAATGAAATCACAGTTTTTCTTTTAAAGAATTATTTTGAGAGAGAGTTCTCGGCGGGGGGGGGAAGAGGGGCAGAGAGAGAGAAAACCCCAAGCAGGCTCCCTGCTGTCAGCGCAGAGCCTAACACAGGCTCCACCCCAGGAACTGTGAGATCATGACGGGAGCCGAAATCAAGAGTGGGACACTTAATCGCCTGAGCCACCCAGGGGCCCACATAACACTTTTATGTAAAAATGATGCCTTCTGTTTCACAGCTGGGAGGCTGTGGCTTCTTAGTAACTTGGAAGAGCTTCCGTATCTACTGTATTTCTTGTGCTGTTGGAGGGATGGCCTGTTTATTCTGTGTGAGACAGGGTAAGGGCATAGGCTGACGCTTGACTGAGCTCCGGCTCGCATGTTCTCTCAGACTCCTCGGAAGATGTGCAAGTCAGCGTTCAGGTCGTTTCGGACAGCTGCTCAGCC
Organism: Acinonyx jubatus; assembly: GCF_027475565.1. Classification (NCBI taxonomy): domain Eukaryota; kingdom Metazoa; phylum Chordata; class Mammalia; order Carnivora; family Felidae; genus Acinonyx; species Acinonyx jubatus. The sequence continues at coordinate 78,763,351 of NC_069392.1, forward strand.
ACACTATCAGCTGGGCAGAGAACGAGAAACCCCTGCTTCACTGGGAAGCGTTTGGGGGGCGGGGGGTAGTTCAAGGATTGTTTTTTTCCCCGTTCATACTCAGGCTAGGGGAAAAAAATAGCATACTCAGGCCGGGAAGTGGCATTATTTCTTTGAAGGCTCTGTGTTCTATAATAAAAAGCATAACTGTCTTTAGAAATGAGCCTTCAGTTTTTCTCTGGAGTTCAGAAAGGCAGCAGAGATGCAGTGAAACCCTTAGTTATGCCTTATTAAGAAACCCTTTGCATGTGCTTACCGTTTTGCATGGATGAAATCTGCTAGCAGGGTCCCATGAACAGCAGATAACGGCAGACTCATTCAATGCCCCTCTTTTCTTGGTAGGAATGACAACTTCTGAAAAGAGGATAAATAGCCCTGCTGTAAAATAAGGTACTAATCTCATTTCAGGATTTTCTGTTGGTGCTTTTTTGGCTTTTGAGGATAAAGGGAAGAGCGAATGTTTGCTGCCAGTTGAGAGTAGAAACTTTTCTTTCACGAAATATTTTTAAATTTCAAAGAAACCGCCACCAGCTATTTCTAAAATCAAAGTGAATGCAATTAGATATAGATTTCCTTCTTAAAGTTGAAGGGTTGTATTTTGGAGTTAATGAATGCCAACAGATAAATTCTTGGGGTCATGACAAAAGTGTTTGTGTTAAGAGACGGCACACGTGATTTTTCTCTTAAGTAATAGAGGGAGAAAACTAGTAGCAACTTATAAGTGGGATTAAGTTCACCATGTGGTAGCCAGCCTTTTTAAAAACCTATTTCACAGCTGCAGAATTTCCTGTTTGGGGGCACAGACTGCTTTCTAGTAGGGTGGACTTTAAAAACCCCATTCAAGAGTTTACGCTTTTAGTATTTTAGTCTTGGGTCCTGTTGGGCCAGTTGTGGCAAGGGAGATGACTTCTCTCCCAGTTTAAATCCACATAGTTCATGTGTGATTTGTTGAAATACCCCTTTCATAATTTTATGGTTATTAGTCTTAGCATGAATGGCCGGGCGATGAGGAAAGAACCGGAAGCTTCGGGGATGGCAAGTCCTCAGTATTTGTGAAACCTCTGAAGAGGCGAAATGGGCAGACACTGGATTTGAGGATGAATGTTGCAGAGTTTGCTCACAGCATTCAAATACAGTATAACTGTGGCTTAGATTTCATACTTTTCAAATCTGGTGCTCATGTTGTAAGAATACGCCCAACGTAATGTTTTCTTTTCTCATGCCGAGGTTGAGAGGGGTCCTTCTCGCTCCTGGGAGACAGCCGCCATCTAGGGCGATGTGTGAAGGTCTCTAATAACCACCCTAGGACGCTGACGAAAATGAGTTTTCAGGCTCTGTCTGTATAACTCTCCTTTGCTTTCGCTTTGTTGAGTAGCTAGTTCTTCTGGCTGATAAGAGATTTCAGACACATTAAACACAGGAGTGGTAAGTACCTGGCGCTTAGCAGACAAAGGGAGCAATTCACACATTATTTGATTCTAACAGATTCCCGTCTCTTCCTTTTCTCGTTAGTAACATCCGCTGTTTCAAGATTGATCAGCCTTCAGCAGGAGATGGATCTGGAGCCCCAGCTGTATGGAGCCACGGCTACACCGAAGCTTCAGGAGTGAAAAACAAGTGGGTGAAACTCCGGAGTGAGAACCACCTCCCCCCACCTCCTTTCTTTAGGGGGCAAGATGCCCGGTGCTAGCACACACTTTCCTCGGGTAACGTTTACTTGAACAGGATTCCCCAAAGTGAGGCCACCTCATGACTTACATTTGAACACTAGGTTAAGCCTTGCTTGGCATCACATACTCTTCTCTTTGTGAGATGTTGCTAGGATACGGCGTAACTGACACATCATGTCTGTGTAAGACTCCAGTGTTTGGAGAAGACGTGAGTATTGAAATGCATCCCTGCCCTTTTGAAAAGCCTCTTTATCTTTCTCTGAAGCCTGTTTGCCAAGCGAAACAGGGGCTAGCATTAAAGGAGAAGTAGCCTTGATTGTCCGTATTCAGTCACTTCCGGTATTGATTAGTCAGGGTTCTAAGAAGCTAGTTTTTACAATCTAAATTATCCTGGAAGGAGTTTCATGTTCATTCCCTGTGACATCACCTGCTGGTCTGGCCACCGGGACTTGTCCGTCTCAGTTTCTTTTCCTTCCTTGTCCTACATGCAAATATTGATTTTCCTGAGAATTGTAATCAAGCTCTTCAGGCTTGCTTGCTTTTTATGAAGAGGTATTAATAATTAGTACCAGAAAAGGAAACAATCCTATAAATTAGAATAGTCATAATTAGCTAAGGTATCAGAACACAAAATATTGGGAACAGGGAAAGAACCAAGTGGAACACGATTCAGTACTACCTAAATTAGTATTCAACCCTGGGTTCACATCAGAATCAGGTAAGGAACTTTAAAAAAAAAAATCTTCAATCAAGCCCAGTATTTCAGAATGTTTTAAAATCTCCCCCAGGTGATTTTAATGTGCATCCAGGAATGGGAACCACTGACTACTTGAATACCTTTCATGGAAAATAAAAGGTACAATTGTGGTGGCCATGCGGACTGCTTTCTTCTTTTTTGAGATAGAAAGTAGAATCAATTCAAGTTCTGGATCTGACACATTGATCCTTTCTTCTTTCCCTAAGGGTGTGCCCTGGCTTTGTGCGGTCCAGAGAATAGGTAGTCCCCATCTCGACGCCTCTGTTCCATTTGCCCGATAAAGGTTGTGCCCGAGCTTTGGTTGTCGTATTCGTTCTGTGTATTTTGCACTGTATTATCGTTGTATTTGGGGGAGAAATTAGTATATTCTTTTAAAGCACCCAGAGTTCCTTTCTGGAGATCTTTTTAACTTAGAAGACCTTATGTCTTGGTTATAATCAAGTGTTCTAATTCTAGACTGCTGTGTGAAACCAAAGATTGGTTTTGAAACATCTCTGGATATTAAAACTATCTACTCCTATGTTATAATGAAGAAAGGAACCAACTAGGGTTTTTTTTCCTGCATAACTCCCCCTTCCATGTTACTTTTACATATGTTGTTATATTGAAGTATAACATAGGTGCAGAAAAGTGAATAAGCATACAACTCTGGGAATGGTCCTCAAGTGAATACATCTGCAGACCACCATCTAGATTAAAAAATACAATGTTACCGGCACCTCAGAAGTCCTTGTCACCCCTGGTCCTCCCTTCATTTGCCCTTGCTCTTTTGCCCTTTGGTTTTGCCAGAAGTCTCTCAAGCCTTTTGTTTTTGTTTTTGTTTTTGTTTTCTAATTGTAAAGAGGTCATGTTGGGGCACCAGGGTGGCTCAGTCGGTTAAATGTCCAACTCTTGATTTCAGCTCAGGTCATGATTTTACGGTTTCCTGTGTTTGAGCCCTGTGTCAGGCTCTGCACTGGCCTTGGGGAGCCTGCTTGGATTCTCTCTCTAACACTCTCCCTCTCTGCCCCTCCTCCACATGTGTGTGCATACATGCGCACACTGTCTCTCAAACTTAAAAAAAAAAAAAAAAAAGATAAAGTGGTCGTGTAAACAAGGAGCTTGCTGCTTGCTATCTTGAAGGAAGGAGAGGAGCTGTCCCTGCCTCCCAATCTCAGATGTCTGTTCTCTTTTCTCCCTCCCCAAGGGGTGCAGTGTTGCCTCCCTATCAGGTCATTTCAGATCCTTTGGGGAAACCCAAGCAGGAGCTACAACTGGGTAATTTAGATTCTTTCTCAGACTAAAGAACAAACAGGAAACCTCAGTAGAAAAGAATCACTACTCTATTTGTGAAAGATTTTTTTATGCACCCCCATTCTGAGTAGCAAGGGGAGCTTACAGAAGGAAGATGGAATTAATGAGTATTAAATTTTACTTTGCTTCAAATAGCCATATAACTTAGGATGACTTATTAACAAATGGAGGCAAGGATTACAAAGTGCTAAGAGCCAGCCTACCTGGCTTTGAACCTGGGCTTCCTACTTTTCTGCTGTGTGACCTTGGCCAGTTATGCAACCCTCTTCGGCTAAATTTCCTCAACTATCAAGTGGCACTAGAAATCCTACCTGTCCAGGGCACCTGGGTGGCTCAGTCAGTTGAGCGTCCGACTTCAGCTCAGGTCATGATCTCACAGCTTGTGAATTCAAGCCCTGCGTCAGGCTCTGTGCTGACAGCTCAGAGCCTGGAGCCGGCTTTGGATCCTGTGTCTCCCTCTCTCTCTCTGCCCCTAACCCACTCGCATTCTGTCTCTGTCTCTCTCAAAAATAAACATTTAAAAAAATTTTTTTTGAATCCTACCTGTACTCATAGGGTTATTGTAAGGATCCCGGGTCACACATGTGTGAAGTACTTGGAACAACGTCTGCCATATGGTAAACCCTATTTAAGTGTGAGCTATGCTTAAGGATAATGGTTATTACTGCTATTCATCTCCTAACTCCTTGAGAGCTGGGATTATCTTTTCAGGTTCAGATCTCTGTCTAGCCATCATTCGTATCAGGTGCTTAAATGTTTGTTATTATCTGGAGAGTAAGAAGTTACCTATATTCAATAAACTTCACCCTGATAGGAGCATAGCTCTGCAGGTGCTGATGAACGTCGTTATGCAACCACCACAGTCAGGGTACAGGGCCGGTCCATCACACCCAGAATTCTCCTGTGCCCCTGTGTTGTCATCCTTCTGCTCACCCCAGCCCTTGGCACCTCTTGGCCTCTTTTTGTTGCCTTGGTTTTGTCTTTCCTAGGATGTTGTATAGATGGAATTACAGAGAATACAGCCCCCTCCGTCTAGTTTCTTTCACCTAGCATAATGCATTTTATATTCATTCATCTGTGATGCCCCATGCTCCTTTTATTCATAGTTTATTCACCATTTGAAACAGATTTAGGATATCTCAGGTTTTTAGCAAGTACAAGTATAAATGCTAGAAACAGTTCCATATAGGTTTTTATATGAACATTATGTTTTCTCTTGTGTAAATACCCACAAGTAGGATTATATATTTAATTTTGTAAGACTGCCCAATTCCTTTTGATAATGGCTGTACCCTTTTGTATTCCCAGCTGCAATGTGTGAGAATTCTAGTTGCACATCCTCACTGGTGCTTCCTGGTATCAGGTGGTGGTGGCAGTGTTGGCCATTCTAACAGTGATACCTCGTTGTGGTTTAATTTTGCCTTTCATGATGACTAATGATATTAATCATCTTTCCATGTGTTTATCATCCATCCATTTTGGTGAGAATGTATTCTTTCACATTAAATAGAGCTGAATGTATTCCTGTAGACACCCTTTATCAAGTTAAGAAAATTCTCTTCTAATCATAGTTTGCTAAGAGTTTTTATAATGGGTATCAAATTTTGTCATGGGCTTTTCCTGCATTCAGTTGAGATGATCATAGTTTTGTTCCTTCATCTGTTGATACGGTAAGTTACATTGATTTTTGAATGTTGAATCAGCGTTGCATTCCCAGGATAAATTCTACTTGGTCATGACATATTACCCTTTTTATATGCTGCTCAATTCAATTTTCTGGTAATTTGTTGCTCATGTCTATATTCATGATGGATATTAATTAGCATGTAGTTTTCTTGTGATGTCTTTGACTTTGGTGTCAGGGTAATGCTGGCCTCATAGAATGAATTGAGGAGTGTTTCTTCTTCTTTAGTTTTCTTGAACAGTTTGTACGGAATTAGTATTTCTTCCTTAAATGTTTGGTAGAATTTACCAATAAAAGCCATCTGTGCTTGGAATTTTCTTTGGTTTTTAACTACACATTCTGTTTCTTTGCTATGGGATTATCTATTTCTTCACGAATGCACTTTGGTAATTTGTGTCTCTTGAGGAATTAATCTCTTTCATCTAGGTTTCAAATTTATTGTCATAAACTTGTTAATATTATCCTTTAAAATCTGTAGGATCTGTAGTAATGGCACTCGCTCTCTCCTCCTGATATTGGTAATTTGTCCTTTTATATATCAGTTTGGTTTAAGATTTATTAATTTTATTGATATTCTCAAAAAAAAACAGATTTTGGCCTCATTGATTTGTCTCTATTGCTTTTGTGTTCTAGTTCATTGACTTCTTGTTTTTATCTTCTTCTTTTTGTTTTGCTCTCACTTTTCTAATTTCTTAACGTGGAAGCTTAGGTCATTGATTTGAGCTTAGAACATCTAATATAAGCATTTAGAGCTGTAAATTTGCTTCTAAGCAATTCTCCAATGTGATTGAAGAATGCACTTTGTTTTGTTGTTGTTGTTGTAATATTTATTCATTTTTGAGAGTGAGAGAGACAGAGCATGAGCGGGGGAGGAGCAGAGAGAGAGGGAGACACAGAATCTGAGGCAGGCTCCAGGCTCCAAGCTATCAGAACAGAGCCCAACGCAGGGCTTGAACTCACGGACTGTGAGATCATGACCTGAGCCAAAGTCAGATGCTTAACCTACTGAGCCACCCAGGTGCCCCGAGAATGCACTTGGAATGACTTGAATCCTTTAAATTTATTGGGACATGTCAGTGGCCTAGAATATGGTCTACACTGGTAAATATTCTCTGCATTTGAAAAAATGAGTATTCTGCTGTTGTTTGGGGTAGGGTGTCCGTTAGGTCAAGTTGGTTGATACTGTTGTTGGGGTCTTGAATCTCCATACTGATTATCTACTTGTTCTGTCAATGGCTGAGAGACCGTAATTATGGGCTTGTCTGTGTCTCCTAGTTTTATCAGTTTTGCTTCATGCATTTCAAAGTTGTATTAAGTGCATAAACATTTGAAATGTCATAGCTTTGTGATGAATGCATTGATGCTTTTCATTATGAAATGACTATTTCTGTAATCTTTGTTCTGAATTATACTTTGATATTAATGTAACTACTCCAGCTTTTTTTTGATTGGTGTTAGCATAGTAGGTCTTTTACCTTTTTAACCTATTTGTCTTTTTATAAAATTCAGTTAGATCTTGCTTTTTTTTTTAATCCAGTCTGACTTTCTTTTGGCATAGTGTTTAGACCACTTTTATATTTAATGAAATTGATACGGTTAAATCGTATCAGTTTTACAGATCATTTTAAATGATCTTTATCATTTGTTCATTGTTTTCTATTTGTCTCTTCTGTTCTTCTTTATCTCTCTTCATTCTTTTGGACTATTTATGATTCCATTTTGTTTAGTGTTTGTAGTAAAACCTTTAACTTCTTATTTGAAGGTAAACTGTAATACTTCACATATCAGAACCTTTCAGTGTGTGCTTCCATTTCCCTTCTCCTGGTCTTTGTGCTGTTGTCATGTTTTACTTCTGTTATAAACCCCAAAATACATGGTTATAATTTGTAAATAGTCATTTTTAAAGCAGTGTTTCTCAACTTCAGTACTGTTGACGTTTTGAGCCAGATAATTCTTGATAGTTGGTGGGCAGGGGAGGGAGGTGTTTCTGTGCACATTACAGGGTGTTTGGCAGCGCCCCTGGCCTCTACCCGCTAAGTGCCAACAGCACCGTCGCTCCCAGCTGCGACCGTCAAAGATGTCTCCCCGGGGGTAATTGCCCCCATTGAGAACCACTCTTCTAAAACGATCTTTAAATAAGTTTTATATTTACTCATCTATTTGTCATTTCTTGTACACTTCATTCTTTTATGTAGATTCAGATTTCCATCTGGTATTTCCTTCTGCTTCATGTATTCCTTTTGTATTTCTTATACTGCCAGTCTTTTTTGTGGGAAATTGTGCATCTGAAAAGGTCTTTCTTGCACCTTAACTTTTGAAAGCAATTTTCACTGGTTTAGAAATCCAGGTTGACAGCTTTTTTCAAGCAGTACTTTAAAAATGTTGTTCTGCTGTCTTTGCGTTGTTTCTGTAAGTCTGCTGTCATCAAGGTCTTTGTTCCTCCACCCTACTTGCCCGCCTTTATTCCTGATTTTCAGCAATTGTTACACTTTCCTTTCATTTTCTTTTGTTTGCTATTTGTTGAGTTTCTTGTATCTACAGGTTTACAGTTTTCATCAGATTTGAAATCCTTTCAACCATTAACTTCTTCAAAAGTTTTTCCTGTCTCTGCTCTGTTGAAGACTTCGGTTCCCTGTGCTTGAGGTTACCCCGCACTCACTAATGCCCTGAATTTTTATTTGTCGGCCAGTCTTTTTCCCTCTGGGTTTCATTTTGAAGAGTCTGTGGGCCACAGTTAAGTTACCTGGAAACAATGGGATTTGGGTGCGAGACTCTGCAGGCCTCCAGAGCAGGCTCCGCCCGAGGCCCTAACCACCCCCCCCCCCCCATCCAGAATCTTCCTCCAGGCGATCAGCTGGGCAGGCTTCAAGCTCGCTCTCTGACCTGCACTTCTTATCATCCAGTGTCTCAATACTGTTGTTTCAGAGGTTTTTTTTTTCCCCTGCCTTTTTAAGTTGTTTGGAAAAAGATTAAAAGCGTAAGAAAAGGTCCCATTGTTTTAGTTGTTACTCCATTTTACCCAGTGTGAAAGTTCTCTTTTAATAAATGTTTTAGGACTGAATGTGAACCCATGGATTCAGAATCTTGTATTATCCCCCATACTTCCTCTTCTCGGGTCTTTCACTGCCATTTAAAAATAAAATCAGGGGCACCTGGGTGGCTCAGTCGACTAAGCATCTGACCCTTGATTCCAGCCCAGGTCATGATCTCACCAACCATGAGATCGAACCCCATGTTGGGCTCTGCACTAACAGCGCGGGGCTTCTCTTTCTGTCTCCCCCCTCTGACCCTCCCCCCCGTCTCTCTCTCTCTCTCTCAAAATAAACTTAAAGCTAAAATCAGAAGATGGGGGGGGCCAGGTGTGAAGTATCAATGTTTATCATTCTTCTTTGCTTTACAGAAAATTAGTTGATATGAATCAGCTGGGGTGACTTTACCTTAACTTATTCTTCACCTGTCTGAGGTCCTGGAGGAGGAGACAAGGCTGTTAACAGCGTGGGGCTGGGCAAGGAAAGATGACTTAAGACGTCTTAGCCTTAGGACCGATCACTCTTGCTTTGCAGGTTGTGTGTCGCAGCCCTGTCGGTGAACAACTTCTGTGACAACCGGGAGGCCCTGTACGGGGTGTTTGACGGGGACCGGAACGTGGAGGTGCCCTACCTTCTCCAGTGTACGATGAGTGACATTTTGGCCGAAGAGCTGCAGAAAACCAAAAACGAAGAAGAATACATGGTCAATACGTTCATTGTTATGCAAAGGTGAAACACAGTTCCTGCCATGTGTTTTCTTGCCCTTCTCGTGAGCGTTTGCCCGACAGTCTCAAAGCACTGTTGTCACATGTGGGTATTCAAGATGCATTCAGGTGATTTGCTTTTGCGTAAGCATCGGGGACACACCGTGTTCCGTCTGAGACATACTGATGTTCAGACAACTTTGTAGGAGGCCGAGTCAATGACAGGAATGTAGCTTAGAGCTTTTGGTCACTGTAGAAACTGGAATGTTTTTCGTAACTCGTAGGGATGAATGCTACAGGCGTCCCCTCCTTCAAAGAACTGTGCCTTCTTAGGTCACTTTAATGGCTTTGTAGGTTGTGAAGGAATTGCCTATTAATTCTGTCCTGCAAACACTCGTGCGGGACCGGGAACCAGTGTGTGAAGGTCAGGAGAACAAGGATGAGCTTTTCTCTTCCTCTCCTTTTTCTCTCGCTGGTTTGGAGCAACCTTTAAAAAAATTCTTTTTAATGTTTACTTATTTTTGAAGGAGAGAGAGAGAGAGAGAGGCACAGAATCCGAAGCGGGCTCCAGGCTCTGAGCGGTCAGCACAGAGCCCGACGCGGGGCTTGAACTCACGAACCGCGAGACCATGACCCGAGCCGAAGTCGGACGCTTAACCGACGGAGCCACCCAGGCGCCCCTGTGGAGCAGCCTTTAAAGTCACCCTAAGTCATAAACAGCGCCTCCCGAAGAGCTTGGTAGAGGCAGCTCCAGCGAGGGGTCTTTGCTCCTGGGCTCACTTGCAGATTCTAGTGGGCATGTAGCATTAGCAGCTAAATACTGGTAGTGGCTAACAATTAGCGAGCCCTTAATATGTACCAGTCCTCGCATCACATACACTTTACCCAGTGAGACACTTAGTGTGACTGTTCTTACTTGACTGATGGGAAACTGAGGTACAGAGAAGTGAAGCCAGCTTCTCGTAAGGGCTGTTAGAGGGGCAGTAGGACTCCACAGAAGGCTCCAACCGCAAGGCACATCTATCTCCTTCTCTGTTTTTACCATCGTGTCCCAGGAAAAAAAGCATGGGTGTATCAGAAACACAGACGCACATGTGCACGAACGCCCTTCGCACCCCCACCCAGAAGAGGTCTGCTTATAATTTTATAGCCAGGCAAGCGCTGAATAGGAAGTAAGAACTTAGGACCTTAAACTCTGGTTCCTAGCTGTGCCTTTCACAACTACCATCGGGCTTCTGGCTTTGCCAAGAGGGATCACTGTGCCTGTGAAAGGGAGAAAGCAGCCCAGCTGGTCCCGGGGGTCCACAGGCCGGAGTTCAAAGACCTAAACTGTCAGCCCATCTCCGGGGTCATTTGTATGCCGCTTCCTTTCCCCGTTAATAGGACACGGCACACACAGTCATCTTTTCTGCCCTCGGGGAACTGGGTTTTTGCGCGTGACATCCTGACGCCTTCGAGTGAGCAGCCTTGGTATGGTTTCCATTGCTGGTACGGCCGCTCCATGTGGGCTGAAAGTGTGTCTGCCCTCGTAAACAGAGGAGTCTGTCCAGACCTTCTTGCTGGTGCAGAAGCAAGAAGTTAGGAGCCCAGGAGGCCTTGCCCTCTGCGGGGCTTGTGGTAGGATTTCTTGGCTCTCTTCGTTGGAGCTTGTAGGTGCTTTGTGGACTCAGTCTGTGGAGTGCGGGGGGGATCGTGAATAAAAGGGTTTATCACGAGCACTTTGGAGCTTAATTACTAGAAAGGCCTTCCTATGAATATTCTGGATAATACTGGCCCACGTAAGACAAGAACGTGAACGGCCCAGTAATTAAAGGCTTGTCCCGGAGACGTCCTTGTAAAGTCCAAGTACTTTTGGGGCACACGCATCGGCGTATGGCTACACCTGTGTAGTGGTCTCTTCAGTTTCCTCTGCTGGGAGCAGAGAGGATGTAAAGAGGTGGACGGAGAGCAAAGAGGCCCTTTTCCTGCTGTCCCTCGGGGTGCGGTAAGTAAGGGAGCAGCAGGCAGGACAAGGGTTCCTCTGGTGGCAAAGTGATACCCCCTCCCCACGCCCCCAGGTGTGAGCAGACACCTCGGGGCAGGGGTTGTCCAAGTCCACGGCCCTTTTCCTGGGAGAAGCGGAGCAGTGCCTGCTTTGGTGGCAGAGGCCAAGTGGAACCCCCAGGTTCTAGGTTTCCTCACGGCCCCGGCTGAGGGAGCAGAACTGCTGTGTGATACGTCGTACGTGGGTTTGACTCCCTCTCTCTGCGTTCCAGGAAGCTTGGAACTGCTGGGCAGAAACTTGGAGGTGCTGCTGTCCTCTGTCACATCAAGCACGACCCTATGGACCCAGGAGGGTCCTTCACCTTGACCTCTGCTAATGTGGGGAAGTGCCAAACGGTTCTCTGTCGGAATGGGAAGCCGTTGCCTCTGTCCAGATCGTATGTCATGAGCTGCGAAGAAGAACTGAAGAGAATTAAGCGGCACAAGGCCATCATCACTGAGGTGAGGAGGGCACGGTTTTCCTCGGGACGGTGGGGTGAGGGGGTCAGGGCTGAAACCGGCAACGTTCCGAATCCACGGTGTCACAGAGCAACTCCTTTGTGGGGTAGGTCTGAAGGCCCAAGGTGCAGGGTGGCAGAGCAGCTCGCCATGGCCTGCGTCAGAGGCTGTGCCCAGTGCTTGGGGCCCTTGCCTCCCTCTGCCGATTCCTGCAAGTGCCCCTGTGCAGGGGAGCGTGAGGGCGCTGCCCCTGAAGTCAGTCCCCGGCTCTGCTGCTGGCGGGCTAGGCCTTCTGAGCCTCTCATCAGTAAAGGAGGAACAGTAACGCACCTGTGCGTCTTCCAAGGCCAATGTGAGTGCCAACGTAAAAGTAGCTAATTGTGATTTCGGGTCACACCTCCTGTTCCCTCTGAGTGGTTTCTTACCAGGGGCTCCTCTGCACCTCCCCCACCCCGGACATTTAGTCGCGTCCCAAGAGAGTTCTTTTCATGCTTTTGGCAGGCAGTAGGTACCGGCAGGGGGCCCCACGGCCTCCAGTGCCCGGGACGGCCCCATAACGCAGAATGATTCGGCCTCGGTGGTAACAGTGCCTCTCTTGGGACACCCTGGCGTGAGTCTCCACCCTGGGAGGCACTGGATCTGGGCCCTGGGAGTCCTGCTCCCCCCCCCCCACCCCCTCACCCCAGGATGGTGAGCGCACACTGCATGTGTGGAAAACGGTGCGGGGCTGCAGAAGCCAGCCTGCCCACAGGACGTGTCCATTCCCCCGTTATTGATGAAACCCCCAGAACCCGGTAGACAGTGGGGAAAGCTTGCCGTTCCGGAGGAAGAGACGCATCCCAGAGAGGCCTTGAGTAGGGCCGGCGGATACTCCCCATCTCCTTAACGTCGATTCGCACCCCCCCCCCTTCCAGGACGGCAAGGTGAACGGAGTGACGGAGTCCACGCGCATCCTGGGGTACACCTTCCTGCACCCCAGCGTGGTGCCGCGCCCGCACGTGCAGTCCGTGCCCCTGACCCCCCAGGACGAGTTCTTCATCCTGGGCAGTAAGGGCCTGTGGGACAGCCTGTCCGCCGAGGAGGCGGTGGCGGCCGTGCGCAACGTGCCCGACGCCCTGGCGGCCGCCAAGAAGCTGTGCACCCTGGCGCAGAGCTACGGCTGCCGCGACAGCCTCAGCGCCGTGGTGGTGCAGCTGAGCGTCGCCGAGGACGGCTTCTGCTGCTGCGAGCTGGGCGCCGGCGGGGCCGGGCCCCCGCCCAGCCCCGGCATCTTCCCGCCGGCCGCGAGCATGGCGACCAGGGACCGGCCGGCCGACGCGCTGGGCGTGCCGTCGTCCAGCAGCGGCATGGCCTCCGAGATGAGCAGCGAGCTGTCCACCTCCGAGATGAGCAGCGAGGTGGGCTCCACGGCCTCGGACGAGCCCCCGCCCGGCGCCCCGGCCGAGAGCAGCCCCGCCTACGCCAGCGAGCCGCGCTGCGCGCTGCACCCGGTGGGCCTGGCCCACGCGTTCCAGCGCCAGCTGTCCAGCGCCACCTTCTCCAGCGCCTTCTCCGACAACGGCCTGGACAGCGACGACGAGGAGCCCATCGAGGGCGTGTTCACCAACGGCAGCCGCGTGGAGGTGGAGGTGGACATCCACTGCGGCCGGGCGCGGGAGAAGGAGAGGCGGCGCCCGCCGCAGGGGCCGGCCGAGGCCAGCGACGAGGGCATCGTCATCAGCGCCAACGAGGAGGAGCCGGGGCCGCCCAGGAGGGCGGACTCCGCCGCCGCGGGGACCGTGGGGCGCCGCCGGGCCAACGGCTCCGTGGCGCCCCAGGAGAGGAGCCACAACGTGATCGAGGTGGCCGCGGACGCGCCTCTCCGCAAGCCCGGGGGCTACTTCGCGGCGCCAGCCCAGCCGGACCCCGAGGATCAGTTCATCATCCCCCCGGAGCTGGAGGAGGAGGTCAAGGAGATGATGAAGCAGCAGCAGCAGCCGCCGCCGCCCCTGCAGCCGCCGGGCCCGGGGGACCAGCTGCCAGACTGCTGTGACACGCCGCTATGACCCCCCCCCCCCCCCCCCCCGGCTCACCTTAAACCAGGGGTTCACTCCACGCCCTCTCCCGCTTTCCCACCCTGTCTCGGCACCTAGTCCTGGGCTCTCCCTCTGTTGGTCATTTTTTTTTTTTAAATAATCACCACTTTTCTTCTAGCGATGCTTTACGTTTAACTTCTTCCCCTAACGTGTCAGATGTGTAAAGACAAAGAAAAGGTTTAATATATTACAGAGAAACGGTTAATGATAATGTAATATTTTTTAAAATGGCTTTTTCTTGTTTTGTTTGGAGGGCAGGGTGCGTTGCCAGTGCTAAATGACTTAATAATATTGTAATTCTCTATTTCTTTGGGGGAAAAGGCTTTTTTTTTTTGTCTTGAAAATGATAGACATTTGTAGAATATGGAGACTAACTCCTAGGAGTTGCTTTACTCTGTCAGGTGACTTAAGTCACTGGGATTCACTAATTTTCTCTGAGAGAACAGTTGATTGAGAAATTTCTATTGTAAATAGCTCAGTGCTGTATAGTGACGCTTCAGACGTTTTGTAGTTTTGGCGAAAGGACAAGCCTGAACGACTGACTTTTCTCTTCCTCGCCCCCCTCCTAACCTGCCTCCGGCTCATTCGGTGTGGAGGCTGAGAGCAGCTAAGGGGCTTCTGTTCCAACCAGGTGGATCTCAGGCCACTGGAAACTAACCTGCACACAGGGGCCTCTGAGCCGTTTTTCTTCCTCTCCCGTCCCCACCCCCTTGCCCTCCGCAGACACTTGGTGTGTCCCTTACTGCTGCCACAATCAGCATGACTGTAGAGCCTTCAGCTAGATCATTTACATACCGAGAGTTCTATTAAAGCAGAATGCACAAATGAACATGTCATAATTTTTGTTATAATAAATATGAAATTTACAAGTATTGGACCCATCTGCTTTTGTCCCAGGAGCCAGGTGGGTCTAGAAGATCACAGCCAGCTTGGGTTCAGAATGAATGGATGTGACTTCAGGGCTATCAGATACTTCTGACTGGTGCTGTTTGTTTTTGAAGGGAAAACACCCAGCAGGTTAACCTACATTGAATGAGCTACCGGAGTCAGCCCTATGGTTAATGATATAAAGAGCTGGTCTTCAAGCCTTTCTACTTCCTGTTATTATCACCTAGGGTGGACATTAAGGGAGGGGGGTGGACAGAGACTATGCAGAGATCCCTGGAAAACTCCTCCCTCAAAGCCGAGTTCGTTTCCAATTCTCCCAGGGACCCCTTGACCCACAGGAACAGGTTAATAGACCTTCGTGTGAACGGGGAAGGTCAGGAAGTGGTTGCCTCACTCTCCATCACTAGCAGAAACAACGTTGGCACCGTGGGATCCACTAAGAAACCCAGTATTGCCAGCTGACTTACTGGCCCCATTTAGAGACTATAGCGCCTCCCTTCACCCCCACCCTGCGTCTTGTGCACCGTGTGTGGAAGGTGCTGGTGGTCATTCTGTCTCACGTGGACCAGCTTCCCAGGCACACCTGTCTTCCTTTTCAGGTCTGCCCTTGTGTGGGACCTGGCTGGTTCCGTGACAGGACAGGGCAAATAGTATTTCTCAACCTGTAGACTCGGTGATGGGCAGTCTGTTCTTTCACTGGGGTCCAGATCAGTGGACCAGCCTGGTCTTGGTGATGTCCATGCTTCATTCTGCATCTGGCTGCATGTACACATGCTCTTTGAAAACCACCAAGGCCGTGGAAGGATGCTCCCATCTTAGCCCAATAAGGGACCCAGGCATCAAGGGACTAGACTGCCCAAGCCCAGGCAGAGCTCTCCATTCTAGACAGGAAGCAAAACCAGCTCAGGATCTACCAATCCAGACCCTTCTACCAACGCCTTGCCTTCCTCAGGCTTTGCCCCGCCCCAGGGGGATCCGAGCACACTTGGAAAGCTCTGGGATTTCACATGAGCGCCTTATTCGCTACAGAAGAGGGGGCGCCGCCGGGGCCTGTCTCTGGAGCCCGGACACCCACCTGATCTGACCTGGTTTCTCTTGATTGCTTTTGTCACAGCGCCACCTGCTGGTGAGGTCAGACTCTGGGTAGAAATGGGCTTACTTAACTCTGTTCTTTATCCTTCCTCCACTCTTCCAGAAGAAACAAAGTTACTTATTTTCTTAGGAGCGTGCCAGAAAGCAATCCCAAGCACCCAATAGGCAGAGAAGCTGCATTAAACCTTACTATGGCACCAGGGCAAGTCGGCCTTGCAAGGTGGGAAAAGGAGACGCAGACAAATCAAAAGGTGTAACCAGAATCCCAGCATGAATCTGGGAGAGAGGAAGTCAGGCTCCAACATCCACTGAGCTCCCCGTTCCCCAGGATGAGAGAAACACAAATCCATGATGTGTGTTAGGTCTTCAGGGCCCACATCCGAGACTCCGCTCCCTGCTGGCACGGCCCAGCATGGAACGATGGAACATTCTCGTTGGTGAGGACTCCCACGTGAGCACTGGTCAGACGGCACCGTGAGTTCACCCGCTACAAAGAGAATTTCGTTCAGTGTGGGGTTGGGGCGTCTGCCCCACCCGCCTCCCAGGGATCGAACCAGATAATGTAGTTAAAGTAATTTGTGGAGAGGAAAGCCTTATACAAGCGGAAGTATTGTCGCGGTTGTGAATGAACCAATGACGGTCACCGGTAAGAACTGGGAGCACAGCAGAAGTACCTTTTGAAATTAAAAGCTCTCAGAGAAACGTCTGTTGGAGGGGTCGCAGGTGGCAGAGATGAGGGAACAGTAAAGAAAATCGGCTTTTCTCATTTCTTGCCACTAAATCTCATTTTGCTTTTAGTTCCTCCCACAGAAATTTCCTGCAGACTAACCTGTGCAAGCTTTTCAGTGTCACTTTCGTCACCCGTCTCTCGTGAACTGGTTCTTACCGCCGCATATGTGAAAGAGGACAGTAAAAGGCTGTCCCCATCCCACGCCAAAACACAACTGCAACCAAATTCAGGCTGACTTGGGCACACCTGCTGTCCTGATCAGTGAGTGAAAGCACGAACGACGCGAGGCAGGCAGAGCTCTGGACCAGTAACAGGAAGCAAGTCCCCAGTCACCGCAACCCACCATTCACTCAACAGTCCAGACGCAGGACACGCTCACAGGACCTCAGATGCAGTGGGGCTTGGGGGTGGTGATGGCCGGGCCAACCACGTGGGGTCCTGAGTGTCTGAGCCAGAGGGAAGATGGACCAAAGACCCTGCATATTGTCCCCTCCCTTGTAGAAGACTAAGGTTGAACCTTTGACAGGAGGAAATGGGCAAAGGGGTCCCCGAGGCCACCTTCCATTTTCTAGGCTGTGGGTTAGAGTAGAAAGCCATGCTGTCCCTTGCCTGCTTGTTGGGCTCTGATTAATGAGTCCCTTCATTTTATTCCAAATCAGAAACACGGGGGTGCCTGGGTGGCTCAGTCAGTTAAGTGTCTGACCCTCGATCAGCTTGGGTCGTGATCTTGTGGTTTGTGGGCTCGAGCCCTGCATCGGGTTCCATGCTGTTCGCGTGGAGCCTGCTTGGGATTCTGTCTGTCTCTGCTCTTCCCCCGCTCGTGCTCTTTCTCAGAATAAATAAATAAACTTAAAGAAAAAATTATCCAAATCAGAAAGCGTATTCTATCCTGTTCAAAAGGGGAGTAGCAGGCAATTTTCTGTCATCTGCTTATGACCAACCAGACTATGGTCACGGTCATTCCTCTTCTGAAAGAGGTGGAATTAAAACTGGCTTTCACCTGAAATTATAAGGAAGTTCTAGTCATTACCATTATTTGGGTCTTATTCCAAAGACTATACTTTGCCCTAATTACTAGTCTTCTCTATTGAAAAACGTTGAAATGTCAACAAAGATCATTTTCCCAAATGTTGTGCCTTGATGTTGACTCTGTGAGCTCATTTAATAGGTCATTGGCTTTTCTGGGTCTTTAAGAAAACTCCATAGGGGCACCTGGATGGCTCGGAAGGTTGAGTGTCTGACTTCGGCTCAGGTCACGATCTCACAGTTTGTGAGTTTGAGCCCCGCGTCGGGCTCTGTGCTGACAGCTTGGAGCCTGGAGCCCACTTCGGATTCTGTGTCTCCCTCTCTCTCTCTCTGTCCCTCCCCTGCTCACACACACACACACTCTCTCTCTCTCTCTCTCTCTCTCTCTCTCTCTCTCAAAAATAAACATTAAAAAAATCTTTTAAAAAAGAAAAAAGAAAACTCCATAATTAACAGCAGCTTTCCATTTAGAAATCGTGCGGTAAGCCAGCGATAACAACCTGCGCGCAAAGTTCACTCTTCTATTTGTTTTATCGTCTATGACACATTTTAAGAACTGCTTGAATATTCCTCTCCCTAGAACGTTTCAGGAGGTTAAAAATAGCTCTTTAAGATCTCCAGTCCAACACAGCGACGCAGGAAGAACCTGAACGCACCTCCGGCGCTGACGCATCACATCTACAGCTATTTATAGAGCAATTCCTCCTGGAGCCGAACTGAGGGCCGACTGAGCAGCTTCACGAAAGACAGAGAACAGCAAGAGAGAGAGAGAGAGAGAGGCACGGTAGCGAAGGGAACCCCAGCCCGACAGCAGGAGCTGCAGTGGGGACACTACCGAGGGACCATGAGCAGATTCGTCTGCTGTGAAGCACAGAAAAAAAAAAAAGCCACAGTTGAAAAGGGCAATGAAAATATAAAGGAAGCAGGCCTGGAACCCCACGCAGTGGCGGCCGGGGCAGAGAGGCTGTCGAGGGCCGCGACTGACGGTCCACGTCCCCCGCGTTAGTGCCGACGGGAGCAGGGGCTGGGTGCCCTCGCTGACCCGTCGCCTGAGGGAGTCGCAGGCTCCTCCTGGCCCCCACCGGCCCCAGCTGTCCCAGCAAGAGGCCATCCAAGGCGCACGCCGAACAGCCCTGCGCAGCACTCACTACAGCTCCGAGCGGCTCACCGAGGCGACACGGGTGCAGAGCTCACTGCGACGCTCCAGGCCCAGGCCACTTGGACGACAGAGGACTCACCTGGAGTCCCGTCTGCGGAACCCACCCCCCCCCCCCCCCGGGAGACCCGGCCGATGCCCGCCTCAGCTCGAGCCGCATCACCGGGTTAGCCCCAGAACGGAGTGCTCCAGGACCCCCAGCCTACGACAGCGACAGCTCCCGCCAGCCAGCCAAGGTCACCGGGCACAGTCCACCCAGGGGACCACCGTACGCAAGACCATTCCTCCAAGGTTAGGAGAAGCAGGGGCACCTGGGTGGCTCAGTCAGTGAAGGGTCAGACTCCTGATTTCGGCTCAGGTCACGCTCTCATGACGCGTGAGTTCGAGCCCCATGGGTCCCTCCGTGCACTGAGAGCGCGGAGCCCGCTTGGGATTCTCTCTCTCCCTCTCTCTGCCCCTCCCCTGCTTGTGCGCACGCTCTCTAAAAAATTTTTTTCAAAATTGAGGAAAAGTAGCTGTTCCACAACGCATAGAAACGAACACAGAAAGAAAAGCAAAACGGACAGAAAAACATGCTCCAAAGAATAAGACAAAACCTCAGAAAAAAAGAAATGAATGAAATGCAGATAGAAACAATCTCCCAAAGAATTCAAAGTAACGTTCACAAAAATGCTCGCCGGGATGGAGAGAAGAGTGGACGCGCTCAGTGAGAACTTCAACGAAGTGACAGAAAACATAAGAAACACCAGTCGGGATTGAAGAAGTTAGTAACTGAAATGAAAAATACATTAGAGAGAATCAACAGATTAGAAAATGCAGAACAGACCAACGATCTGGAAGACGGGGCCACGGAACAGCAAAAAGAACAGCAAAGCTGAACAAAAAGAAAAAAAAATGTAAATGACGACAGGTTAAGGGATCTCTTGGACAATGTAAAGCGAGCAAACATTCACATTATAGGAAACCCAGAAGGAGGAGAGAGAGGGAAAGGGGCAGAATCATCATCTGAAGACATACCAGCTGGAAACTTCCCTAACCAAGGGAAGCAAACAGACGCGTGGGTTCAAGAAACAGAGAGTTTCAAACAAGATGAACCCAAGGAAGTCCACACCACGACACATGATCATTAAAATGCCAAAGATTACAGAGAAAGAATTTGAAGAGCAGCAAGACGAGAGATGACTGCCGGCGAGGACAGCCGCGCCACAGAGACGGATGGAACTGTTGCCCAGTTTATCGTGAGGACCGTCTCAATGATCCCAATGACCGAAATGATGACGCTCTTCCAACCTGGGAATCTTTTTGTCTGAAACTCAACAGACCGTAGACTTCCAGCAGAGAAAGGAATCTCTTGTTCGGGCCTTGCTTCTGCTCGGTGAGGAGAAGCGTGCAAGTGCCCACGACGCGGCCCCGTTAGACGCCGCTTATACTCTCCTGTGAACACCAGAAAGTTTGAGATGTTTTTCGGATGAGGAAAGGACCGGGTGAAGGCACTGACCTTTTTGGTTCAGAACCAACATGGGACGATTCTTCAGACAGCGTTGGAAAATGTGACGGTCCGCTTCAGAGAAGCTGTGGAGAATGCGGTATGGATCCGAAATGCCTGGGGAACCAGGAAAAGTTCATACCTGCCTATGTGGTAAACTATTCCCAGACCCCCTGCGCCTTCCCCTCCTCCTTCCAGCTGAAGAACAATATAACCCTTCTGGGCCAGGCACGGACAGGTGCTGGCGATCACCACACGGCTCTGAAAATGGACCTCAGAGGCCGGTATCCGGGTTCTCTGAAGGCTACTACTGTTTTTAAACAGTGCAATCAGACCTTTGAAACTCACAACTCAACTACACCCCTACAAGCAAGAATCCTTGAGCTGGAGATACACATGGATTCAAGGATCATTCATGACAACAGACTAGAAAAAGAGACACTTTGGGAGACTATCCTCGACCAAGACAAGAATTTGCACAACATAAGCTTGAAACAAAGTCCAAAGTGACGTAAACGGAGGCATCTGGCAGCACCCGGGTGGCTCAGTCGGTTAAGACTCCGACTCCCGATTTCGGCTCAGGTCACTATCTCACAGTCTTGAGATGAGGCTCTGTGTTGGGGTCAGTGAGGAGCACAGAGCTTGCTTGGGATTCTCTCTCTCCATCTCTGCCCCTCCCCTGCTCATGTTATCTCTCTCTCTCTTTCAAAACAAATAAACTTTAAAAAAATTTAAAAATAAAAAAGAATTGGAGACATCTTGGCTGAGAGAAAAGAACCCCTCCGGTGCCTAATAAAGTTCTCCAGCCCGTGGCTTCTGGAAGTGGTGAAATGCCTGGCACCAGCTGGTCCTTCAGACGATACACACTTTCTCCAGTGCTCATTTGCACACCCATAAGGGGAAGGATGATTTTAAAATCAGAGATAAATAAGATGTGGTTTTGTAAGCACAGTATTTCCTTGACTGTATTGCATATGCGTTTCAGTTAACAGCTAGTTGGATGGCTTCTGTTTATAAACTTGTGTTTTAGAAATTAATTCTTGATATTGACAGTTTAGAAATGTTCAGTATACTTCTGGGGACTGATTCTTTCCTCCTCGACTGTGTACCTCTCTCCTCCATATCCTGCAAAGCATAGCAATTGGGAGCCTTTAAAAAGTGACAAGATGTCCTTTTATTCATTACTGTCTCTCGATCCTGGAGAGATCAGGTTCTAATTGCTTGTTTCCATGAATTTCGTCCTAAGCCTTGGATCATGGAAAGCAGCAGCAAGAAACTATCCTCAACTCAAAACTTCCCAGGAAAATCATAAAGTTGGCCCATTCAAAGGGTACAGTTGGGTCCATTAAGTGATTGCAGGAGGTAGCATATCAGATGATTCAGTTATATAAAAGAATACCTTCATTGTAAATAGGAAGCTTTTCATAATGTTTTATCATACATATGGTATTCAAACTCACCATACTATACTGATTTGTGAATAAGGATTTTAAAACTGGTAAAAAGAAATAAACAAAAGCAGCATGAGAGAAGCAACTAGTTATATACAAAGTAAAACCTCACAAAGCTATCGGCTGATTTTTCAGCAGAAAGTTTGCAGCCAGAAGGCAGCAGCATGATAAATTCAAAGTGCTGAAAGAAAAAAAAAACCTACAACCAAGAATACCCGGCAAGGTTACCATTCAGAATTGGAGGAGAGGTAAAGAGTTGCCCATACCAAGGAAGGCTGGGAGGGAGGAAAAAGTAAAGGAGTTCATCACCACTGAACTGGCCTTACAAGAAATGTTAAAGCACTTCTTAAATGGAAAAGAAAAGGCCATAATTACAAGAAAATTATGAAAGGAAAAAATTTCATGAATAAAATCAAATATATAGTAAAGGTAGCAATCATTTACGAAGCTAGTATGAAGGTTAAAAGACAAAAGTAGTAAAAATCAACTCTATCTAAATAATTAGATAAGAGGACCCACTACCTAAAAAGATGTAAAATGTGACCATATATACATAAAACATGGACGGGGGAATAAAAGTGAAGTTCTTTTAGGATATGTTCAAACTTAAGTGACCATCAACTTAACACAGACTGCTCTATATTTATATATTTTTTTAAATATGAATACAGACCGCTATGTATTTATATATGTACATTTAAAATTTTTTTAATGTTTATTTTTGAGAGAGAGAGAGGGAGAGAGACAGAGCACGAGCAGGGGAGGGGCAGAGAGAGAGAGACACATACACAATCTAAAGCAGGGTCCAGGCTCTAAGCTGTCAGCACAGAGCCCAAGGCGGGGCTTGAACCCACGAACTATGAGATCATGACCTGAGCCGAAGTCGGACGCTTAACCAACTGAGCCACACAGGCACCCCTATGTGTATATTTTATATGTGAATTTTATGGCAACCACAAACCAAAAACCTATAATAGATGCCCAAATATCATAGGAAAGATAGCCAAGCATAACCTAAAGAAACTCATCAATCATGAGGAAAGAGCAAAAGAAGGAGGAACAGAGAAGAACTACAAAAACAACCAGAAAACAACTAACAAAGTCGTAAGACATGCATCCCTACCAAAACTTAGGTAGGATGTAAATGGTCTAAATGCTCCAATAAAAGACATGAGGTGTCTAAATGGATAAAAAAGGAAGGCCCACCTATAGGCTACTTAGAAGAGACTCACTTCAGACCATACAGACTGGAAGTATAGAGAGAAAAAGATATTCCATGCAAATGGGGGGAAAAAGATGGGGTAGCAATACACACTTGGCAAAAAAAAAAAGAGTTCAAAACCAAGAATGTAACAAGAAAGTAGGGCATTAAAAATAAAAGGATAAATCCAACTAGAGGATATAACAATATCCATGCACCTAACACTGGAGCACTTCAAACAAACAAACAAAAATATTAACAGACAAAAAGGGTGACACTGACAATAATACAATAATAACTTAGGACTTTAACATCCCACTGACATCAATGCACAGATCATCCAGGCAGAAAGTCAATAAGAAAACAGTGTCCTTAAATGGCACATTAAACCAGGTATACTGAACAGATACATATAACACGTCCCATCCAAAAACAACAGAATACATCTTCTATTCAAGTGCACATGGAAACTTCTCCAGGATATCTCATGTTGGCCACAAAACAAGTCTCAATAAATTTAAGCTTTAAATCCTATTAAACATCTTTTCTGAACACATTGGATGAAACTAGAAATCAATTACAAGAAAAAACTTGAAAACATGTGGAGCTTAACAACATGCTGCTGAACAACCAGAGGAAAAATGAAAAAACCAAACAGAAAACTTAAAAGTACATGGAGACATAAATGAAAATGAAAGCACAACCCAAAATCTTTGGGACACAGCAAAAGGTTCTAAGAGGGAAATATATACCAATACAGGCCTGCCTGAAGAAAAAAGAAAAATCTCAATCTAAACTTACACGTACAGAAACTAGAAAAAGAATAAAGCCCAAAGTTAGAAGGAAGAAAATAATAAAGATCAGAGCAAAAATTAAATGAAAGAGACTAAAAAAACAACAAAACAAAAACAAACAAACAAACAAAAAACAATAGAAACATTCAACAGACCCAAGAGCTGGTTCTTTGGAAAGATAAATAAAACTGATAGTCAGACTCATCAAGGAAAAAAAAAAGGATGACACAAAATCTGGAAAGAAGTAACAACCAACCAACACTGCAGAAACACAAAGAACTATGAAAGACCTACTATGAAAAATTACCTATCAACAACTGGACAACCCAGAAGAAATGGATACATTCCTAGAAACATAGAATCTTCCAAAACAGAATGAGGAAAAATAGAAAATCTGAACAGAATGATTACCAGTTATGAAATGGAATCAGTAAAACAAATCCCAACAAATGAAAGCATTCACAGGTGAATTCTACCAAGAATTTAAAGAAGAGTTAATACCTATTCCTGTCAAACTATTCCAAAAATTAGAAGAGGAAAGAAAGCTTCCAAATACATTCTATAAGGCCAGCATTATCCTCGTACCAAAACCAGACTACAAAAAAAAAAAAAAAAAAAAAAAAAGGAAATGACAGGCCAATATCCCTGATAAACATCAACTCAAAAATCCTTAAGAAAATACAGCAATTCACCAATACGTTAAAAAGATCATTCGCCACAATCAGCGCAATTTATTTTGAGGATGCAAGGATGATTCAATGTCCACAAAATCAACGTGATACACGTTAACGACTGAAAGATAAAAATTATGTGACTGTCTCATTAGATGCAGAAAAAGCATTTGACAAAATTCAATATCCATTCATGATAAAAATTCTCAAAAAGTAGATTTAGTGGGAACATACCTTAATATAATAAAGGCAAAAACGTGACAAACCCCTAGGTAACTCTATGAAGAAAAACAGAGCTTTCCCTCTAAGATCAGGAACAAGACAACAATGTCCACTCTTGCCACTTTTATTCAAATAGCACTGGAAGTCCTAGCCACAGCCATCAGACAATGAGAAGAAACAAAAGGTATCCAAGTTGGTAAGGAAGAAGTAAAACTATCAGTATGGCAGGTGACAGGATTCTATATGCAGAAAACCCTAAAGACTCCACCAAGAAACTAATAGAATATGTGAATTGAGTAAATTTGCAGTATACAGAATTAACATACAAAAATCTGCTGTGTTTTTATATAAAAACAACAAAGTAGCAGAAAGAGATACCAATTCCCTTTATAGCTACACCAAAAAGAATAAATTACCTAGGAATACACTTAACCAAGGAGGTGAAAGACCTTTACTTTGAGAACTATAAACACTGATGAGATAAACTAAAGACAACACAAATGGAAAGATATTCCATGTTCATGGATTGGGAGAGTATTATTTTTTTAAGTTTATTTATTTTGAGTGAGTGAGGCGGGGGTGGGGGGCGGACACAGGAGAGAAGCAGAAAGAGGGAATGAGAGAGAATCCCAAACAGGCTCCACAACGTCAGTGTGAACCCCAGTGTGGGGCTCGAACTCACAAACTGTGAGATCATGATCTGAGCTGAAATCAAGAGTCAGACACACAACCAAATGAGCCACCCAGGTGCCCTGGATTGGAAGACTATTATTAAAATGTCCACACTACCCAAAGCTCATTGCAATCCCTATCAAAACACTAATAGCATTTTTCACAGAACTAGAACAAATAATTCAAAAGTTTGTGTGGAACCACAGAAGACCTTGAATAGCCAAAGTAATCTTAAAAACAAAGCTGGAGGTATCACAATCCCAGTTTCAAGATCTACTACAATAGTCAAAACAGTATGGTGCTGGCACATAAATGAACATTTCAATGGAATACAGTGAGAGCCCAGAAATAAACCCACGGTTGTATGGTCAATTCAGGTATGACAAAGGAGGCAAAAATAGCGGGTGGGGAAAAGACCATCTCTTCAACAAACAGTGCTGGGAAAACAGGACAGCGACATGCAAAATGTATCACTTTCTTCCACCATACACACACACAAAAATGGATTAAAGACTTAATGTGAGGCCTGAAACCAGAAAACTCATGGCAGAAAACATAAACAGTAATCTCATGGACTTCAGCCTTAGCAACGTTCTAGATCGGTGTCCTCAGACAAGGGAAGCAAAAGCAAAAATAACCTGTTGAGACTACACCACCAATAAAAAGCCGTGCACAGTGAGGGAAACCATCAAAAAACAAAAAGGCAACCTACTGAATGTAAGAAAATATTTGCAAATGAAATATCTGATAAGGGATTAATATCCAAAAAATATAAAAACATATACAACACTAAAAAAAAATAAAATCTAACTAGAAAATGGGCAGAGGACCTGAATAGACATTTCTCCAGAGAAGACATGCAGATGCCCCAGAGGCACAGGAAAAGACTCTCAACCTCACTAACCATCAGGATATGCAGATCGAAACCACAATTAGGTATCACCTTCCCACAGTCAAAATGGCTGGTATCAAAAAGACAAGAAATAGGCGTTGGTGAGGATGTGGAGGAAGAGCAAGCCCTCGTGTAGTTTTGCTGGGAATGTAAACTGATGCAGCAACTGCGGAAAATAGTACGGAGGTTCCTCAAAAACTTAAAATAGCAATAATACACGATCTAGTAAAATTCTAGCACTGGCTATTTACCCAAAGAAAATGAAACCACGAATTCAAAAAGATATATGCACCCCCGTTTTTATTGCAGCATTATTTATAACAGCCCAAGTTATGAAAACAACTTAAGTGTTGATTAATAGATGAATGGCTAAATATGTGTACACACACACACACACACACACACACACACAGAGGAATATTACTCAGGCATAAAAAAGAATGAGATCTCACCATTGCTGACAACATGGGTGGACACAGAGGGCATGATGCTAAGAGAAAGAAGTCAGAGAAAGATAAATACCATATGATTTCACTTCTATGTGGAACTTAACAAACAAAACAAATGAAGAAACAAACAAAAAAGCAGGAACACAGCCACAAATGCAGAGAACTGGCAGTTTCCACAGGCAACTGGAGTGGGCGTTGGAAAACGGGGAAAGGGAGTGAGAAGCATAGGCTTCCTTCCGGTTGTCAAATGAAGGTGACAGGGATGAAAGGCCCAGCGTGGGGAGTACAGGGTATTCTAATAGCGCTGTGTGGTGACAGATGGCAGCTGCACTCGTGGGGAGCACAGCATAACACGGAGCCATCAAATCGCCATGTTGCACACCTGAAACCGACGTAATACAGTGCCTCAGCCAGGCTTCAAGAATGTAAGGATACTGCATTCTTTCATCGGAAATATCATTACCACGACATCAATAAAAGACGACTAAACCTTGCCGGTTAAAAACTGGCGTTCATGGTTTTTTAAGAAAAAGGTAATACGTGCTCATTTACAAAACATTTTAGACACGCAGTAGAATCCCACAACTTAGAAACAGCATTGTTAAAATTTGAGTCTATTCTCATTTAAGATTTCTTCTCTATGTGGGCACATATTTTTTTAATGCTTATTTTTTGACAGAGAGAGCAGGGGAGGGGCAGACAGAGAAGGAGACAGAGGATCCAAAGCGGGCTCCACACCGAGAGCAGAGAGCCCGAGGCGGGGCTCGAACTCACAGACTGTGAGATCATGGCCTGAGCCGAAGCCAGCCGCTCACGCGCCCCGAGCCCTCCGCCTTTTTGCACCCTCCTGGGCTGTGGAGCAAGAAAGGCACCGGTTCAGGCCGACGGCCCCACCTGGTGCGCAGCTCCAGACCCCCTAGGCCATGCCGCGTCCCTGGCAGCACTGATCTTAGACCTTCCTCACGACCCTAAGTGCCTCAGTTCCCGGCACGTCACCCACCCGCGGTCGGCCATCTCCGGCCTCTTCCTTCTCTGCTCCCAGCCTCCGGGCCCCTCTGCCGCCCCCACCCTGCTGCTGCTGCAAGTTCAGGGTCCTCTTCTCGGGCTCTGCCCTGGCACTGCTCCCTCCCCCGGAAGCGCGCGCAGCCTCTCCCATTGAGCAACGTGAAAATGGACGATCGTCCCTGTTCCTGCTTCCGTGGTCCGCTCTCCTCTCTCCTTCCCCTACGTCCTGCCTGCCGTCCCTCCCCCGTGGCCTGGAGGCTGCTCAGCAGGGTCGCCGGTGGCCTTGGGTCTGGCTTCCAGGGACAGTGGCGTGTTACAGCCGCCGGTGGCACTTGCTGCCCACAGCTGACCATTCCTCGGATCCAACTGTCCGGTCCCCCACCGCTCTCGCTTTGCCTTTGGACGGGCTTCAGACGGTTGCCGCTCCACGTTACGCAGCACGCCCTGCGTGACCCAAACATTCGGCCCTCGCTGGTCCCTTCCCCTCTTGCTCGCACTGCGATCTGGCCCAGAGCACTCGCCTCGCGTCCCCGTGTCTGCCTCCTCTCTGCCTCGGGGACGCCTGCTCCCAGGACTCAGGCACCACGAGCCCAACCTGCCCCAGAGCTGCACCTCCTGTAAGCCCGACCGGAGTGGAACCTGTCACAGGTCACCAAGTCCTGTCGATCCTTTCTCCTAAACCCTCCTGAGCAGACAGATATTGGATACATTTTTTTTTTAATGAAGACAATTACTTCCTATTAACAAAAGGAACGCAAAGGAAATAGAAGAGGGTAAAAGGGTAAAGAATATTTGACCTAAGACTGGATTAAAGGGAGACAAGGAGTTCTGATCCAACGGCGACCCGGGAAGGCCCCGACCTGCCCTCCCCTGCAGACACAGCATACCCGCCGCCGCTATTTGCAGAGCGACTCCCCCTGGAGAGCGGGAGGCTAGCGCTCTCTGCGAGCGACAAACAGACCGTGTACAGTACGGGGGTGGGACCAAGACACCCTCATGGAGGGAACCTCTGCCTCCTATTCTGTGAGCTGCAGCGGGAGGGGACACCACTGAGGGTCTGAGGGCACATTCGCCTGCTGTGGGGCACAGAAAAAGAGGCGCATTTTAAAAGCACGTGCCCATAACCCCGCCAAAACACTGGGGGAGGTTATGGACCCCTCTCCCGGTCAGAAAAGCTGGCAAGCAGCATGGCGACCGCCCTGACAGCACAGACAAGAGCGGGTCTGGGTGCCACATGTAGCCCACGCCCCTGGGAGCCCCCAGCCCCTAACCCACGCCCCGCATTCCCCGGGGCACAGAAAAGCACGTGTGGTTCAAAAGAGCAACTAAAAGGTAAAAGACGCAGTACTACAACTCCGCCAAATGGCAGGGGAGCCGCTGGGACTCTCTCCGGGTCCCAGGGGCTGGCAAGTGACACGGTTTACGCTCCCCCCTCTACCTTGATAGGGCAGACAGGAGCGAGGGTTGTGCACCCCAGCCGGTCTAGCACGTCAGTAAACCCTGAGATCCTAGCCCACACCAGCCACAGCTGTTCAGCCCGGGTAACCCCAGCATGGCTCACATAGGAACACCACCGGTCAGCAAGCGCTACGGCACCAGTGGTCTTACCGAAGTGACACAGGTTCAGAGAACCCCAGAACATTCCAGGCCTGCATCGCTTTGACTCCAGGAGCCACGCCAAGGCAGCCCTTGGCTTGCACCCACTTCAGCCTCAGCTGTCTGACCAGGGCGCCCTTTGAGAGGAGAGCCACAGGAACACCCTGGCCCGTGTCCACACCAGCTCCTGCCCATCCCACTCTGGCAGTCCCCGCATGGAGTGCCCGAGGACACGTAGCCCATGACAGCCACAGCTCCAGCCAGCCAAAGTCGCCAAGCACACCGTCTACACAGGGGACATTGACACACAAGTCATTCCTTCAAGCTTAGAAATAGCTATTCTGCCTAATTCATAGAAAAATACATAGTTAAACAAAATGAGGAGACAGAGGAATGTGCTCCAATTGAGACACCGAGACAAACCTCAGGGAAAGGAAAAAAAAAAAAAAAAAGCTAACTGAAATGGGGATCAGCAATCTACTTGGCAAAGAATTCAAATTACTGTGTGTGAGGATGCTCACAGGATGGAGGGAAGAGTGCAGGAACTCAGTGCGAACTTCAACAAAAAGATGGAAACTATTAAAAAAAAAAAGCCAGAATTAAAGAACAAAATAACTAAAGTGAAAAATATGCTACAGGGAATCAGCAATATTAGAGGATACAGAAGAACGGATCAATGATCTGGAAGACACAGTGATGGAAAGCATCCAAGCTGAATAACAACAACAAAAAAAGAATTTCAAAAAGGAGACTAGGTTAAGAGATCCCTTGAACAACATCAAGCAAACAGACATTTGCACTATAGGGGCCCCAGAAGAAGAGATGGAGAAAGGGACAGGAAAATTATTTGCAGACATAAGAGCCTGAAAATTTCGCTAACCTGGGGAAAGAAATAGACATCAGGTTCAGGAAACAGACTTTCAAACAAGATGAACCAGAGGGGGTACAACCCCCAACATATAGAAATAAAAACGTTAAAGATTAAAGATAAAGAGAATTTTTAAAGCAGCAAGAGAGAAATAACTAGTACATACAAGGAAAATCCCATGAGGTTATCAGCTGATTTTTTTCAGCAGAAACTTTGACTAGATCATGCTTGTCCTTTCTGGCCTGTAAAGTGCTGAGAGGAAAAAACCTACAACCAAAAATGCTCTACTCGGCAAGGTCATCATTAGACTTGAAGGAGAGAGAAAGAGTTTCCAGACAAACACATGTTAAAAGAATTCATCACCACTAAACCAGCTTTACAAGGAATGTTAAAGACAGTTCTTTAAGTGGAAAAGAAAAGGCCATAATTAGAACATTATAAGAAGAAAACATTTCATGAGTGAACTCAGACCAACATTAAGGAGTAGTGCAATCACTTATGAAGATTAAAAGACAAAAGTAGTAAAAGCCACTATCTAAAAAAAAGTAAGGAAAATCAGTAAAAATATGGAAAATATGAAAACATACTTAAAACATGGAGGGTGGGAGCAAAAATTAAAGTCTCCAAACTTAAGCGACTATCAGCTTGATATAGACTGCTATATATTTAGAATATTACACATAAACCTTAAGGCAACCACAAACCAAAAAACATAATAACTTCAAGAAAAATAAAGGAAAAAAAGCCCAGTATACCACTACAGGAAGTCATCAGTCATAAGGAGAGCAAGAGAAAAACAAAACAGAGAACTACAGAAACAACCAAAAAACAATGAACAAAATGGCAAAAAAAAAAAAAAAAAAAAAGTACATACCTCTTAATAACGAGGTTAGGGACACCTAGGTGGCTCAGCTGATTGTTTGACTCTTTTTTTTTTTTATTTTTTTTTTAACTTTTATTTATTTTTGAGAGACAGAGCGAGCAGGGGAGGAACAGAGGGAGACACAGAATCCGAAGCAGGCTCCAGGCTCTAAGCTGTCAGCAGTCCTGACTCAGGACTCGAACTCACAAACCACAAGTTCATGACCTGAGCCAAAGTCAGATGCTCAACCGACTGAGCCACCTCAGCGCCCCGAGTGTTGGACTTTTGATGTCGGCTCACATTATGATTCTCGGGTCATGTGATTGAGCCAGTGAGCATGGAGCCTGCTTAAGATTCTCTCTCCCCTCTCTTCCCCCTTCCCTACTCATATGCCAGTTCTCTCTCTCTCTCTCTCTCCCCCCTCTGTCCCTCTGCCATACTCATATGCAAGTTCTCTCTCTCTCTCCCCCCACCTGCTCCTCTCCCCTATTCGTATGCAAGTTCTCTCTCTCTTTCTCCCTCTCAAATTAAAAAAAAAAGTTTTAAAATTATGATTAGGTTAGATTTAAAAGGTCTAAAAGCTCCAATAAAAGACATGAGGAATCTGAATGGATAAAAAAGGAAGACCCATCTAGAAAAGACTCACTTCAAACCTAAAGACACATAGAGACTATAAGTGAAGAGATGAAAAAGATACTCCATGTATTTGGAATCAAAGATGACCAGGCGAGCAATACTTAGATCAGAGAAAATGACAGGCTTAAAAAAGCGAAACAAAACTGTAACAAGAGACAAAGAAGGGCATTACATAATGATAAAGGAGTCAATCCAACAAGGGGACTGAGGATTTAATAACTGTAAATATCTATGCACACAACACTGGAGCACCTAAACGTAAAAGAAACATTAACAGACATAAAGGGAGAAATTGACAGTAATACAACGATTAGGGGACTTTAACACCACACCTATATCTGTGGCTAGATCATTCAGGCGGAAAACCAATGAGGAAACAGTGTCCTTGAAGGACATATTAGACCAGATGGACCAACAGATATATAAAACATGCTACCCGAGAACAGAATACACATTCCTTTCAAGTGCACAAGGAGCATTTTCCAGGATGTACCACATGTTAGGCCACAAAACAAATTCTAATAAATTTAGGAAGATTAAAACCATATCAAGCATGTTTTCTAACCACAACCAGTATAAAACTGGAAACCAATTACAAGAAAAAAACTGGAAAAAGCACAAACACACGGAAGCTAAACAACAATGATACTAAAAACCAGAGGGTCAGGAGCGCCTGGGGGGCTCCATCAGTTACATGTCCAGCTTCAGCTCAGGTCATGATCTTGAAGTTTGTGGGTTCAAGCCCCATGTTGGGCTCTCTTCTGTCCGTGCAGAGCCCACTTCGGATCCTCTGTCCCCTCCCTTCTCTCAAAACAAACAAACAAACAAACATTAAAAAAAACCCACAGCGGGTCAAAGAAGAAACCTAAGAGGAAATTTTAAAAAAGGAAAACCATGGAAACAAATGAAAACACAAAAACCCAAAATGTTTGGGAAACAGCAAAAGCAGTCCTAAGAGGAAAATTTATAGCAATACAGGCTACCTTAAGAAATAAGAAAAGTCTCAAAGAATCTCACCTTACACCTAAAGGACTAGAAAAAAGCAAAAGCCTAAGTTTAGTGTAAGGAAGGCTATAATGAATATCAGAGCAGAGAGATTAAAAACAAACAAACAAAAACAACAGAAAAGAGAAAGGAAATAACAAGACCACAGAAGTGCAAGGAAATATGAGAGACTCCTATGAAAAATGCTATGCCAACAAACTGGACAACCTAGAAGAAATGGATACATTCCTAGAAACATACAATCTTACAAAACTGAAGCAAGAAAAAAATCTGAAGCAGGAAATCTGAACAGAACAATAGCTAGTCACAAGAATGAATTGGTAACTGAAAAACTCCCAACAAACTAAAGTCCAGGACCAGACAGATTCACAAGTGAATTTAAAGAAGAGTTAATTGCTAGTCTCATCAGACTATTCCAAAAATTAGAAGAGGAAGGAAAGCTTCCACATGTATTCTACGAGACAAGCGTTACCCTAATACCAAAATCAGGCAAAGACATGGAGGAGGAGGAGAAAGAGGAGGAGGAGGAGAAGACGACAGATGAGGAAGAGACGGATGGATGACAAGGAGGAGACAGACGGATGATGAGGAGGACGAGGAGGAGGATGAGGATGAGGACGAGGAGGAGGAGGAGGGGAGGATGGATGAGAAGGAGATGGATGGACGACGAGGAGGACGAGGCGGATGAGGATGGGGGAGGACGAGGAGGAGGATGGTGGGGAGGACGAGGAGGACAGGGAGGAGGATGGGGAGGATGGAGAGGATGAGGAGGATGAGGACAAGGAGTAGGAGGACGAGGAGGAGGATGGGGAGGACGATGAGGAGGAGGAGGATGACGAGCAGGAGAAGGACGACAACGGGGAGGAGGACGAGGTGGAGGAGGAGGAGGATGACGAGGAAGAGAAGGATGATGACGAGGAGGAGGACGAGGAGGATAAGGACGAGGAGGAGGAGGAGGATGAAGAGGACGAGGAAGATGAGGACAAGGAGGATGAGGAGGACGAGGAGGACGACGACGAGGAGGAGGAGGAAGAGGAGGATGAGGAGGAAGACGATGAGGAGGACGAGGAGGACGAGGAGGACAAGGAAGAGGAGGACGAGGAGGAGGAGGACAAGGAGGATGACGATGAGGACGAGGAGGACGAGGATGAAGAAGAAAGGAAATGACAGACCATGAACACATGAATTCAAAAATCCTCAACAAAACATTAGCAAAGTGTATTCAATAATGCATTAAAGGGATCATTCACCATAACCAAATGGGGTTTACTTGGGGGGATTCATGGATGGTTCAATATCCACAAATCAATGTGATACACCACATTATTAAATTGAAAGATAAAAATTATATGCT
The DNA here is from genome assembly GCF_027475565.1 of Acinonyx jubatus. NCBI lineage: Eukaryota > Metazoa > Chordata > Mammalia > Carnivora > Felidae > Acinonyx > Acinonyx jubatus. Next base: position 78,797,139 of record NC_069392.1, read on the forward strand.
CATCTCAATACATGCAGAAAAAGCATCTGACAAAATTCAACATCCATTCATGATCAAAACTCTCAACAAAGTAGGTTTAGAGGGAACATACCTTAACATAATAAAAGGCCCTATGTAACAAACACAAAGCTAACATCATATTTAATAAGGAAAATCTGAGGGCTTTTCCTTTAAGATCAGGAACAGGACAAAGATGTCTGCTCTCACCACTTTTATTCAAAATAGTTCTGAAAATCCTAGCCACAGCAATCAGACAAGAAACAAAAGGCATCCAAATTGGTAAGGAAGAAGTAAAACTGTCACTATTTGTAGACAACATACTATACAAAAAAAAAAAAAAATTCTATGGGGCGCCTGGGTGGCTCAGATGGTTAAGCATCCAACTTCAGCTCAGGTCATGATCTCATGGTCCATGAGTTCGAGCCCTGCATCAGTCTCTGTGCTGACAGCTCAAAACCTGGAGCCTGCTTCAGATTCTGTGTCTCCCCCTCTCTCTGACCCTCCCTTGTTCATGCTCTGCCTCTGTCTCAAAAATAAATAAACATTAAAAAAAATTTTCTTAATTCTAAAGGCCTTACCAAAAAAATATTAGAGGTAAAAAATGAATTCAGTAAAGTTGTAGGATGTAAAATTAATATGCAAAAATCTGTTGCATTCCTATAAGCTAATAACAAAGTAGCAGGAATAAAAATGAAGAAAACAATTCCATTTACAATTTACAAGTCCATTTACAATTGCACCAAAAAGAATAAAACACCTCAGTATCAACTTAACCAAGGAGGTGAAAGACCTGTACTCGGAAAACTATAAACATTGACAAGAAAAACTGATGACAGCACAAACAAATGGAAAGATATTCCATGTTCGTAGGCTGGAAGCATATTGTTGAAATGTCCACACTACCCAAAGCTATCTATGGATTCAATGCAATCCCTGTAATATACCAATAACATTTTCCACAGAACTAGAACAAATAATTCTGAAATTTGTTTAGAACCATGGAAGACTTCAAAAAGCCAAAGAAATCTTGAGAAAGAATAAAGCTGGAGATATCACCATTCCAGATTTCAAGATCTACTACAAAGCGATAATAACCAAACCAGAATGGTACTGGCACAAAAACAGACATAAGAAACAATGGAACAGAGTAGAGAGTCCAGAAATAAACCCACGCTTCTGTGGCTAATTCATCTATGACAAAGGAGGTAAGGATATACAAGGAGGAAAAGACAAGTCTCTTCAACAGATGCTGCTGGGAAAACTGGACAGCTACATGCAAAAGAATGAAACCGGACCACTTTCTCTTACCATGCACAGAAATAAACTCGAAATGGATTAAAGACCTAAATCTCGGCGTGAAACCATAAAACTTGTAAAGAAAACATAGGCAATAATCTCTTTGACATCAGCCTTAGTGACATTTTTCTAGATACATTAGGGTTAGGGTTAAACAAAACAAAAAAACAAAAGCAAAAATAAACTAACTGGACTAACAAAATATAAAGCTTTTTCACATCAAAGGAAACCATCAACAAAACAAAAAGGCAACCTACAGAATGGAAGATTTTCAAATGACATATTTGATAAGGGATTAATATCCAAATATATATATAAAAAAAACCTTTTCTAACTGAACACCCCAAACCCTAAATAATCCAATTAAACATGGGCAAAGGACCTGAGCAGACTTTTCCCAAAGACAACATACAAATGACCCACAGACACATGAAAAGATGCTCAACACCATTAATTATCAGGGAAATGCAAATCTAAACTACAATGAGATACCACCTAACACTTGTCAAGATGGCTAGTATCAAAAAGACAAGAAATATATTTTGGCGAGACTGCGGAGAAAAGGGAACCCTCCTGCACTGCTGGTGGAAACGTAAAACGGCGCAGCCACTATGGAAAACACTATGGAGGTTCCCGCCCAGATTAAAGTAGCAATACTACAAGTCCAGTAATTCCACTACTATTTACCCTTAGAAAATTTGAAAAGATATATGCATCTCTAGGTTTACTGCAGCATTATTTATATAACCAAGATATGGAAGCTACCTAAATGTTGGTGATAGATGCATGGATAAAGAAGATGTGGTACACACGATGGAATATTTCTCAGCCATAATAAAGAATGAGATCTTGCCATGTGACAACGTGGATGGATCCAAAGAGTATAATGTTAAGTGAAATAACTCAGAGAAAGACAAATTCCATATGATCTCACTCATACGTGGAATCTAAAAATTAAAGAAACAGACACAAGAAAAAGTAACAACAGACCTACAACTATGGAGAACCGGTGGTTGCCAGAGGGGAGAGCGTTGGGCAAAATGAGGGAAGGGGAGTTAGAGACACAGGCTTCCAGTTTGGAATCCATTGTAGGGATGAAAGGTACAGCATAGCAAATATAGTTAATGGTATCGTTTTAGCATTGTAACGCGATACTTGGGGTGAGCACAGCATATCTAGTGTTTGAATCACTGCTGTACTCCTGAAACAAATGTAACACTGTGTTTCAACTACACTTCAATGAAAAATAAAAATGAAGACAAGTTAGTCTTCTCTTCTCCAGAAGAAGAGAATTTCAAGGACAGGAAACTACACAAGCGAAGACCTGAAGGGAGGGGCACAAATGGGATATTCAGGGGGAATGGGCATCAATAGCATCCCTCTTCTTTGCCTCCCTCCCCGTTCTGTCTGAACCAATGGTGAAATAAGACAAAAAGACGCAGAAAAGGAAAAAGGATCATTTTTACTAAAGCAGGTAAAGGAGAATGTGGTTTAGTTCACTGTGGCTTCTGATGATTGAGCCCCATCATCAGCCAGATGACTGCCCCCCAGTAGCGCTTGATGGAGGTAGACCTCCTCTGGTGCAGAGAGCGCCCTCTGCAGGGCACAGCTGAGGTAGATCTCCTCCTTACTCTAGCGCAGAGGGCGCCCCCTGGTGGGGACAGCTGAGCTAGACCTTCTCCTTGCTCTGGGGCAGAGGGCGCTCCCTGGTGGGCACAGCTGAGCTAGACCTTCTCCTTGCTCTGGGGCAGAGGGCGCCCCCTGGTGGGCACAGCTGAACTAGACCTTCTCCTTGCTCTGACGCAGAGGGTGCCCCCTGGTGGACGCAGCTGAGAACTGGGGCTCCCCAGGGGAAGGGGAGAGCTCAGTACAAGGGGACAGAGTGCCACAGCTGGAAGAAGGTTCCTACTGGCTTCAAGCCAGGGAGATAGAGTTCAATGGTTAGAGCTCAGGGACCCAGGGCAAGAGGGTGTGACGTGAGCCCACAGATGTGGGCAAGGTCAGGGGGTGTCAGAGAAGGTCAGCTCTTTTCCAGGTGGCTGGCAGAGAGATGGGCATGAGGCAGGTGCTTAAAGTTTTCTCCTGCCTTTGGGACCTCAGACAGCACTGGTACAGGTATCAGGTTGAACCATTTTCAGTTGTTTTGGTAGAGTAAAAATTGGTTGCATATCCACCATTTCCAACGGTTCAACTTAGTACATATAGTCCTTCGGAGCTGTGGACAATGTCCTGCGGAGCTAGCTCGCCACCCCCACGCTCCTGGCTTCACCCTGTGCTCCAGGGTATGTTTATGAAGCGCCTATGAGTGACTCTGGTTAGGTGTTTCCCTGTATTTTTTGATTTGCTTATTGTGTCCAGCACAGGCCATTTCCCATACTCCAAGATCAATAAATAGCAAGTAAATCATCGAAAAACGAGTGGAAACTGCAGTCTGGATGATTAGCTGATTTATGCCTTTAATGAACCTATGTCACTGTCTCTACGGTGGGCAGGCACCCAGGAGCTCACCGCTGCCATCTCGTTTCTCACAGAGCCAAAGACAAACCAGAATAGCACCCTTCAGGAGTTCGCCCGATGAGCAGGCATCTTCTGGGCAGATGAAACTGATGTGGCCTGATCGTAACAGGCTCCACCCGGACCTATGGCAGGGCCCAGGGGGAGGCGAGTGGAGACAGCTGGCACCAGAGGGGCTCCCTGTGCCACCAACACACAGCCTCCTGAAGGGGTCCCTTTCTGGCCTCTGCTGGCTGAGGAGAATATCTGGGGACGGCTGTGGTCTCCCCAGCACGTGTGTTCAGCCCACGGGACACACCGGAGGAACGACTGGGTGTGGAACAATCAGAACTTCCCATTGTTTGTTTGCATTGTGTGGAAGCCGTAAGGGTTCACACTCATACACGGCTTTAAATAAGCGTCAGACACGGCCCCAAATGTTTAACGTACAGCAATTCACGTCATCTTGACGACGGCACTCGGAGGTGAGGACTGTCATACATGCAAGAAGCAGCTGAGGCTCAGGGGGATCCAATGGTCTTAACCTGACACAATCGTGGCCTCACTGCCCTAGTGAAATCCAGGGGAAGGGAGGCTCCCTCCTCAGGAGAACAAGTGGAGTATGGGGTGGGGGTGGGGTGTACTAGGGGAAGATTCAGGAGATCACAAAACAGATTACAGAGTATTGAAGAGGTCTCCTCTCTGGAAGAAAAGGTCTGTCAGGTACCATGCAATCTATGGATTGAGAGCAGCTCTTATACAGAAGGGAGAAACAGAACTGAGGTAAGGCTTTGGCACAAACCATTTCCAGGTAAGTTCTGGTGCCTTCCATTACCATCTTGTAGAGCATACTGGAGACAGAAAGGAATGCAGCCAGACCTTCAGAAAGTAGGGGACAGAATGAAAGCCTGCCATTTGCAACCACGTGGATGGATCTGGAGGGCATTATGCACGTGAAATAAATCGGAGAAAGACCAACACCATATGATTTCCCTCATATGTGGAATTTAAGGAAAAAAAAGCAAAAAAAATAAAAAGAGAGAACAAAAAAGACTCTCAAATATAAAGAACAAACCTATGGTTACCAGAGTGGTGGCAGGTGGGGGGTGGGGTGTGAAATAGGTGAAGAGCATTAAAAGTACATACACATAATAAGCACTGAGTAATGTATAGAAGTGTTGAATAGTATACACCTGAAACTAATATTATGTTAATTATACTTGAATAAAAATTTTAAAAAAAATTTTAAGGTATAGGACAGGCTTGTAAAAAAAATATTTGGGACCCCACTTAGGAACAGCTTTTCCATTTGGTGGATTGTTTAATCCTGAAAAAGGTTTAAAGTGGTGATAAGAGCAAAGTATTCACCTTTAGGGATTTGGGGTCCACTCTTGTTTACAACATTCTTTTCTAATTCCAAGATTTTATTTATTTATTCATTCATTCTTATTTAGCACATCTTTACAGGCAGCGTATGAGCAGGGGGAAGGGCAGAGAGAGAGAGAGAGAGAGAGAGAGAGAATCCCAAGCAGCCTCCGCACAGTCAGTGCACAGAGCCTGATGTGGGGCTCGAACTCCTGAAACCGTCAGATCATGACCTAAGCCGAAGTCGGATGCTTAACTGACTGAGCCACCCAGGCGCCCCTAATTTCAAGATTTCAAATGGGCACCTCTCATCTTGTAAGTTCCTTGAAGAGACCTTGACTTCCCAGTATTTGTATCTCAGGGGCTTGCCGGGCACTTGGAACGTTATAAGCTTCCAAATTACCTTTATGTATAAAAGGATGAGCCAACCTTGCAAACACCATAACCTTGTTGGCTTTTTAACTGACGTTCTTATTTAGCACATCTTTACAAAGGTCCTGGAAGTGGAATAAAGCTTCCTCTTGTCCCAGAAGCCATGGACACATTTTAAAATGTAACCGATAATGATTTTTGCCCCTGACTATAAAATAACGCACACAAAAGTTGGAAAAGATAGGAACGTTAATGAGGAGTTGGCCCTGATCTCATTAACACATTAACACTGTTTTATTCCCTTCCAGGTTTTTTCCTAAGCACTATCTTTAAATGCGGCTGTAATTATGCTATATTCCATAGCCCTTTTTTTCATTGTGTTTTAAGCATCTTCCTTGTATCTCTGCATGTGGGTATTTAATAAGTATCAGAAACCCATCCTGGCAATACAGAACTTCTGGTCTTCTACTCCAAAGGAGTCTTTTCTTAGTTTTTATCACGAAAATGTCAAAAGCATCCATGCAGTTGCTCTAGCCAAACACCCAGGGATCGTCTGGAATTCTCTTTCCTTCACCACTCCACCCAGCCCATTCAACCATTCTGCTTCATCTAGAAAACACATCCCAAACCATCCTGTCCCTCGCCTCTGCTCCTCCGAACTCATCTGAGCTTCCAAAGAGGCTCCGTCATACTCCCACCCTGTTGGGGAAAGTGATCAAAAACACCTGGCCACTGACTGACCCCTGAGCTGGACCCGGCCACGTGGAGGCTCCTCCCCTCCCCTTGGGAGTGTGGGTTCCACTTGCCTTTCCGCTCCCACAGGCTGCTCCAAGGACATAGCCTTGAAATGGTGATGATGGAAACACCTGCACAGTACATGTGACCGAGCCCAGTTAGGGCCTTTTATAAACAAGGTTTGCAGGGCGGTGTGGGATCTGCTCATCTTGCAGTTGCCCAAGACAAGACTCAGATGCAAGTTTCCTTTGCTATTGTTCTTTTTAATAATGTTTATTTATTTTTGACAGAGAGAGACACACAGAGTGCAAGCGGGGGAGGGTTAGAAAGAGAGAGACACACACATACAGAATCCGAAGCAGGCTCCAGGCTCTGAACTGTCAGCACAGAACCAGACTCCGGGCTTGAACTCACGAACCGCAAGGTCATGATCTGAGCCAAAGTCAGACGTTTAACCTACTGAGCCCCCCAGGCGCCCCCGTCCTTTGCTATTGTTAAGATCACCACCTACCAACATGGAGAGGCCTGCTTCTTTCCTCTGTCCCTCCCTGCCCTCTGCCAATGGGGGCTGATGTCAGGTTATACCTGGGAAGCTCCTGAGAGGGTTGTGAATCGACATCCCGCCCCCCCCCCCCCATCCATCTTCCCGCAGAACCATCATTTAAAAATGTAGAAGATGCTGCCACCCACATGCATTTCTTTTGGACTGTATTTTTTTTTAATTTGTAATGTTTCTTTATTTTTGAGAGAGAGACAGAGCACAAGCAGGGGAAGGGCAGAGACAGGGAGACGCAGAATTCGAAGCAGGCTCCAGGCTCCGAGCTGTCAGCACAGAGCCCCACGCGGGGCTCGAACTCATGCACCGCAAGATCATGACCTGAGCCGAAGCCGGACGCCCAACCGACTGAGCCACCCAGGCGCCCCTGTATATTTTTTTTAATCAGAAAATCAGGTGCATCAGGTGAGCAAGGGACCAGTAGGGATGCCCACCTGATATGCCCTTCTGCTGTCAGCTCTGACCCCCTCAACCCCCTACTGCAGCCATCCTACGTTCTCCTCCTCCTCCAGACCTGAGTTCAGGGCTCACCCAGCACTACTTGTCCCTACAGCCGTTGAAAGCACAGACCGGGTCAACCTCACCTGAGCAGCTCCCCCCATCGCACCCCCACCGGCCCCATAGTTAAAGGCGAGGGCACCTTGGCGAGGGCTCTACGGTCATCCAGCCACACCCAGATCTAGACCCATGGGGTGTTGGCAGGAGACCAGTCCACAGATCGCGGGCACACACCGACTTCCCAGACAGCACGCTGTCACCCCCCTCCCTTCCCCCCCCCCCCCCCCCCCACAGCACAGGAGACAGTCTCACACTAGATCCAGCAGCTCTCCCACCGAAAGAAGTGCCTTCCCGGCCCAACTTGGGCCCACGGGACAATCCCGCTCCGACTCCTGGAAGCCCAGGGGGACTAACGGCACCCAGGCTCTAGCTAGTCCTCTCAGCCTCCTGGGTTTCTCATCCTGGGCTCCACTCCCCAGAAAGATCTAGACTTTAGCGTGCTTGGCACAATAGGCGCCCAGAGCGGGTAAACAACAAGCCAACACAACCCACCGACCGCACCCACGTGTTCACACATAGAACAAAATGCAGGCACTTACTTGCTTCCTCCAGGCCAGTCTTTCCCCGACAGCTGCGAGTTGAGTCCCAGGAGACCCACACTGCTGGTTTCTCCGGGCTTCCCCTGAAGAGCAGCCTCAGCACGTAGCTCTCTCCCCTGACCCAGCCCGACGCCCAGCGCCCTGCTGTAGGGGACCCGGCCCCTCCAACTAAGCCCCACCAGCAGGAAATACTCCCTCTTTTGAACACCATGGGGGGATGCCCATGGGCTGGGTCCTGGTGCTGGGCTCCTCAGAAGGCAAACAGTGCAGATACAGCCTGTGGGGTGCACACACGTGGCTGGGGCGTGGGGGGCAGTTAAGTGGGGGTCCCGACGGATGAGCAGGGAGAGGACAGGTGGGATTTCCTGAACATCACCGCCTCCAGAGCTGCCGCCAGTCTTCACTTGGAAGAAGCCAGATCTCCAGGGAATCTCGGGAGTCCTACAGGTGGCCTGCATTGAATTTTAAAGCGGAGGGGATTTTACACAAGGAAGTTTCTATTGGAAACTGCTGTTGATCAACTGGAGGCTCTGGCCGCACTGGAAGAGGCCCACAGTAGACACTGAGTGGCAGGTGCTGCCTTTATATGGCCCTTGATTCTCCAGTTCAGCACCATTTCTTTCACGGCTGTCTTACACACGGTCTGCGCCACTAACTTACATCCTGCCTGACCCCTGCAGGCGCGTCCGTGACCTAGTGAGCATGCGACTACCAGAAACCGGAAGTCAAAATGGCGCCCGCCTCAGCCTTTCCCGGAAGTCCACGCCTACTGGGTGTGGCCTGCAGCTCAGGCACTGGGCGCGTTTTAATGAATCGAAGTGTGATCATGGAAGATAATGGCAATCGTTATGAATTAACAACAACTGATTACATTAGCTTGTCCTCACTTTATTGTTTATTCAAGTGGCTAGCAATTTACACTAGAGATCATGAGGAAATGGGAAACATGACAGGCACTTTGGGGAAGAGAGATGTAGGGGTCAGACAGGATGCCACAGAGGAGGAGGTAACTGTAACACCAGCATGCCAAGGGGAAAAAAAGAGAAAGGAATCAAGTATGGAGGGAAACTAGGGAGCCCTGTAGGCAGCGCTTTCTACCCAGGGTCCCTGCCATGTGCTGCTTCACCGCTGTCTTTCAGTCACTGCTCAGCATGTCTGTCTTCCTTTGCTGTAGCTGTTTCCTCGATGGCCCTCAATTTTTTCAACTATGCCCCCCCCCCCTTTTTCTTTGGCATCGAGTTGAGAGCTTTCCTCAAAAAATCTGTGCCTTCGACTTTGCGTTTTGAATGAGAATGTACACGAATGCCTGTTTCGAGCCTGCAGAAATAAAGGAGCCCCCAACACACACAGTCTGCAGAGAACAACTTAGGCATCAATCACGGTCTATTTAAAAAGATATGCATAATATTTTCTCTTAAATCATGCAACGCATTTATTATACTAGACTTTAACGTCTCATACACAGGGTACAGTTCCCATGCAAAGCTTAAACGATCCTTCCAACATCCCTATGTGAGCAACAGACACACTTCATCTGAAACCAGTCAACTCCTTGATGATGTCCCTGATTTTAACAAGCATACGTTTATGAGCGTGATCACAGTAAATACTCTCAACTACCACAACTGTAAATTATGTACCACTTCCTTCCCACCTCTACTATCACTTTCCAAAGGTAGTATTTGCCTAACTAAAAGAAAAAAAAGATGTGGAGACCACACGGGGCTCCTAAGGAGGAGTATCCAGGGGCCTTCCATCACCCTGGAATGAAGCCCAAACTCGTCATGAGTGCCCAAGGGTCTGATACGACCCTGTGACCTCCCCACCATAGCTTGTCCACCCGCGCCTTCATGCACAGCCTCTAGTTCAGGGTTTCTCAATTTCAGCATCAGTGACGTTTTGGTCCCAATATATCTTTGTTTGTGGAGGATGTTTAGAGCCATCTCTGGCCCTCTCCATGAGCTGCCAGCAGCACCCTCCCACACTGTGACAACAAAAATGTCTCCAGACACTGCCAATCACCCAGGGTGGGAATCAGTCCTGTTGGGAACCACTAGTCACATCCCACTGAACTAGCCATACATCTCCCCATTTAGGCCCCTTATTAAGGCTCCCCCCACCTCACTCTTGCTTAGGCATTGTCACGTCTGCCTCCTTCTCTGTTCTGACCTCAGTTTAGATGTCATCTCCGCAGAAGGGTCTTCTTGACCAATCAGACTGAGGTGGGCCCTCCAAAGTCACCCTGTACTACATCACTGCATTTGAATTTCTCCATATCCTTTATTAACACATGAAATGATCCAGCTTATTTGTTCACCATTGTCTCATTGGGCTATAGTTTCATGAGAGTAGACACTCGTCCGTCTTCATGAAGAATCCTGAATATGACCACCAGTACCAGACATATCGCAGGTATGTGACAATTATCAAATGGACACACAAATGACTTCCTTCTTCATTACTGGGAGCTTTTTTGACAGTCAAGGAGTGATGGCAGAAGGGGGTTGCAAAATGCTTGGGATAATTCCAGGCCATGATTATTTGAGAAAGTCTGGGGAGACTTTGTTTTGTTTTGTTTTTTAATTTTTTAAAAATGTTTATTTATTTTTGACAGAGAGAGAGAGAGAGACAGAGCATGAGCGGGGGAGAGGCAGAGAGAGAGGGAGACACAGAACTGGAAGCAGGCTCCGAGCTCTCAGCACAGAGCCCAACGTGGGGCTCGAACCCACAGACTGCGAGATCATGACCTGAGCCAAAGTAGGACGCTCAACCTACTGAGCCACCCGGGCACCCCTAGGGAGACTTTGTTTTAACAGCATCCTATAGCCTCAGCTTTCTTAGTCTGGTGAACTAAGTGCTGGGGTCCCAAGGGAGTGACCCCCACCAATCCAATTTTCTTATCAAGCAGGTTCCACGTGGTCATCCAGGCTCTGACAGTCCATATCTGTGACAACCCAAGCAGAAGTGAAGTGGGTAGAGAGAACAGTCACATCTTGGAGAGTTTATTGACTTAAAGGGAGCATTGAAGGTTGAGTCCGGAATAGGAAGCTAATCCAGGAAAAAGGAAGGAGCCCTGCCGGGAGCTAAGGTGTGAGAGGGTGGAGGCCACATTGTTGGAGGCCCGGATGACCCTCCCTCTGAAGCAGCATGGTCCCCCATCCTCCTGACCCCCTCGGTCACACACACTCCTCCTTCACATCTCACAGGATGCGTTTCTGGGGGGCCCCAACCAGCCTCTTGATTCTCTTCTCTTTGCCAAAACACAAGCTAATTCCAGCTCTTTCCTACCTCTCTGAAGCTGCTGATTCAGTGAGTCACTTTCTATCCTCATTGTCTTCTTTGCTCTTGGCAGACTTCCTTACAGAAAAAAAATCCTTTGCAAGATTAGCATTGACCACAAAGGATATGCTTTTCTACCTTTTTTTTTTTTTTTTTACATCTCATTTTCAATCTCAATTGATTTAATCTGTTGCAACTACAACTCATTACGATTAAGCATTAGAGGTAGAGGCGTGGTGGGCGGGAGGCAATATTGCTAGAATGTGTATCAAATATTGAAGTTTTCAACATAAAAATAAATCACTTTATTATTTCCTATAGACATACAGCTGCTCAAAACAGCACCCTCCCGGGTGGCAAAATTGAGTATCGATTAGTAGAGAACACATGCCCACTGAAATGGACTGAGCTGAGCATCCAAGACTCTTTGTGGCTTTTTTCCCTAGAGGGAGAAACCCAAGCAAGAGTCTGTGGTTCTCTCCCCAACAGCACCGGTGTGTGCCAGGCTGGGGTATCTGGAACTTGGACTCACAGGAATTTGTCATTTTTATGGCTCTGTGATGAGCCAATGCTGAGGAATGCTCTGGTTCCAGCTGCTTTTCCACCTGGATAGATCTCAGTGACAATGCTCAAGAAGTACATTGGAAAAGGAATTGGAAAATCACTGAGAACAAGATTCCAGACTATTTTATGAAGGCTCCATTAAACTGTCATATACCCACAGCTACCCTCCCCCCCCCACACCCCACAGCCCCACACACAGGATGCCCCGGCTACAACTCAGCACTAAGAATTTTGAAATCTCGATAGAATATACTAGATTTTAAAAACTGCTGGGAGGCTTTTTGCCTCAAGAAGCTAAACCTGGTACGTCACTGTTAAGGCTGACTCTGATATGAAATCTACTTCCAGTACATAAATGTAAAGAACCATTTTGTTCTAGGAAAACTAGGAAGTGAGCTGAATGCACACGTTTAGATGAAAAACAGAGCCTTCCCTCTGGGAGTATAAGGCCAACCCCCACCTGCCCCAGCAACACATGTGCCCCGTGTATGATTCCCCATGCTCACACACTCATCTGATGGGAACTATCTCCAGGGGTGTCTCTTCCTAGCAAGTAATTTGAGACACAGAAAAAAATCCCCTCATTGCTCAAGCCAATTAGATGGGATTTGGGTTGTTGAGATGTGAAGCATGTTAAACCCACAGAAATTCACTCAGACTGACAGCTGGGGTGGGGGTTATCCCTTGTCTTGGTTTCCTGGGGCTGCCATGACAAAGTGCCACAACCCAGGTGGCTTAAAGCAGCAAACACTTATCCTCTCATAGCTCTGGAGTCTAGAAAGCTGAAATCAGGAGTCAGCACGGCCATGCTACCTCTGAAACACGTAGGGGAAGACCTTTCCTTGACTCTTCTGGCTCCCGGTGGTTATTCGCGATCCTCGGTGTTCCTTGGTTTATGGCCACAGCGCTCTGGTCTCTGCCTTTGTTACATGGCCTTCTCCCTGTGTGTCCGTGTCTCTGTGTCCAAATTTCCCTCCTTTTAAGGACACTAGCTAGACTGGATTGAAGTCCATTCTAATCCAGTAACAATTTCATCCTAACTAATGACATCTGCAAAGTCCCTATTTCCAAGCAAGGTCACATTCTGAAGTACTGAGGGTTAGGACTTGAACGTATGAATTTGGTGAGGGGCACAATTCCACTCACAACAGGGTCTTTCCCAGGAACTCCTGTAACGACACCCTGCTTGCTCTGAGAAACAACCTGGGCAAACTCCGCGGGGAGTCGGGAGGTCGAGCCGTGGTGGTGCCCTCCTTGCGTACTTGGATCGGTGATTTCTGAGTTGATGAGTTACATGTTAGGGACCCATCTTTAATGAGACTGTACCATGAACTACCGAGACTAGAACCTGCTCTGATTCATGCCAGTGTCACCTGCAGTGATGCACGAGCTGTGGAGCCCAGGGGCGAGCTAGACTACCAGGAGACTCCCCGGGGCCAGGGGCTGTCGGCAGAGGTTGGAAACAAAGTGCCCTAATGACAGCTGCCACCCCCTGAGACAACTAGGATGTGCACATGCCCACGCCTGCGATAGCGTTCCAGCAGGCGACAGGAAAGGAGGACATGGCCAAAGCCTGGAAGTCCTCCGTGCCCTTCAAGCCAGCACAGCTTCAGCATTCCTGCAGACAGCAGGGGCGGGGGGTGGGGGGGGGGCGGATGAGAACCCTGGGCTGGGTATGTCCACACTGGCAGGGAGTGAGGGGAAAGGTGTATTGAGGCCTGAGACCCCCTCCCAGAAGGGTGAGGCGAAGGGCATGATGGGGGATACGTAGGGTTGGCTCTGTCGCCAGCCCTCAGTGCATCTACTGAGGCTCCACAAACCCAAGTACGGCGTTGGGACAAGAGGCAGGGGCTGGGACCAGCGTGGGCACCTGGAGTTGGACTCTGCACAGGGAGGGGGGGGGCTGGGTCATGAGCTGGGAAGGTCAGAAGTCAGGGCGGATTAGTGGGCACGACGAAGTGACAGGGGCTGAGAATAGCTGCTCTGGGGAATGAAGGGTGACTGCAACACATCCCCAACAGCACTTTGGAGACAGCTGAGACTGGAACAGCATTTCCGGGGGGGCTCTGTGCTACCAGAACCGTCGGTGTGTTTCCCGGGCAGCGGCCCTCAGCGCTGGCTCCATGTGAGAGCTGCTCGCGGAGTATTAAAAAATAGCCATATGCCAGAATCCCACCTTCAGAGATGCTGATTTAATTGGCCTCGGGGTAGGACTCACGTGAGTATTTTGTTGTTTATTATTTATGTATTGTTGAAGCTTATTTATTTATTTATTTTGAGAGAGAGAGAGAAAGCGTGAGCGGGGGAGGAGCAGAGAGAGGGAAGAGAGAGAATCCCAAGCAGGGTCCACACTGTCAACGCAGAGCCCGATGCAGGGCTCGAACCCACGAAACCATGTGAGCAGGACCTAAGCTGAAGTCAGATGCTTCGCTGAGTGAGCCCCCCAGGCGCCCCACACATGAGTATCTTCTAAAGCACCTGGGTGATTCTGTTGTGCAGTCGGGCGGACAATCACAGTTATCGAGGGACAAGAGAAGAAGATGGAGAGTTCTTTTATCAATTCCGGGTGAGGAACGGACTCCAGCACCACATTTCACAGTAAACTGAAAACCAGAGCACTAATTATTCGTAAAAGAACAAGCTCTGACAGATGCATCCACCTCTGGGGCCTCCTTTCGGAACAGAGAGGACCATCCTGGCAGGGCTGTCCTGGCACTGAGCCAGCTGGCCCGGAGGGCGAGGCCACATCCCTGGTAAATGGGCACTTCTTCTCCGAAATTCCACGTCTGTGAGGGTGGGTGGTGACGCTGACGAGGCCAAACCGGAAAACAACACCAGCCCCGGAGGGGCACCCACAGAGGTCACCAGCAGGAAGACAGATGGGGCCCGGAGCAGGTCCCCGAAGGCACCTCTGGCAGAACACCACAGAGGCACCCGTGGGGGCCAAAGGTAAAGGGTGAGAGGGAATGGGAGCCTCTCCCGGAGCTCCGGCCCTGTGGGTGGGTGACCCCCACAAAGAGAATACCCCCATCCCACTGCTGCTCAGGAGGTAGGGGCATCCGGCCATCACTTCTAAATTGTAGGGCTGGTTCTTACACACAGGGAAAATTAATTAACCTTTTAGCCTCAGTGGGGTGGAAAAATACCAAGTCACCACGCAGGCTTTCCAAAGGTTAATTATTTCACATTTCAGTGCCTCCCGGAAGCACTGAAGATCCTCATCACGGTTTCTTCGCCCGCCCTGGATCCTCTCTCTCTGGTTTTCACTTAAATGGAATTTCAGGGATCTACAATAGCCGAGCTGGCTTGAACTTGGGGACTGACACATAGGAAGGCACCAGAGGGCCTCGCGTCAGTTTCTCTCACCGAGTTGCAAGTTGAAGGCGTCTTACGGTAGAGGGGCCAATATTTATACAGCGCCCTGTGGTTTATGAATCACTTGTTTATCGTCTCGCCAAATCAGTAAATTCTGAAGACAGGTGTAAGTAGATGTGGACCTTGTACCGTCCGCGCACTGTTGGATACCTGAGGCCTCTCATCTCCAGACCACCTTACAGTGAGAGATTTTGGGTGCGGGAGGAACTAACTTCTCTTGATGGAATTCAGGTCAGAGCTGCCATATTGAGAACTCGGAGTCTAAGGAAGAGTCCGGTTTTACAGACTGGCTCATTTTGGCATCACCTGGGCAAAGTGCCGGCCTCGTGGGTGTGTGACCAGACGGTGCTATGGGGCCCCACGTTCAGGAGGACTCTGAGGTTAGAAGGATCACGCACTGGTTGAACGTTCTCCCTTCACCTTGAAAAGATTTTTAAAATATTTATTATTTACTTTTGAGAGAGAGAGAGAACAGGAGGGGCAGAGAGAGGGAAACGGAGAATCCCAAATAGGTTCCGCATTCTTAGCCCAGAGCCTGATGCGGGGCTCGAACCCACACGCTGTGAGATCATGACCTGAGCTGAAATCAAGAGGTGGACGCTTAACCAACTGAGCCACCCAGGCACCCCGACCTTGAATTTTTTTTCGTAATTTTTAAACAAGGGCTCTTGCCTCTTTATTTTGCACAGGGCCCTGCAAATTCTGTAACCAGTCCTGCCCAGGAACGTCTTAAAAATGCAAAATCTCAGGCCCTTGCCTGCACCTTCTGAATCAGAATCTGCATTTTAACAGGATCCTCGGGTGATTCACACGCACGTGGAAATCTGAGCGGCGCTGCTTACACCACCTCGGAGTTATCTTCCTAGACGTTAGTACAAAAAGGTGTTATTAAGAACAGATAAAATATTCTGTAAAATACATGCAGGACAATGAAAACTCTGGCAACCTACAGATTTTTTTTAAGTGGCCTTAAACTTAGTATCTTGGAATATGCAATAGTCTCAGGTTGTTTCGGAAGACTCACACCAAACAGAGACCTTGGCTCAGAATACTTGTACCCCCACAGGTAGGTTTCCTGGGATTCTAATTCTCCTGGAGCCTTGGGAAAGCCATACCCCCGTCCATTTTGGAAGTCGCTGAGATCATCCACTTGTGCCTTGGTTCTCAATCATTTTGCCGTCCCAACACGCCTGAGAGGCATGGCTCTCCCACCAGGCACGAGGGGGCTCTAAGAAAGGGTGATGATCCCAAGTGGCTGCCCAGGCATCTTGAGAGTCGGGGGGAAGAAAGACATGCTTCAACCCTTGGCACTCCAGCGCTCACCCAGCTGAGAATCACTGAAGGAAACGTCTGTCGTATTTTCTGGGTTTGAGATCTTTGAGTGCATGGTGGCGTCTCTCAGCAGAAGAGCCCCCTGGAAATGAAGGACATGGGTCTCCCTCTCTCTCTGCCCCTCCCCCACTCATTCTCTCTCTCTCTCTCTCTCTCTCTCTCTCTCTCAAATAAATCTTTAAAAAATTTTTAAATAAAGCAAAATAAAATAAAAAGACAATACCAACATTTGATGAGATTTTGGAACAATTAAAATTCTCAAGTACTGGTAATGGGAGCATTTCCCAATGAATTTTTAGAATCAGCGTGCCACTTAAAAAAAAAAAAATACTGGCATCTTAATTGAGATTACTTTAAATCTATAAACCAGTTTTGAATAAATGACATTTTAACAATATTTAGGTTTCCTCTTCATGGACTTTGTATATCTGCCCATTTGCTTAGGTCTCCTTTGACTTTTTATTTTTTTCCAGTGATGTTTTATGGTTTTCAGTGTGGAGGGTTTGAACGTCCTTAGACTTCTTCCCAGGTATCCAATGTTTTCTTGACCTGGTTGTAAAAGCCACCATTAAAAAATATATTTTTTCTAGTTACTTCTGCCGGTACAGAGAAAGACAATAGGTTTTGGGCATTTGGAATCCAGCAACTTAGTTAATGACATAGGTCTCGTGCCTGATCTCCCAGGGCACTAACTCAAATCTCACAATGACTACAATTTCTTTTAATTCATCTACTGCGTTTTAAAATTTTGAGATGCATGTTAGCTAAGCTCCATCAGCGTGCGTGTACGTATGTGTGCGTGTGCACAACCGTGCTGTATGTGCACGTCCCACTTACTCTTATCAGGCACTCTTTGGTCTCCTGCAGCCATTGTGTGACTCTGCACAAGTGTCCCCATGGTTCTGCTTTCCATCCTGTCCCCGCCGGGTGGCCTCATGTGGACCTACCATTCTCTGTGGGTGTCACTGGCGAGTCTCCTTAGTGACAGGAAATCTCACAGGTGGTGAAAGACAAAGGAGTCTCTGGCCCTGTGGACCTAAGTGACAAGGGCCCTCAGGGCCCTGGGAGCCCCAGGGGGACCTTCTCTGTCCTCTGTTCTCTATCTCAAGCACAGGGACACCTCAATCCACCAGTCTGCTCCTCTGGGCCTTCTGGGGTCAGGATGACTCTGGACTATTTTTACTCAGAACTCTGACGACACCTGTGGAGTTTTTTTCCCCATACCAACGATGTCCCCAAATCTCTGGACATCAAGTGAGTGCCCTAATGTTGAGTTCAAGTCTGACACCGACGACCTGAAGTCTGTGGCAGATTCTACACATTTAAGGGCTCAGTCCCAAGACTGCCCCACTTCAGACACCAGTCAAAAGTCCTAGACTACCCATACTTCTGGCCAACCGGCTATGAATCAGGGGTTCCTACAGCCCCCCTCCTCAGGTTGGATGGTTTGCTGGAACTGCTCATGGATCTCAGGTTAACACTTCCGTTTGCCAGGTTTATTATAAAGGAACAGCCAGGTGGAGGAGACACACAGAGCAAAGTGCGGGGGCTGGGGTGTGGGGCTTCCGTGGCCCCTCTGTGCATGACACTACCCCAGCACGTCGTGTGTGTGTGTGTGTGTGTGTGTGCGTGTGCGCACACGCGCCCCAATCCAGAGGTTCACCAAATCTCTCACATCAAGAGTTTTTACAGAGCTTAATCTCCAGCCCCTACTACTCTTCATGGTGGCTGCTAGGTGGGGCTGGGAGTTCCGCCTATCTAACCACTTGGTTTTCTAGTGACCAGCCCCATCCTGGGTCTTTCTAGGACCCAAAACATCCCTTGGCAATCTAGGAACTGCATTCCAAGTCACCCTAGTAGCATAAACCAAGGTGTGATCAGAAAGAGCTCTTCAGGGATAACAAAAGACATCCCCACCACTCAGGAAATTCCAGGATTTTAGGAGTTCTGTGTCAGGAATGAAGACAAAGGCCAAATACATTTCTTATACCACAGAGCCTCTGCCCAAGCATGTGGTCACTTCTTTTCTCCTTCAGGAGAGACTATGGACCCCTCAATTTCTTCTCAAACTGTGCCCTTCTGGTTCTTGCTCTGGGCTCTGTGTCCAATTCCCAGTAGATGACTCTGCCTTTGTCATCTCATTCCCAATGTCCTCTCAATCCCAGCAAAACTCATTCACACCGAGTCACCCGCAGGTCCCAGCAACACCTGCTCAGGTAGGCAAGTGCCTGGGAACTGAGTGTGGAGGAGGAGGCCATGTTCAGGTCTGAGGTTCCAGCCAGCGTGGCCTCTCTTGGTGAACTGGCCTGTGGCTTATCTGTTGGGCTCACTGTTAGAAGCATGGCAGGACAAGGCACTGATACACAAGCTTTGTTATTCATCTTTTTCTCTCCCTCCATTTTATGGAAGTAAGCAGGCTCTGAGTGGCCTCTCCTCAGGGAAGGTTTGGTGATAAATCTATTTAATGTCAGTGGCTCTGTTTCTTTTGGAACTGCTTGAGGGGATCCCTTTACGGGCTTTGAGAAGGGAAAGGAAAAAGGTGAATAGGGTCAAGACTAGCAAGCCCTCAGGTCCCTGGTGAAGTGGCAATATTCAGAAAGGATACTTATGTAGGGTGCCATATTACCCAGCCAACTCTCTGGACACTGGAGTTGCCAGTGAGGCAAGGGGTTTGGGGCTTCCAGGCAAAGCATGGCTGGCTGGCTGCTGACTTGGAGACACCATGCAAGCTTGGGCACCATGCAGCAAATAAGACTTAAGACAAAGGGCTCTCCCAGGTCCTCGGGTTTGGCCAAAAACATCAGCAGCTCAGTGCCAGGCTAGAGGATATGTGGGTGTGGTGAAGAGGGAGCTAATGGTTTCCCACTAGCTTGGCGGGATGGAGACTGTTATGGGTTGAATTGTGTCCCTTCAAAAAAGATATTTTGAAGTCCTAACCTCTAGTACTTCAGAATGTGACCCTATTTGGAAATAGGGCCTTTACAAAGTTAAATTTTTTTTTTCAACGTTTTTTATTTATTTATTTTTGGGACAGAGAGAGACAGAGCATGAACGGGGGAGGGGCAGAGAGAGAGGGAGACACAGAACCGGAAACAGGCTCCAGGCTCCGAGCCATCAGCCCAGAGCCTGACGCGGGGCTTGAACTCACGGACCGCGAGATCGTGACCTGGCTGAAGTCGGACGCTTAACCGACTGCGCCACCCAGGCGCTCCAACAAAGTTAAGTTAAAAAGTGAAGTGGAACACCTAGGGGGGGTTCAGTTGGTTCAGCGTCTGACTTCTGATCAGGTCATGATCTTACGGTTCCTGGGTTCAAGCCCCAGGTCAGGCTTTTTGCTGGCAGCGTGGAGCCTGCTTCAGATTCTCTGTCTCCCTCCCTCTCTCTGCCCCCCCCTCCCTGCAGTCTCTCTCCCTCTCTCTCTCTCTGTCTCTCAAAAATAAAACATTAATTTTTTTTTAAGTTACGTTACAGAGGCACCTGGGTGGCTAAGTTGGTTGAGTATCCAACTCTTGATTTCAACTCAGGTCATGATCCCAAGGTCGTGGGATCAAGCCCCCCATCAGGCTCTGCACTGAGCATGGAGCCTGCTTATCTCTCTCCCTCCCTCTGTGCCTCCCCCCAGCTCATCGGTTCTCTTAGAAAAAAAAAATTAAGTTACAAGTTAAAATGAGATCACTAGGGTGGGCCCTAAGCCAATATGATTGTATCCTTAAAATAACGGAAATGTGGACACAGAAACAGGGGCACAGGGAGAACACCACAAACTCCAGAACTGTGAGACATTCCTCTTGTATAAGCCACTCAGCTTGAGGTACTTCATTACGTCAGGCCTAGGAAACTAACAGAGATTCAGAATTGGATTTAGGGGAAATTAAAAACATAGCATTTCTTACACCCCAGTGAGTTTGTGAACTGAGGTTCCCACTAGCTAGTGACAGGAGAGCTAATTTTCTGAAAGTCAATGTGGTTTTATGGGAAAAGTTCCTAAAACTGTACAGTATCCTTCAGCTGTCCATTCAAGATTATAAGGAGAGGAGACTTTCTCTCCTCTAGAAAGCCTTTCCCCCTCCTATAATCCTTACAAGATCGTGCTGAGGCAAATTCCATGCTACTGACAAGGAGCATGGCAGCCAGACAGGGTTGAGGCCAAGAACACAACTTTTGATTCTTGGCCCCAGGGACATCCCATCATTCTTCCTGAAAGAGAACTTTCAGGAAGTTCTTTCCTCTGTGGTCAAAATCCTTCAGGTTGGAATTTTTCTTTATTGTCAGATGATGATCCAGTCTCCTGGCAAAAAAACAGAGACGAAAATAAATTTCCCACAGCTATACTGAACAAAGAAGCCACCGTTATGACGGCAGAATGAGAAAAGCCTTCCTTGGCCACTATCCATGTGAAGGTGACCAGGGGCTGTTGGGAGGTAAGTTGCTCAAGAGGAGCCAGTCGGATTCCAGGTTTGGTAAGGGAGCTAATGCAGGCTCAGGGGCATAAATAAAGACATGGTTTGCGTGGTCTGTACTTCACCAAAAATAACCATGCTTGGTGTTGAGAACCCGATTCTCTTGGGGCTCCCCCACACTAGTGTTATGTTGAGAGCACAGGCAGGAGGAACTCGGTGCCAGGAGCCAAGGCATATGAGGAAGGTGCCGTTCTTGGTCTGGACAGGAGTCCAGGCAGGGAAGCAGATAACCCCACCAGGTGAAGGCAGGCTTAGGTCTTACTTGGGAGGTTCCAGGTTCTAGAATGCAGCCGGGGAGGGACATTTCATGCTGGTTCAAATGGAGCTGTCACATAAGGGGTCCCAGAGTGGCAAACAACTGTCCCAGAAAGCATTAACACCAAAGATGGACGGCCACGGATGGAGCCTGTTGGAGAATGAGAGAGAATCACTTCCTAAGTTCTAGATTCTCGATGCCCCTCACTGCACGTATATTTTCTAGTAAAATTATATTTCATTCATTTAATTTTTAACACAGGGCACTTTGAGGTTGCGGCAAGTTTAAGGAAATCTTTTTTTCATAAACAATAACAAAAACAGTAAGAACAGAAGCAACCAGGGAAATTGAGAACCATGAAGGTTCTTACAATTTGTCATGAGGCCACTAGGGGGCAGAGGAAGATAGCTATTTGGAGCCACTAAAAAACACTGCAATCCCAATCCTTTTTTCCCCACCACAAAATGCTTGAGCAGAAAAGAAAAAGTATAGTACAAACCAAAAATGGCTTTGCTATTATTAAGAACTACCAGTATTCTGAGGTGGCTTCTACTTCGTATATAGAATGCTGACTCTACTTTTAACTACAACTCAACCGGTCAAAATTCAACCATACCTACGATTCAGCGCCGTGCTTCTGACCTCGCCATGAGGACACCCCAGCAGATGTATGTCATGGTCCATGCTCTCAAAGAGCGCTCAGTCAAGCTGGGAAAAGGAGGAACACACAGTTGCCATTTAGGGTTGATACGGCTGTTTGCTTGGCTGCTGCCATTTGATTTTGAGGGATTCTAAGTCCAGCATATGTCCAAGTATATCAGCCTCAGGTACAGCCTTGTTTTAGTCTCAGAAAAGTTTGAAGTTGTTAGTACACGACAGATCTTTTCCATTGCAACCATTCCTGTCTCACAAAGCACAAAGGAAGCAGATAATAATGAGTGGGAAACCAGTCACCAGGCACAGTGGAATAGCACTGGGAGGTACCTATGTTAGTGTTTCACAGCTTGTGAGAGCCCCTTAGTTAATTATCTTAGGCAGGGAATTAAGGATTTGATGCAGTGATCTTCGGGGTGAATTAAAGCATCTCCCCAAATCCCATGAGGTCTATGGGATAGATCCATGATCTATCATAGAGGGCCTATGATGTCTCCAAATCCCATGAGGTCAGGACAAAAGATAACATCCCATTCAAAGAAGGTGAGGCATTGAAGACTTACTTCTCCAAGTTCATTCATTCAGCAAACATTTATGAGCTCTTTGCTAGACCTGATGAGTGCCTGAGGGGCTTCTAGAGTAACTGAGGACACAGACACACAGTCTCCAAACAGAGTGCTATTTGAGATGCCATAGAGATATGTACAAGGAGCTATGTGAGCAGAGAGGAGAGGTTCCAAGGCTCAGCTGAGAGAAAGGGGCCCAAGGAGGCTATGTAGAGGTGGTGATGTTTTTAGCTGATTTGACTATCCCCAAGACAACTGGCAATAGCCAAAATAAAACGACCATGGAGGGACACTTCTGTGTTCCAAATTGCACAGGATTCCCACAGAGAACAAGACAGAACAAAACAACATTTTCCCTGTGGAAGGTAAGCTTACAATAAAAATAAAAAATTACAAAGCACTAGAGGACACAGTCACCATGAGTAAAAGTGAATGTCCACACTAAAAATAGCTTTCAGATAATACAATGTTCAGATAGAGTGCATAAAGTAATGTTTAAAATTAAAACCGCAGACGAGAGACTAACTAATGAGGATAAGTATGACCAATGGGCTTGAAGAAGAGCCAAACAGAACTTCTAGAAATGAAAAATGGGATCGTTTCAATGAAGCACTTGGTGGATGGGGCTAAGCAGCAGCTTAGGACACAGCTAAAGAAAGAGTCTGTAAATTGGAAGAAGGAGCCAACAGGAGATAGAGAATACTAAAGAAAGCTTAAGAAACATGGAGGATAAAATAACAAGATCTATCTTACCCTTAATAGAAATTTCAGGCGAGGCTAGAAAGATTGAGAGAGTGGCAAAAGTCAAGGAGAAACTGGCTGAGATTCTTTTTTAAGGTTTTTCAGAATAGGGAATCCTGAGCAATATAAATAAAGATAAAGGCATGCCCAGACAGATGAGAATGAAACTGCAGAAGTTAGCAAGGGAATAAAGGATTTAATCTCTCTGGATTAAGAAACCAGAAATCAAATCACAAAGAAACAGGCTTACCTGCAAAACAACAACAGTCCAATTGAAAACAGCCTTCTCAGTATCAGCTATGGAAGCCAGAAGACGACGCACGTGCGGACAGAAAATGTAGACTTCAAAGTCTAGCCAAGCTGCTGTTCAAGAGCAAGGACAAAACAGAGACCTCTTTACCCAATAAAAATGGAAGGTTCGCCCCTAACAGATCCTCCCTGAATGAAACACTAAAGAATATACTTCGGAGAAAAAAAAAATAAGTTGAATCTAAACGAAATGAGAAGGATGCAGAAAGGCCATCTGTTTTTCCCTCTCATTCTTCTCCCTGAATCCACTTCCTTTATTGCCTCTTAGGCCTCCTTCCTCCCAGGTGGGAGACTGGAGAGGATGCCTACAGATTACATCACCTCTGTCCACCTACACATGCATTCTGAGTGCCTCCGGCTGGGGTTCTCTACCAGCTCACCACTCCTGGGACAGGAGGTGACAGCCAGAGGAACCCCACAGTGCATCAGAGGGCCCCCAAATTGTATACTACAGCTGAGGCTTATAGAAGGGGCTGCACTTTCTGATTTTGTGAGGGAATCTCCTAGATGTCCAGTATGTGTTCCTCCAACCCCTGCAACAGCATCCCATTGGTCGAGGTGGGCCTTTTTGGGGGGTCTCTGAATCTGACTCTAAGACAGAGATTCCAGATGGAGTAGTTTATCTGGAAGACAATCCCAGGAGATGCTGGCAGGGACACAGGGACATGAGACAGAGAAGAGGCAGCCAAGAAAGCATGTGGTATCTAACCAGCTACCTCTGGGGGTGACTGAAGCTTAAATCTGCTCAGAAAACTCTGGAAGTCAGTGAGAAACATACACCTCAGAGCAATCCCACCTGAGGGGCAAGGGAGCTGGGGCATTTATACACCAACTCCTATTCACCATTGTTGGGAGTCTGCTCCCGGGGGCATCAATTTCCCAGCACTCTGGCCTGCTGCACAGGTGGAAAAGGGGGCTCCAGGTCAAGAGAAAGTCCTCAGGACACAAAACGAGGTGTCAGCAGTTGGAATTCCAGCCTGTTAGCACGGAAGGGGAAAGACAAGTGTGTGGGTGGGGTTCAGGCAGCACCTGCTATAGCACTTTAAGTCAATGCCTTTAGGAGAATGCACTTTTTTTTTTTTTAACAGGCAGAAATAAAAGACCCCAACAAACTCAGGGCCATGACTCGCTGTAGTCCTCAGAGGTAAAAGGTGTTTGAGAACTTTCCGTTGCTCGCTGGCAGTTTCTAAATGAACGCCTGCCTCCAGCTCTGAGTTGTCTGGCAAACACTGGGAGGGGCTGCAGGCAGTCTGGAGCTTTTCACTATCATTAAAGTGACAGAATCGAAAAACACCCAAGTGTGTGATTCGTCCACTGGCCTCGCTAATGGCCTGGCAGGCAGTCCGGCAGGTAGACACGTGCTCAGAAAACCATGCAGGTGCAGCTGGCATGCACACAGCAGGTGAGGAATGCCAAAGAAGCAGGAAATTCAAGATATTAAACTTCTGGCTGATTTAAAGTACAAAAAAAAGAGGACACATTTCATATTATTGGTATTTGCCCAGATCTGAGTACTATAAAAAGAACTAGAGAGGAATAGAATTAGAAACCCACCTTTTGGCACTCCTAAAATAAAGTGGAATAAAAAGCTCTCGGGAGTGACAGGAAGAATACCAGGGCAGATGGCCTTACACACTGCAATTTAGCCCTGGCAGTAACCACAGTGGGAAGACCTGTCCCGTCCCACTGAATGACTTTAATGAACCTGCCCTTCCTCTTCTTTTGTTCATTTCTATGGTTTACAATTTTATTTTTAAATGCCTGGTATTTTATAAGGTCTCTAATAGCTTGGACATTCATTATTTGCAGGTTGGTTACCTCACCTATAAAATAAAGATGCTAACTTTTGTGCCTCATTTCGGCCTCTTAACTTTCTCTGCCATTCTTTGGATGCGAAGAAGAAGGACTGCTGTTGAGGGCCCCACATCTGTCCTGGCGGCTGTTAATGAGACTGGCATAAAAAGCGGAGATAGTTCCATCCTTCCTAAAAGAGAAGAAAATTATGTAGCAATATCTCTGTACCTGAGCTGAAACAGCGCACAGTACTTGAGTGTTTGTTAGACTTTAACATCAACTGCAGCTTTATCCATCCATTCCATCCATCAGTCCATCTTTTCATCCACCCACCCATTATTCCATCACACCAGCCAGCCAGTCAGCCATCTTTTCTTCCACCCTAACCAACCTTCCATTCATCTATCCAACCAACCCCAGCAGCCTCCCTTCCTTCTTTCTAGATTCCATTCCTCCCTCCCTCCCTTTTCCTTCCTTCCTTCCTTCCTTCCTTCCTTCCTTCCTTCCTTCCTTCCTTCCTTCCCTTCCCTCTTTCAATTAATGCATCTCAAACAATCACCCATCCATCTATCCATCCATCCATCCATTTATCACAACCATCTAATACCTACTGAGTATCTCTGGGATAACTAAGCACTGAAATATGGAGATAAAAAATAATCTTACCCTCAGTAAGTTTATCCTTTAATAACATTTTCAAACAAGCTATAAGTGGGGATAATCTATTTTTCTTCTTTTTATTTTAACGGAAATCCTTTTATCTAGAAATATTCGTGAGTCTTCCCACATTCAGTGGTAAGCATGTTCACAGGAAAGTGGAAAGAGAATTCTTGAGGCTTTCACTGCAGTTCAGTATGGGGCCCTCAAGCAACTGTCTTTCCAGGAATGCTTTCTCTTGGTTAGCCCCTCCTTTTGAGGACTTTTATTGGATATTGTAGATGACCCCGTTCACTTCTCTGGTGGAGTAGGAATTGAGTCCAAGCCTTCCAGATGTCTAGGAGGGCTCTGGGAATGTGCATGGCAGGTAGAATGAGCACTTCTGGGCCATGTGTTAATCAACGTGGCCCAGCTTCACTTTATTGGCTTGGCAACTGCCAGAAAACCTCCTAACTTCCCCAGTCTCTGTTTCTCCATATAGAGTTATCATGGCTCTGCTGGGTTTTGCACATATTGTGTGCAGTCTGTAAAAAGGGCTTTCAAAACCGCCAACTATTAGAACAAAAGTATTTCTTTTTAAAAGTGCCTATTATTTCTGAATTACATAAATAATAAGGGTTGACAGTAGAAAAATCAGGAGATCTGAGGAAAAATACTAAAACAAACAATCATAAAACCATTGCAGTCTGACCACTCGATTTCCCTGAGATGTGTTTGTTGACTGGGAAAGATATGGACGTTAAGTATTCAAGATGAAAAACCAGGTGCTGTAACAGGATATATGCTACTGGTCCTGTTATTAAAGACTATATTTTTGTATACATACATATAGCTAGAAGGTTATTTTTTTATTTTTTAATGTTTTTATTTATTTTTGAGACAGAGAGAGACAGAGCATGGGCAGGGGAGGGGTAGAAAGAGAGGGAGACACAGAATCCCAAGCAGGCTCCAGGCTCTGAGCTGTCAGCCCAGAGCCCAACGCAGGGCTCAAACTCATGGAGTATGAGATCATGACCTGAGCTGAAGTTGGACGCTCGACCGACTGAGCCACCCAGGCGCCCCTGTAAGGTTATTTTTAATTAACTTTACTTGTAATGTTAATACATAATATCAGAAAAGTCAGATGAATAAAAGACAAAAACTGATCCCGACCTACTATCTAGCTATGGTCACTGATGATATGTTGGCATATTACCCTTACAGCGTTTGCTTACTTTTATATTTCTATATTTTACAAATATTGTACCAGACCATATATGCAAATATGTTACTTGCTTTTCCATTCTGTAACAAATGGCCAACTTTCCATGTCAGTACATACACTTTGTGGTATTTGAATTAGCTTTGAGTATTCTGTCCTATGGATGTATCACTGTCTTACGGGTATGTCATCATCCCCTGATGTTGGGACATTTAACAGGTGCGTCTTCCAAAAGTTGGGAATGTTTCGCTTTAAACAGTATGTAATCAAGACCCTAACAGTGAAATCTCTGTGCCCATACATATTGCCAAATTGCATCTCAGAAAGGTTGGACTATTTATTCTCTTATTGTAGCATAGGAGAATCCTCACTACCCCCCGAGAATAAGAATATATTTATTTAAGTGTAAACTGGTAACACCTTCATGCTTTCAACAATCAATATACAGAAAGAGAAGTTTGGAAAGTCTAGAAGGAGCGGAAAGGAGAGTGGATAACTCCAAGCCTTATCCCCATCAGTCTAGGTGCTCCACGGGTAACCTTGTGAAGGCAAAACCAAGGAAATACAAACATAAATTCGTATCTTCCAACCCTTTAGATAAAAACGTAGTAGATTAAATACACTGCCCTGAACCTTGCTTATTTTTATTAATGGAATACTGTAGAGTTCTTTCCATGTCAATACTGATAGCACATCTCCTCTTTTCTCACTGCATAGAGTTCATCCCAGGGAGGCAGTAAATGTGGTAAGAGCCACCTGTCGCTTCCATTGTTTTCTATCACAAACAATGTTGCAATGAACAATCTCAATGCATTGTATGTTCTCTGTGCACACGTGCAGCTATAGAAGTGGAATCATGTATTTGCAATTGCTGACAGGCCACATCCCCCTTCATAATGGACATGCCGAGTCCCATCCCCACTAGCAATGTTCCAAGGTGCCTGCCCTTGCACAGACTGGCCCACAGAGTGTGGTATTAAACATGAGGATTTTGGCCAATTCAGTGGGTGAAAATGGTATTTCGGGGTTGCTTTCTGTGAATGTGGCCCACATTTGCTCATCCTCCTCTCCCTTTCCTTCCTTCCTACTTTCCTTCCTCCCTTCGTCCCTCCCTCCCTTCGATTTCTAGGAGTTCTTTATGTATTAGGAAGAAGAGTAGGCCTTTTTTTGTCATGAATTACAAAACTGTTCTTTCCATTTTTCATTTTCTAAAATTTAGCGTATGGTCGTTTTTTCCTTTCTGTGCAAAAGTTTTAAAAATATAGAACATATTAGTCTCAGGGCACCTGGGTGGCTCAGTGGGTTAAGTGTCCAACTTCGGTTCAGGTCGTGATCTCACGGGTTTGAGCCCTGCATCGGCTCTGTGCTGACAGCTCAGAGCCTGGAGCCTGTTTCAGATTCTGTGTCTCCCTCTCTCTCTGCCCCTCCCCTGCTCGCGCCCTGTCTCTCTCTCTCTCTCTCCCTCTGTCTCTCTCTCTCAAAAGTAAACAAACATTAAAAAAAAATTTTTTTTTTAAATATAGAACATATTAGTCTCACTGTGTCCCTGGATTTTGAGTCTTGAAATGTTAAAGTGGGATGTTCTTCAGGAGAGAGTACATCGTAGGCGTCTAGGAGCTCATTTGCTGGCTGAGACCCACAACCTGCCCCAAATTACACACGGGGGCTGTATCTCCTTGGGTTATCAGAGGCTGGCTGCCTTTTTCTTTTCTTTTTGTTAAGCCTCATTTCATGGGAACAGGAACGCTGTAAGTATCTCACAAATCCATTTAGAGAGAACAGAGGGAACAGAATCAGGAGTGGGCTTAGGTCAGGGGAAACATAACACCATCAGGCCTCAGCAGTCCTCCCCGCCCCCAGCTGGCTGGAGTGACTTGGGCTGCAGTGCGCGGACCGCCCACAGGGGGCAGCACTGCTGAATGAAAGCAGACACGACATGCTCAGGTTGTGTGGAAGCGTGTGAGCACACTTCAAGGGATTTTAGACTGCCCTGATCCCAACCCATTGATTTATAAACCACGTCCTACAGAAATGCAGAGATCATTCCACATCGCCGAGTAAGTAAGGATGTGCGTGGGCAACATTTCCTGTGTATCTTTGCCTTTCTTCCTGGCTCTGATGCAGCGTTCTAGGAGAGTCCTGGGGGGTTTAAGAATCCTGCAAAAGGATTCTAAGTCCAAGAAGCTTGCACGCTGGCCATAGACCCTCAGCTCCCTCAGCCCGGTCGTGTGCTACCAATGAGAACACCCAACAATGAAAGCACTTGGGGTGCCAGCCACTGCTCCAAGCACCTCATGCGGGTGACTTCACTTTATTTCCACAACCACCCCCTGCTATTACCGCTTCCCACAGGTGGGAAAACGAGGGACAGAGAGTTTAAGAAACTTGCCCCAGAATCCCCCCTAGTGAGTGGCAGAGCTGAGATCTGAAGCTGGTGCAGCCTGGCTCCCGGGTACATGTCAGCACGCAGAGCAGCCTCCATTAATTACAACCCCAAACCAGAGAAAATATGACTCCAAGGGAAGACGGGAAAGACAGTCACAAAGAAACACAGGTGCAAGAAACAGGCGACGAAGGCCGCTGCCTTCCCATCCGGGGGGTACTGCTGCTGCTGTAAATCCCCAGCCACTGTGAGCACCCCGCTTTGTGCTGGCGAGCAAGCGGGGCTGGGAAAAAGGGACCCCCGGATGCCAGGCTCAGCACTTGGCTCCCCTAGCTCAGCCACCTGGGGCAAATAACTTTATTTTTCTTCCTTTTTTTTTTCTTATAGTGGCAAAATATACCTAACACAACATTTACTATTTTTGTTTGTTTGTTTTAAAGTGCACAATTTAGGGGCACCTGGGTGGCTCAGTTGGTTAAACGTCCGACTTCGGCTCAGGTCATGATCTCGAGGTCTGTGGGTTCCAGCCTCGCGTTGGGCTCTGTGCTGACAGCTCAGAGCCTGGAGCCTGTTTCAGATTCTGTGTCTCCCTCTTTCTCTGACCCTCCCCTGTTCATGCTCTCTCTCTCTCTCTGTCTCAAAAATAAATAAATGTTAAAAAAAAATTAAAAAAAATAAATAAAGTGCACAATTTAGCAGCAGTAAGAGCATTCACAATGCTGTGTAACCATAGCCATGGTCCATTTCCAGAACTTTTCATCACCCCAAATAGAAACTCTGTACCCGGTAAACAGTGACTCCCCACCCCCCACCCCCCTTGGGAACACCTGTTCCACTTTCTATGGCTACGAACCGGACTACCCTAGGCACCTCATGTAAGTGGAATCACGCGGTCATTTGCCCTTATGGGTCTCGCTTATGTTGTTGAGCATAATGTTTTCAGGGCTCCTCCACGCTGAGCACATATCAGGATTTCACTCCTTATTCAAGTTCAGGAACACTGTGTGCATATGCCACGCTTCGCTTATTCAGCCATCTGTGGGTGGGTTGTTTCCACCTCTGGGCTGTTGGGAACAGAGCCACCACGAACGTCGTTCTACACGGATCAGCCTGAGACCCTGCTTTCGATGTTTCGACATCTACACCTCACAGTGGAATTGCCTGGTCACATGGCAAGTCTATGTTTAACGTTTTGAGGAGCCGCCAAACTCATTTTATTTTTAAACAGGAGATTCCCCCCCCCCCCCCCCCCCACTTAGGCTCCTGGACATAAATAGGCTTCCTAATTATTTCCCGGGGCCAACAAGCAGAGTTTTCCAGCCCCTTCTCCAGGAAGCAGCAGCCCTTCCAATGTCTCCTTAGCTCAGGGCTCAGCTCTACCTTCCGCCCCCAGGGGCCCAGTGAATGGAGTGCAAGCACCTGTTCGTGGGTTCTTTCCTCTTCTCACCTTGACTCTGCACCAGCCTCTGACCCAGCGGACCCCACTTCCTTCTGCACGTCTGTTTCCTTTATAGTTGCTCCCTGTCTACCGTGTAAGCTCTGTGGAGCAGGGACATTTTTTCCCTCTTACCTTCTGTTATATCCTCAAAGCCTAAGGTGGAACCTGGCACATAGGAGGAACTCAGGAAATACTTGGCACCGAAGACAAAGTGCCGTGTGCTTCCATAGCCTTTCTATTCGTGGTCTCATTTAACCCTTATAACACTCTGCGAACCCCACTTATCCCCAGGGCCAAAAAACAGGACGGGAGAGTTTGAATAACTTCCCTAAGGTTACATGGCTAGTAAAATTTGCATTCTACCTGTAATCCAAGTGATAACCGCACAAGCGTGTGCCAGCGTCGCTGAAGGAAACCAGTTCTCTTCAAACGACCCACAGGCTATTCTTGAGGCCCTAAGGATGCCGCCCCTGCCAGTGGGCACGCTCCTGCCCCTTCCTGAGTCTGGACTTGAAGACCTGTGGCATGACTGTCTTCCGACCCCTCAGCGAGGACCTTCTTAATGCCCCACACAAAGCAGAAGCCAGGCAGTGACAGGTCATAGAACTTTCCTGACGGTGTGAGGATAATGAAAGCACCAACCGGAAAATAAACTGGCAACACCCTCAGGCTCACACCTGCACCCAGGGCTCGCCATCGTCCTGCCCGTTCTCACTACCGGCCTGGTCCCTGGTTCCCCACAGAGCCAGGCAGCCGGGGCCACCACTGTGGTCCAGGCGTCCCCCAACCTCCACGTTAGTTCGTTCTGGCCGCCATAAGAAAGCACCGCAGACTGGGAGGCTTAACAGAAATTGATTCTCTCACCTTCCTGGAGGCTGAAAGTCTGAGATCAAGGTAGCATCAGGGTTGGTTTCATCTGAGGACTTTCTCCGGGGCTCGCAGATGGCCACCTTCTCCCTGTGTCCTCACATAGCCTTCCCTCTGCGTGTGTCTGTGCACAATCTCTTCACGAGGACAGCACTCAGAGTGGATGAGAACCCATCCAACTGACCTCACTTTAACTTAATGATCTCTTTAAAGCCCCTATCTCCATATACGGTCACATTCCGAGGTACCGAGGGGTTAGGACTTCAACGCAGGTACGGGGGCAGGGGGAGGGGGCAGACAATTCAGCCCAACAGGACTCAGCCCAAGGAGTACACTTCTGCACTTTGTAGGAACGTAAGAATCTGCTCCAAGGTGTGCCGATCTCGCTGACGCCCTCCAAAGAGGACTGGTAACGGACCTATTCTTCTCAGCTCCTCCAGTCAAGTGGGGAATGTGCCCAAGTCACAGGGTTACCTATAAAAGGAAATGGGGCGCCTGGGTGACTCAGTCAGTTAAGTACCCGGCTTTTAGCTCAGGTCGTGATCTCACAGCTTGTGAGTTCGAACCCCGTGTCAGACTCTGTGCTGACCGCTCAGAGCCCGGGGCCTGCTTCAAATTCTGTGTCTCCCTCTCTCTCTCTGCCCCTCCCCCACTCGCTCTCTGTCGCTCGCTCGCGCTCTCAAAAATAAACATTTAGAACAAATTTTCAAAAAGGAAGTGTGTGTCCGGTGGGGATGATGGGTTGAAAGGGCCCACACCAAGCCATAAAATTGTAAGATTTTCTATTTCCACAGTATTTCCACAGAACGCCAGTTATGAGGCGGTGTGGAAAGGGGGGGAAGGTCGAGGTGCCACGCTGGAAATGGGAGTGCACCCTCAGTTCAGAATTCTGCTCATCCTAGAATCGAAGCCCCTGATTTTAATCCTACGAACAGAGCCACTGCCCATCCTGAAGGAGCAGGATGCCTTGCTTCACACGTATCCGTGCGGGACCACAAAGCACGGCTTTCTTCCTCTCCTGGAACCATAAATTGAGGTCTGTTCTCCACTCATCTGCTCGCCAGCTCTTGGCAGCCTTCTCTGGACCTCGGGGCTCTTTGAGTACTTCCAGTCTTTGTTCAAATAAGCAGCCTTCTGATGGCTGGCCCAGATGTGAAGCCCACATCTGGAAACTATCCCTTGTCTCGGCCCAGGCGTTCAGGTCTGGGAGATGTGTGAGTGTCGGGCACGCCCACGCCCTGCCTGGAGATCCCCGCACAAGGTCCTGTGCAGGACAGAGGTTTTGGAGGCTGGCAGCTTGGACTGGAGACAGTGTGTTGGGTTAAATCCCAATGAGAAGTCAGTTGGAAAATGCTGGGACCTGCCAACACATGGGCGCCCCTATCCTATCATCCTTCTTCGGTCTTCTTGGTAGGGCCCACAGTATCAGGCCCGCCACAAGCTTCCAGCACGCAACCCACTGAACGTGCTACATCTTGCTGATGCCCCCCATTTTGGCCCGAGGATGGAAAATGTTGTCCAAGCTTGGGACTCAGTCTCCCAGTTTGGCGATTCATACCTGAGATTGACGGGGCGGGCATGAGGGTGAGTTCAGCGGGCTCCTATTCTTAAAGAAACTGCTGTGCTATGAAGCCAAAAAACTAGTATGACCCCATTTGGACCCACATCAGGAAGGACATGCTCTGTTCACCATCCCGAAGGAACAGTGAGCAGCAAAGAGTGGTTTGTGTGCAGGAAGGAGGTGGCATTTCTGGTAGAACCAAAGTTTGTCTGAGCAAGTGCTCGTATCAGGTACTTGGGTCAGTCCCCATGGACAGATTTAGGGTCTGACTGTTCCTATGAGCCCAGAAGGATCCTCACTGATACGCCTGCCTGACCTAACCTTTTTCTCCCCCCACCCCCTTGAATGCGTTCTAAAATTTCTCAAGTCGAAAAAAAATTTAAAAACAGAAAAAACCAAAAAAACTATTCCTCAAATTCCAACAAAAGGAATAACCACTGTTAACATTTCGGCTTATAAATACCAAGCCTTTTCTCATATGCATGGACAAATACTTCCTAAAATAATGAAAGGCAACATTCTATAACCTAATTTCTATTTGATATCTCATAATACTTCTGTATCAAGACTGCACAACTACATCTGTGCTCTTAACAGCTGTACTGCTGCTCAAGAGAGGACCAAAAATCTGTGGAGGCGTTTTTAGTTGTTACAACAACGGGGGTGAAGGTGGGGGGGGGGATAGGGGGTGGATATGCAAAGGGCACTTAGAAGGGAAGAGACCAGGAAACTGGATGTTCTATAATCCTTAGTCCTGCTCAAATTTTGAATGTCCTGATGGATATTCATGAAGGTGGGGAAAAAACCTATTCCTAATGATTTCAGCTCCAGACCTAACTCCACTTGACATATAAACACGAGGCTTTTTGGCATGATTTAAGTATACACTGAATTTTGTAACAATGCAACTAATGAGCTCTGGTTTGTTTACACTTTTTACTATAAATTGTCAACTCAACTGTTTCGAAATCTCACCGGGAATGGCAAAGCCGCCCATAACCTTTGAGTCACCACTACAGCCACTTGGATCTCTGCTGTAGTCACTGCATTCATAGTGATTATACATATATGGGAATCCACTCTTCCACCTTTTCTTTCCGAAAGTCAGATACAGAAAGTGTCTGTAACATTCCGTGGAACTTTGTTTTACTTCCATTAAATCCTAACTTATTTAAATGCAGATTCAAGCATCTGGCATCTTCATTATATCTTCAAATGTAGTTGTGCCTAAAAATTTGCAAATTGAAACTATTATCTGTTGGCTCTGTACATCCCTTGTGAGCCCTGCTCTCCACCTCTAGGGCCAGAAACCTCCAAGTTACAGCTTCCAGATTCCTTCCCATCTGGCTTCTCTGAGGGTCTGCCAATGGGAGGCACTGGGGAATGGAAGAGATCAGGAAGACCCCTTTTCCCCCTGTCTTTTGGGTCGTGTGGTGTGCCCGGTGTGGTGTGCAGGGGGGCAGACACCGTGGCCTTGTATGCGGAGGCTCTGGGGGACATCATTTTCCCCTTTGCTTCTCCAGCTCCAGGGGGTAGTGAGTTCCTGTAGTTACTAATCCTGGATAACCCTACCTTCCCCCATATGCTCATCCAGCCCTGCCCAAACCTTTATAACCAGTTCCCTAGATTAACTTGCTTCTTTTGAAATACTTAGAGTGGTTTGTTTTCTGACTGGACACAGAAAGGATAAAAGACACTTAGGATTTTACTCTATTTAACTTGTTTATATTAGGCCATCATATCGTTTTTCTTTAAAAAATTATGCACTTGCGGGGTGAAAGGGCACAAACTTCCAGCTATAAAATAAGTCATAATGAAGAGAAGGAAGGAAGGAAGGAAGGAAGGAAGGAAGGAAGGAAGGAAGGAAGGAAGGAAGGAAGGAAGGAAAGAAAGAAAGAAAGAAAGAAAGAAAGAAAGAAAGAAAGAAAGAAAGAAAAAGAAAGAGAGAGAGAGAGAGGAAGTCAGTCACGGGGAGGTGTGCACCATGACCATAGTTAATAATACTCTATTACATATTGGAAGGTGAAGGTTGCTGAGAAAGTAGATCTGTAAAGTTCTCATCACAAGGGAAAATTGTTCTGAAAGTAGGCAAGGCAATGAATGTCAGCAGTCATCATGGTAACCATCTTGCAACGGACACAAGTACTGAATCATTTTGCGGTACACCTAAAACTAATATGTCAATGATCCTTCAATTTAAAAAAATACGCACTTGGATAAATATATCACCTATGAATTTAATTTGGGGTTAACAAAGGGGGGTGTTGCGAAATATCGATTACTATAATAAAGTGGTGTTGAGAGTGTTGGCAAGGATACGGACACATTTGTTGGTGAGCTTTTGTCGGTGGAAGTGCAAACTGGTACAGCCTTTAGGAAAAACAGCATGACGTCCCCCCCAAAATTAAAAACCGATCTACTCTATGCTTCAGCCATCCTATTTCCGGCTATTTCTCTAAAGGAAATGAAGTCAGTATCCAAGAGATCGTGGCACTCTGGGTTCGCTGCAGCCTTACACCGAGTAGTCAAGAAACAGTAATGCTTATGTCCACCAGGAGATGAATGGACAAAGAAAACATGATCTCTCTACCCATAATGGAGTATTATTCAGCCCTAAAAATTAGAATTCAGAGATGCTGATGGAGGAATGGGGGGGAGCCAGGGATGGGGGGGAGGGGGGGAGCGGGGAGAAGTGGGTCTCTGGGTCACCGCCTGTTGGGATATGAGATGAATGAGTTCCAGGGACTCTAATGTAGAGCTGGCGACTCTAACTAGTGACACCGTATGGTGTATTTTAAATTCGCTGAGACAGTGGTTTCCGGTGTTCTCACCCCACCCAAAGCCTGGTAACTTAGCTTCAGGTGGGAATCATTTCGCAATGCGTAGCATATTAAGCCATCACACGGTACTCCTTAAATACACACTTTTTTTTTTTTTTTTTTTTGTCAATTATACCTCAATGAAGCCGACAAAGGCTTATTTTTAAAAGTGGTGTCGGGCCTGACAGAGTTGAAACCCACTCAGGTACGTCATCAGGGGTAGTTTCCCGCAGACCCACATTCCCCTCTCCGACACCGAGAACTGAGCCTTTCCAGGACGCCGGTGCCACTGGAGTGAACACCCGGGTACTCACAGCTCTCAGTGCACTGCAAACCCTCCGATGACTGCGTCTAACAGAACTCAGTTCTGCCGCCTCTCCCCGCCTTCCTGGACGCGCGTTTTCGCAAAGACCCACAAAGCCTGCGCTTGGGGAAGGCGCGGCGGCGGCCCGGGCTACGCGGGGGGGGGGGGTGGGCAGGGCGCAGGCGGCCGCGCGCGCGCACG
This sequence comes from Acinonyx jubatus, assembly GCF_027475565.1. Taxonomy (NCBI): domain Eukaryota; kingdom Metazoa; phylum Chordata; class Mammalia; order Carnivora; family Felidae; genus Acinonyx; species Acinonyx jubatus. The sequence goes on from NC_069392.1 coordinate 78,833,814, forward strand.
GGGGCGCGCTCGGCCCGCGCCGCCGCCGCCTGGAGCCCCCGCCCGCGCTCTGCGCAGACGCGGCGCACGCCAGCGCCCGCCCCCGTGAGGTCGGCCCCGCCCCCGAAAGCCGGTGGTCCCAGAAGAAGGGGCAAAGGTCCGGGTGGGCCGAGGCTGAGGCGCGGAGCGGGCGCGGAAACCGCACTCCAGCCCTTGCCCGACCTCTGCCCTGCGGCCAAGCCGGTCTGTGAGCAGAGGGTTTTGCTTTGACGCCTAGGGTTCTGAAGATACAGGTCCTCTACACGGAGCTACCATTTTTGAAAGGGCTTCGTATGAGTCTCTACAGAGACCCATACATCTTCTAGCTTTCATCACAAGCCTAAGGAGATACGTATCTAGTCAACTCTTCAGCTTCTCACCATATCTCATGATTTCCACCCGAATGCGAAATCTCGTGAAATCCTTGGCTTCCGCTTCCCGTTCGCCCACCGGATCCAGCCACTCATCAGATCCAGTCCATTGGGCAGCCAGGGGTTTCTGCACGTTGTCACACTCTCCATCCTGACGTCACCTTGCCAATTCGTCCCAGGGATTACAGCACCTATTGGTTTTCTTCTTCGGGTCTTCATTTTCCGTTATTCATATTCCAGCTGGAGTAAGCTTTCTCAAAATCAAATGTGACCGTGTGGACGATGACGACCCTTCAGGGCTTTCCTAGTTTGAAGATAGAGTTCAAAGCCCTTAATAAATCTCAACTGGTCCCCATTCCTAATATTTACCGTTTCTTCATTGTTTCTGTATCCTTCTCCACATTCTGTCCATCCACAGACAAATGACTCCAGTTGATTGATAACAACATTAACCTCTGATTTGTGGGGGAAAGGCTAGGATTAAATAATAGGCAATAATAGCGTGCAAATAGGGAGGAGCACGACTGGAGTTTAAGCTTTCTACATTTCTCAATAGTACCTCAGAGTTACTAAGTTTTTTTAAGTATGCATGCTAACACTACAGTAACCACCAAAGAAAGACCTATTGCACATCATTTCCAAATAAATAAATTCTTAAAAAGACCAAAAGCAATAAAATAGTAGAACAAATAACACCGAGATCCAAATATATCAGTAATCACTATACATGTAAAAGGACTAAACACTCCAATGAAAAGAAAAGACCGTCAGACTGGACAAAAAACAAAATCCAGATATAGGCTGTTTAAAAGGGCTACTTCTTGGGGCACGGGGGGCGGGGCGGGGGGCTCAGTTGGTTAAGTTTCCGACTTCCGCTCAGGTAATGATCTCACTGTTGGTGAGTTGGAGCCCCGAGTCAGGCTCTGTGCTGACAACTCTCAAGTCTAGAGCCTGATTCAGATTCTGTTTCTCTCTCTGCCCTTTCCCGACTCATGCTTTGTCTTTCTCTCTCAAAAATAAATAAACATTAAAAAAAAAAAATAGAGGTGCCTGGGTAGCACAGAGCTGGCTTTGGATCTGTCCCCTTCTCTCTCTCTGCCCTTCCTCTGCTCATTCTGTCTCTCTCTCAAAAAATAAATAAACTTTAAAAACAGAGATACTTCTTAAATGTTAAAGTAGATTAAAAAGTCAAAGGATGAAAAAAACACAAACCAAGAAAAATAACTGACCAAAAGAGAAATCAAGTAGTAATATTAACATCAGACTAAGTAAACTTTAATATGAAAAGCATTACTGGAGAAAAAGGTCATAACATAACGAATGGTAAAAAGTCCAATTTAACATTTACAAATTTGAATGCAACTAATAACAAAACCTCAAATATGTATAAAACAAAAGTTGATAGCTCCATGAGAGACATTACCAAACTCACCATCTCACTTAGAAATTTTAACACCTATTTGGTAAGTATTTCAAAGCACTGACATATAGGCGATAATCTTAAATACAAATTAGAAATAAAAAATATAACTAAAAAAGCCCCATGGGTTTGGAAGCATGCATAAAACGTTTAAAATCTGTTCATGTACTGAAAACGAAATTATAATTGAAATTAGAAAATACTCAGAACTACACAGCAACTTAAAATAATGTATCAAAATGTGTCCAATGAAGCCAAAGTGGTACTTAGAGAAGAGTTTATAGCCTTTGATGTTTATATTAGAAAAGAACAAGATCTAAAACTTAATAAAGCAAAGAGCCAGCCAACTTAAGAATGAGGAAAAAAAAAAAAGCATAAGCCCAAAGAAAGAAGAACGATAATACAGGGAAAAACGGAAGTTAGTGAAACAAAATATATTTTAGAGAGGATCAACAAAACCAAAAGTTGTTTTCTGGGGGAAAAATACAGCAATATTAACCAAGGGGGGAAAAGCACAAATAGTAATAGAAATTTTAAAAGGTTTATAACAATGATAGGAATTTCAAAGGTGCTGCAGACATTAATCAGATACCTGGAGGATATTATAAATGATAATGAGTGGTCATGTGGCCAATTAGTCACCTTGGTAAAGTCCATTCCTCTTTTTTTCAAGGAGATTTTCTGTGATTTTTTTTTTAAGATCAATTTTTAAGTAATCTCCACACCCAATGTGGAGCTTGAACTCACAACCCCAAGATGAAGTCACGTGCTCCACTGAATGAGCCAGCCAAGCACCCCAGTCCATTCCTTTCTAAATAAAATGTCTGAATTAGCTGATGTCAAATATTCTGTAAAGCAGTGCTTCTCACAAGCTAATAGGAATTTTGTTAAAATGCAGATTCTGATTCAATAGGTCTGGGAATCTGCATTTCTAGAAAACTCCCTAAGTGATGTAGATGTGCTGGTCCATATTTCAGTAGGGAGGCCTTAAGGCATTATCACCCTGTACCCTGGTCTTACGGTCTTTTTTGACAAATTCTATCCTGCATTCTGTGCTGCCGTTTTTCAACACTCACTCCCAAACTCCCAAATCCTTCCCATGCCACCCAGATATAGTAAGGCTAAGATTCATCAGCTGAAACCTTAAATAACCTCAGAGAAGCAGGAAAAAAAAAAAAAAAAACAAACCCATAAAGCAAGCCCATACCCTCTAATTTTACTACGAGTTGCAACTAAAAGGACAGCATTCCTAAAAGAGGACACCTGCAATTAAGCCGTCTTTTTTCTTTTGTTTTTTTGTTTTGTTCTGTTTAGATGAACCAATTTACTCTGTATTATGGGAAATGGATGAATCAAAAGTGCTATGCAGCCATAATGTGTGCCAATAATTTACTTGTAATGACTCAGGTCTGTATAATGCATTCGTTGGCAATAAACACTGTGAAAAATTCTCTTTTAATTATGTAAGTGGAATTTCTGTTTGTCTTCGTACAATGTTTCAGAGGCTTATCTTAATTATCCCAATATCATTCGCAGTTGAATAAAGTCAGTTTGATGTGCAGTGTGGGAGGAAAAAAAAAGTCTCCTACATAATGCTTTCTAAAGCATGAACTTTAACTTGAGATTCCCTTTGTGTAAGTCAAGGAGAAATGGATGAAGTCATTTTGCTTGAGTACACACAATAAGAATTTTCTTTTACTTGCAGTTTCTAACAATAATAAGGGTTGTCATCTTTAATATTTAAGTTCAAGGCTGGAGGGGAAAAGATATTTATGCACATGTACGTGCAACCTGGCAAATACTACTCATCTGTTCCCAAATATCTGGAACCAAGCAGAAAAATAAAACAGGTTGCTCTGGCTATCCCCGAAAATGTATAAGCTTTTTAATAAAGCATGCCTTTGTCACTCGTGTGACCCTCACCCTGGGTGACCCTGTTCTTGTTGCTGCTGGTACTTTCCACAATGTCCTCATTGCAGCCATAGGCCAGGGCTGAATGGGTGGGAGAAGGTATTTGATAGAGGTCAGGACTATCTCTGGAGTGTTAGCAAGTAACAGGCTTGCAGGAGGGTCCAGTATTCATGCCATCTTCAGTCCTGTTCTTATTAGCTGCGCCTCAAAACAAAACTCGCTCTAGACCCAAGTAGGCCAGTTACAAATTTCAAGCACCCAGGGTAAACAAGTTATACATGATTCTAAGACACCAAAACTAGATAATCTGAGTGAAAGACCCAGGGCCTAATCCACAAAGCCCCTAGCCACTGAGAGTACAATTTTGTGGTGACCTCCTCCCTGGTCATGGAACCCTAACAGAGACATTTGTGATGAAGGCCTGGTTCGGTACAAGGTAAGTGGGGAACTGCCTTCCATGTAAACAGACAAAACATTTCTCAAGGCTGTGTTTTCAAAAACCTAGTACAGTTTTTAGGCTTCTCAATAAGCTTTCCCAAGGAAGTTAATCTAATGTCTAGTAACAGAGACTTTTTACATATCAGGTTTAAGAGTTGTAACCCAAGGGTGCTTGGGTGGCTCAGTTAAGCATCCAACTCTTGATTTCAGCTCAGGTCGTGATCTCATGGTTTATGAGTTTGAGCCCCATGTTGGGCTCTGCACTGACAGTGGGGAGACTGCTTGGGATTCTGTCTCCTCCTATTTCTGCCCCTCCCCCGCTCTCTCAAAATAAACAAACACTTAAAAAAAAAAAAAGAATTGTAACCTAGAAAAGTGGTCATGCAAAGGTCTCCCCTAGTGAGATTCTCCTGACTATCTATGAGGTAGGATTGCTCCCACCCTTGTTCAGGTGAGCACCTTGACACCCAGACCCGGGATTGGGTCAGCCCTTCCATTCATCCTGAGTTTTTCAGATTCCAGAACTCATGAACTGTCTGCTGCACTACGTTGCCCACCTTGCAGTATGTAACACAGCAACTCAGAGATGTATCTGTCCCTTACAAGTGCCAGGAAACTGGATGAAAGTCACAAAATCACACTGTCTCATCACACCTAGGGAATAAATCTGTTCTTCCCCAGAGGTACGGTCTTTATGTGCTAAATAATCTAGTCACTGAAGCCTTTTATTTTTATTTTTTATTTTTTAAAATTTACATCCTAATTAGTTAGCATATAGTGCAACAATGATTTCAGGAGTAGATCCCTTAGTGCCCCGTCCCCATTTAGCCCATTCCCCCTCCTGCAACCCCTCTGGTAACCCTCAGTTTGTTCTCCATATTTATGAGTCTCTTCTGTTTTGTCCCCTTCCCTGTTTTTATATTCTTTTTGTTTCCCTTCCCTTATGTTCATCTGTTTTGCCTCTTAAAGTCATCCTATGCGTGAAGTCATATGATTTTTCTCTTTCTCTGACTAATTTCACTTAGCATAATACCCTCCAGTTCCATCCATGTAGTTGCAAATGGCAAGATTTCATTCTTTTTGATTGCTGAGTAATACTCCATTGTGTGTGTGGATATATATATACACACCACATCTTCTTTATCCATTCATTCCATCGATGGACGTTTGGGCTCTTTCCATACTTTGGCTATCGTTGATAGTGCTGCTATAAACATGGGGGTGCATGCGCCCCTTCGAAACAGCACACCTGTATCCCGTGGATAAATGCCTAGTAGTGCAACTGCTGGGTCGTAGGGTAGTTCTATTTTTAGTTTTTTGAGGAGCCTCCATACTGTTTTCCAGAGTGGCTGCACCAGCTTGCATTCCCACACTGAAGCCTTTTAAACATAATCATTTGTAACTCTTTTCAAGGTACCTGAGAGGGGAGAACCCATCTCTCTTGTTCACAGCCAAATCCTGTGACCAGACAGTTACTGGCACATAGTTTGTGCTAAGCAAATATCTGTGATTGATTCATTGTTTTACAACCACCTGTTGAAAGAAATCATTATTGTGTGAATAAACAAGAGTTTGTGGAAGAACAGAAAGGTCCCCTCTGAGGTCATCCAAAAGATCTGAATTATGACATAAGCCTAGTCTAGGACCGCCCATTCTGGGAGAAAAGGGATAGCCTAGTTAATATGGTTGGTAAGTTTTTGGGTAAGAGATTGTTTACTAGTGTATTAAATTAGAAAACAAAACTTTGAAACTATGTATCAGAGTCAATTGTTCAGTATTTTTTTACCTCTTTCTAGAAGCCTTCCCTGAATAACCATACATTTTATTGGTCAGTCCCTCACTTTCCTTGCCTATTTAATTATTTATTCTCACCCTATCTATCTCTCAGTTATTTATTCACAAAACATTTACGGGGCACCGGGTATGGCTCAGTCAATTAAGCAGCCGACTTTGGCTCAGGTCATGATCTCATGGTTTGTGGGTTCAAGTCCCAAGTCAGGCTCTGTGCTGACAGCACAGAACCTGCTTGGAATTCTCTTTCTCCCTCTCCCTCTGCCCCTCCCCCACTTGCGCTCTCACTCTCTCTCTCTCAAAAATAAACATTAAGAAAAAAACAACAAAAAAAACCCATTTATTGAACAATTTCTAGAGACCAGGCATTTTAGTTATGAAGGGGAATTTAACAAAAGCCCTGGGCCCAAAGACTACATAATAGGCACACAGACAAGTAAACCAGGTCATGCAACAGACTTCTGGTTAAGGTGGTAGAATGACTACACGTGAAATCTTCCCCTTTTCGTGTGAAAAAACATATTGTAGTGCATGCATTTAATGTAACACAGGCATTGTAATTCACGGCCGTTTTATTCGTTTCCTAGGGATGACACAACAAAGTACCACAAACTAGTGGGCTTAAACAACAGAAATTTACTCTCTCACAGTCCTTGTGGCTAGAAGTTCAGGATCAAGGTGTCTGCAGGGTTAGTTTCTTGTGAGGAACCATCACCAAATCCTAGTGCTTCCAATCAGCCTTTTAGGGCTTTGAATACTGAACAACCAAGGATCCTCAAACACACGAGGAGAACCTCTAACGTGAAGAAGGCTGAAGTAAACAACTGCAAAAATGAAACCAGAGGAAATGGAACTAATCAGGGAAGAGGGAACATTGACAAATAGCCCCAAATAATATTTTTAGAAGAAAACACTACAGCTTTGAAGCAAGGGTAAAGCACTATACAATGGTAACAATTAGGGGTTAAGAATAAGCTCTTGGAGGGGTGCTTGAGGGGCTCAGTCAGTTAAGTGTCTGACTTTGGCTCAGATCACGATCTCACAGTTTGTGAGTTCAAGCCCTGCGTCAGGCTCTGTGCTGACAAGTACAGAGCCTGCTTTGGATCCTCTCTCTCTCAAAAATAAATAAAAATTAAAAAAAAATCTTTAAAGAATAAGCCCTTGGAGATTTAAAACACAGACCACAGCCAAAATGAAAATGTTTAACACAGGTCTTGGTAGGTAATGTTGAATAAATTAATACAAATGCTAAACAGATGGAAAATATGAGAGAAAAGATAAGAAGCATAGAAGGTTATCCCAGAAGGTCTAACAACAGACTAAGAGGAGTTTCAGAATGAGAGAACAGAGAAAATGGACAGGAAAATAATTATTGAGCATTTTCTAGAACTGGGACACAGATTGAAAGAGCTGATCGAGCAACCAGCACAACAAAGGGAAAAGATCCACACCAAAGGCATGTTGCTATTGACAACAGAGATAAAGAAATGTTCCCAAAAATTCTCCAAGGAGAAAAAAAAATAGCTTGGCATCAGGCTTCTCAACATTGGGTGCAGAAGATGGGGACGAGGGGTGGGGGTGAGTCATGCCTTCTAAATCCTGAGAGAAATGGATTCGATCTAGAAGTTAGTTCTCCACTAACCTCATTCAGATGTGAGACAAAACAGATTTCCAGACATGCGACAGGACTCAGCATCTCCCCCCGCATTTCTTCTGTCTTAGGAAGTGAGTGGGCTTTATGCTCTGGAAAGATGAAGGAGTAAACCAAGAAAGACAAAGAAGGGGATCCAGGAAGGAGTGGATATAACCCTGGAGACGGGTGAGGAGGAATTTCTAACAGACAGAAGAGCAGCATGGCCAACCTGGAACAGGCGGATAGAGAATTTGGGGAGAGAAGACTGAGAAAGGGGGCTCCCCAGGATACCCGAGGCGGTCGGTCACTAGGGCAAGATAAAAGACAGACGGGTGACCGAATTGATGGAGTGTTTGAACCAAAATGAGTAATACCCACATGGTCATAATCCTGTGACTTAATTTAACATAGTGATCCATCATAACAGATACCAGATATCATCTAAGATGCATACATCAAGAACAAGCCGTGTATGCATATTACACAGTATTGTGAAGGCAGTTGCCAGAAGCAACAGCTCCAAGAGTTCAAAGTGGCTGCCTCCAGGTGTCAGAACTCGAGTGTGCGAGAAGGGGCGAGAAGGGGTTAAGGATTGCTGTGATTTATTACCAGCCTTTGGGAAGTTTTAATTTTTAACTCTATGTATGTATGAACTTTGATCACAAATTTTAAACTAAAGGAGAACAAGCACAGGGTAGTAAGTGCTACGAGGCAGAGTGGAGAGAAACTGCAGAGCCTCGAGGGGTGCGTCGGCGGGAAAACTTTCCTAGAAGTTGGGCACAATTATGTGATCCCAGAATTGAATGCCTGTTTCATTCACTCATTTATCCACCGTTCTCCAGGCACTGTTCTAAGCTCTGCGTCTGTATCAGTGAATAAGAGACCTAGATGTGGCGCACTTGGGTGCCTCTGTCGGTTGAGGGTCTGACTTTGGTTCAGGTCATGACCTCATGTTTCGTGAGTTCAAGCCCCACGTGGGGCTCACTGCTGTCGGCGCAAAGCCTGCTTTGGATCCTCTGTCCCCCTCTGTCTGCCCCTCCCTGGCTTGCACTCTCTCTCTCAAAAATAAGTGAACATGAAAAGAGAGAGGTGGGGGGCACCTGGGTGGCTCAATTGGTTAAGCATCCAACTTTGACTTCGCCTCAGGTCCTGATCTCACAGTTCATGAGTTCGAGCCCTACATTGGGCTCTGTGCTGACAGCTCAGAGCCTGGAGCCTGCTTTGGATTCTGTGTCTCTCTCTCTCTCTCTCTGTGCCCCTGCCCTGCTCGCACTCTGTCTCTCTCTAAAATAAACAAACATTAAAAACATTAAAAAAAAAAAAAAGGGAGACCTAGATGCTGCATGCTGTTTTCTCCAGCTGCCCATGAACATGCTCATGGGTTCTCTTATATCCACACATAGCACTTTGAATAATGCTGTGCTGACATGACCAGTAAATAAATCCTGGTCACATGAGTGAGTGAATGAATGAAGGAATGAATGATCTAACCCGTACAATCCACAGCCATGTGAACAGGCAATGACCCGTGAGGATAAAGAACATTTTCTGAATGTCAAGTGTAAATAAATTTCTCCTCTAATCAAACGGCAACAAGTTTAGAGAAAATTTAGAAATCCAACATCCCACACAGAGAGTTCCCAGATCTCTCCTTAGTTCAGTAACTTTAGTTGTCACTTCATCTCTCAATACTGCACAAGACTTATGCATAAAATGGGAATAAGAGTAATACCTCATAGCACCTTTAGTTGTTATAGGAACCAATTGAGATGGTGCTTTGAAAACTGTGGAGCCCTATCAACATTTGAATTCTTTTATCCTTGGGATTTGATTTTGCCTGTCACTTTTAGAATGATGGCAGCTTAGGACCTTGGGTTTCATGGAATCTATTCTCTCATTTGATAAAAGAGGAAACTAAGGTTCAGAGAGGGGTGGGCTACCCAAGACCATACAACCCGGTTGTGCAATGTTTAAGCTGGAAGTCACGGCTGCTTCTTCAGTGTTCCTTTATGTTCAATCCGCTTTGTAGATTTCAAGTCAGAGTCTTTCGGAAGTTGCGTACTTGAAAAGTAAAATGTGGTTGGGGCGCCTGGGCGGCTCAGTCGGTTAAGCGTCTGACTCTTGGTTTCGGCTCAGGTCACGATCTCACAGTTCGAGGGATCCAAGCCCCGTGTTGGGCTCTGCGCTAACAGCTTGGAGCCTATTTGGGATCCTCTCTCCCCCTCTCTCTCTGCCCCTCCCCTGTTTGCTCTCTAGCTCTCAAAACAAGTAAATTTCTTAAAAATTTGAAAAGTAAAATCTGGTCATTTAAAAGTGAAAAAAGAACTAGTAAAGGATGAAAAAATTCAAAATGCTGCATATCAGAAAGTCCAAAGGCCCAAATGAGCAAGTTCAGCTCTTGAGTCTGACGGAATCTTCTTATTCCAAGTGATGTGGGCTATTGATATACCAGTAGCATCTGTAAGGAGGGTCCTCACCAGGTGAAGCCCAGTGACACCACCTGGTGACATCACCAGGGACTTTAACCTGTGAGACTGTCCACAAAGACTTTATAGTAGATGAACAGAGAAAAGGGGAGGCAATCAGTGAGTGATTCTGTGGCCCCCCAGGAAGATGGTTTGTCATAATGAAAGCTGAACGAGGAAGCAAGCCACTGCCGTGGCCATCGGTGCTACATTCCCAAGGAGAGCAGCCATTTTGCTTTTGCAGGCAATTATCTACAGCTGTGTTAACTAAAATTTCAATTTTGTTGGTTTCGGGGTTTATTTTTGATTTGTACATTTGTTTCTATGAATCAATGTCTAGGAGCCATGGAGTTACAATGGCGTTTTCTACTGGAACGGAACATCACTACAGAAACAACTTAACCCAACAATAGGGATCCACGTGCTATTTCCCTTTAAGAGGGGTCCAAATGTTGCTCAAGCTTAAAAACACTTGGCAGGTAAGGGTACATTGGTCCCATGTGGCCCCCAGAGGCAGGCTGCTTATTAACAGAAGCTCAGGGGAAGGAGAGAGAAAAGCTGTCCTGTCTTATATCAAGAAATCTGGGTCTCCTGGAGCCGTGGATTTCAAAATTTTCCCTAGTAAGCTTATATAAGTATTAAAATCAAACATTCCTCTCACACATTTTTTAGTTGACATTTAAAATTTTCTCTTTTAAAAAATTATTTGAGGGGTATCTGGGTGGCTCAGTCATTCAGCGCCTGACTTCAGGTCATGATCTCACAGTTCATGAGTTCGAGCCCCACGTTGGATGAGATAGAGCCCCACATCTCTCTCTCTTTCTGTCTCTCTCTGCCCCTCACTCACTTGTGCCTTCTCTCAAAAAAAATTACTTGGAAGAGAGAGTGAGTGAGCACATGCATGCACGCATGCCAGATGGGATGGGAAGAGGGAGAGAGAGAGAATCGTAAGCAATCTCCATGCCCAGTGCAGAGCCCTACGTGGGGCTCAATCCCACTACCCTGGGATCATGACCTGAGCCGAAATCAAGATTCAGAGGTTCAACTAACTGAGCCACCCAGACAATTCACCATAAGTTACAATAGTCACAAAAGATATGCTCCCAGTGTGTTGTAAACAGGGCATTTGAAAAACAAATGGTTACAGAACTCTTTTCAATACACATAACAAAGTCTAAGTATCAGAAGAGTGGAAAGCCTCCATGGTTCATTTAAAAAGGATGAGAACCACTCTTGTTTACCTCTTGGAACATCTGTATCACTCCTTTTTCTCCTTGAACCCACATTTTCATTCCACTTCTCCCACACAATTTTGCCTCCATGTAATGTGTGCATGCTTCAAGGTGGTAACTGATGATCCTATTATGTTTCTCTGACACAGGTGTATGCATATAAATCGGAATTTTGGACTCTTTAAATGTCTAGTGACAGTAAGTTCCTAAGTGTTCCTTTCTATCTGGGTTGAATTATTGCTACAAGTATCATTAGCTCACAGTTGAGCAAAACAACATAAATACATTTCAAATGTTGATATGTAATCATTACATATAAACGTAGAATGTCACTGAAAATGTCCCTCTTAAAGAGTTGGATTCAGCCACAGGTGACCATGACCCATTACTGCAGTAAGCCAGCAGGCAGCTTCCATTCCCTTCCTGGTTTTCGTTATTACGTAGGTAAGTTCTACAGCTCGCAGTTCTGATAAATAAGTAGCAAGAATTTTGTTACAGCAACGGCACACTCCATTCTTTGAACTCCTTCCAACCGGAGAGTTCAAAAATCACATACTAATCCATCTTCAAAAATTACTTTTATTAATCTATCACTTGACAACTCAATTAGGTCCTCCTCCTCCAATTTTATTAAGAACCAAAAAAAAAAAAAAAAAAAGAAAAAAAAAAGGAAAAGAAACCGTCTGATTTACAAAAAAAAAAAAATTGTTATTCAGTTATTGGAGTCATTTCTGGGAAAATATAACCAAACAGGTTCTACTAAGACTTAGTAAATGATGATTAATTATACTCATTATTCTTTCACTTAGGCATTTTATTTCACCCAATATTACCAACAAGATTTTTAAAAATCTACTGTTAATTTCACTATGTCTTTACCAATAGAATAGTTTTGATAGAATGCTCTTACCTCATCAAGGGCTTTAAACCTACTTATTCAGGATGTTGGAGCAACCAATTAGCTCATTTCTTTTACAAAAAATGGTTGTCACACAAATGAATTGACAAAGTCAGTCCTCATCATCCAATCAATCAGCCAAATTAGACTTCAGCTTTCTGCTAGAAAGAATTTGCCTCCCTTCACCCATTCAAATGAATGCGTTCAGATGCGTCTCTGGGATAACACTTCACTTCACAGAAAGCAAGGGAAAGAAGGCAGAGATCCCACTGCCTATTTTCCTCCTTGCTCGCGTTCCGTCCAAAGGCAAGCGCTATGCCAATAGTTGGGGGAAAAAGACGTCCTGAAAATAGTCCCAACACTTAATCTGGACTAAAACTCCCAGCTCTGCAGCTGTGGTTTTCTTTAACAGAAATACGCGTAGACAGCATGTTCATGACGCCTGATTCAACACTAATATGTCAGATCGCTTTGGCTTGGTGTAGCGCTCTAGTGTTTACATTCCGGGGCACACATGAGAAGTGTGTTTTTCTTCCATTAGGAGGAGGAAGGGCAGTTGGAAGGGGAGACTGGCAAATGAGAGCTGGTCCTTTCTCAGGCAGGTTCCCAAGGACATTGGGGATTTGGGAATCCACTTGCGTCAACCCAACTCCGGAGTGTCTACTGCTGTGGGGGCCCAAAGACTTCCAGGGGAAGGTACCAAGAGTTGGATTAAGAAAATTCAACCCCAGGGGCGCCTGGGTGGCTCAGTCTGTTAAGCATCTGACCTTGGCTCAGGTCACGATCTTGCGGTTCCTGAGTTCAAGCCCAGTGTCGGACTCTGCGCTGGCAGCTTGGAGCCTGGAGCCTGGAGCCTGTTTTGAATTCTGTGTGTCTCTCTCTCTGCCCCTCCCCCACTCATGTGCATTCTCTCTCTCTCTCTCTCTCTCTCTCTCTCTCTCTCACACACACACACACACACACACACACACACACAACACGCACACAAACATTTAAAAAAAGAAAAAAGATAATGCACCCCCAGATCCCCAACTTCCTTGGGACTCTCCTGGTCCTGACCTACCTAAGAGTTTCTAACACCACGCAGGAGCTTAGAAAGTGGCCCTTCTGCTGGCACATCCCGTAAAGCTTGTGGATGAGGCCCAGAGGCTCCAGATGCCTCTTGTGCCGCCCAGCCCTGCACCCTCTCCAACCCCAGGCCCGGGGCGGGGAACAATCAGGTCCACAGTGCCTTTGAAGATGCATTACAATGTACCACGAGGTGTGAGTTAGGGCCCGATGATTCAAATATGCTCATTCCAGGAGACAAGACTACCGAAAGAGCGCTGCAGATTTTAGTTCAGCCTACAGAAAGTCCCAAATTTTACTGGTGAAGGTTCTAAATTGTGGAGAGAGACTGTTTGCTAGATTCACACATCAGCGGGTTTGTACCAGGCATGAAAACCCAGAAATCAAGAAAAGGGAACCGCAATAAAGTACTACTGGAAAGTCTTCATTCAGCCTGCCTTCAGTAGTCTTTAAAAACAAACAAGAAAGCAAACAAGCATGAAACTTATCTCTCCTGGAGCAGGGGTTTTGAGCGAGGTTTATTTTGGATGGAGCTAAAAAGGCACAGGAATTGCCGCAGGCAGCCTTGAGCCCTGCAGTGTTGGGAGATCAGATCATCTCCAACCGGCTTCGAGGATGGGGATGTGGGAATCTGTAGGAGGCAAAAGAAAAGAATGTGTCTGTCAAGTTTCCTTGTCTCAGTGCTTCTGAAATAGGTGGAAATTACAGCTCAAGTCCCTTCACCATGGGAACATCTGGAATATAAGTACTTCTGTGCCTATTAAGAGGACTATTTATAGTTTTCTACGAATGTTAGGGAAAGCAATTATGCAAAATACTACTGTATTATTAGGTATTTGAAAAATACCAGGCTTGCAATTTTAGAACTGCAAAGATCTAAAAGCAATTGAGACTTCTACGATCTGTCTACCCCAAGTCAGAAAGTACTGGCTTATTTTCCCGACGTAGCGAAATCACCAAACACCAGCTAAAGTCTCTGCTGACACGGATAAATGATGTCACCAGGCATGCCCACCCTGCTGAAGTCATGTTGGTTCTACACTCACGCCGAGCCAGAGAGAAATATGAACCCGAGTTGCCTCTGGGATTATTTGGAAAATCCCCCTGCATATAAATGTGGCTGCTCAGACGGAGAGAAGGAGGCTGTGCACCCCAGAACGAGTCTCAGCTAAAAGGGGCTTCTGCACTGTACAACTACGCCTGATGCTGAGACCTTCCGAGGGTTGTTGGCAACTTTCTGACTTCAGTATCTGCCCCTCTTAAGCACTGGCCGCACTGCGATTATGTAAGGTCGTCATCTTGGGCTTCAAAGCATATTTTTGTGATCGTTAGAGTCTGTGAGCCTGGGACAGCAATAGTAAAGGCACCAACACTCGTGAAAAGCCACCAAGGTTTGGCTGCTCCATTGCTTCACTGGCTTTTGGACAAACTTTTGTTGTAGTGTCTTCTCAGGTTTCCCAAGAGTTGATGGCAAGGCAGGAGGAAAGTCAGAGGAGACATCTGTGCCCGGGCTCTAGTGGGATGGCACTGGTTTTAGCCCTCAATGGTGCTTCATGTGCACTGAGTACTTGGAGACCCAGGGACTGACCTGCCTGCACCTCTGTCTCTTCTGGAAAATCTTTCAGGGACATGAATGATAAGCTTGGAATTATTTCATGCTATAATACCGTAGTGACAGCTGATTTTTAAAAATTAACTAATGATGTAGGGGCGCCTGGGTGGCTCAGTCGGTTAGGCGTCTGACTCTTGATTTTGACTCAGGTCATGACCTCACGTTTTGTGAGATCGAGCCCCAAGTCAGACTTCATGCTGATAGCGTGGGGCCTGCTGGGGATTCTCTCTCTCAAAAATCAAGATTTAAACCTAAAAAATTAACTAATGAAGTAATTCTATTTCATTCTTCCTAAATTAGAACATATACATGTGTGTGCATGTGTATAAATTTATATGTGTGGATGTATATACACATATATGCATATATGTATGCATACACATTTATATGTTTTGCATTTGCATGATCCTAAAACTTCACCTTTCAGGGCGCTATGGGGGATGATCCGGTAGGTTGGAAAGTGTATCAAATGAGAATCATGGCGTTCTAGATTCTAGTCTGTGCTTTGCGTTCATTAGCTGCGATGCTTTTGCAAAGTTCTTGGCTTTTCTAGGCCTTAATTTTATTTGCAAAATCAATGTATGGGGATTCCTGAGATCATTCTTAATGCTGAGTCACTTATTGGTGAGATAAACCACGTATTTGGCTTCTCTGGGCAACATCTCTGCCAGGCAGGTGGTTCAACCCACAATACGCAGAAAGAAATAAAAAAGCCAGAAACCGCAGGAACAAAGACGGTACGTAAGTACATACATCATGGTATTATTTAAAATAGGAAAAGGCTCACATGGTTAACCAAATGGTGGACCTCTCATAAAACAGAATAATACATAATCATGAAAAGGTGCTAAAAGCATTTAATTATATGCAAAAAAGTTCATAATCTGCTATTAAGTAAAAAGAAGCAGGCTATAAATAGTACACATGGCATATTCCCATTTTTGAAAAATAAAATGTATATATAATCATATGTATGTGTTTTAACAAGAATTTTAAAAACATTAAAATGTTGACAGTGGTATTCCTGAGTTGTGAATGACCATAATAATCTCCTTGCCCTTATTTGTACTTCTTGTATTTTCTATTTTTAATTTTTTTTAAAATTTTTTATTTTTGAGAGAGAGAGAGAGGGAGAGAGAGAATCCCAAGCAGGCTCTGTGCTGTTAGCACAGAGCCTCACACAGGACTCAAACTCACGAACCATGCGATCATGACCTGAATGGAAATCAAGAGTTGGACACTTAACCAACTGAGCCACCCAGGCGCCCCATGTACTTCCTGTATTTTCACCTAACTTCTGAAATCAGCAAAAGATCATTTTAGTTAAAAAGCCAAGCAAGTAGGGCAAAAGCATTGCTGAAATCACACTGGCAGGTCTGGAGCATCACAAACAGATCTCTAAGTCCTTGATTTCCGGGAGTTTTGAGCAGTGGGAGTGGACACACCATGTAAACATGCTTTCCAAACCACCCCAGCGAACAGATTCACCTTGGTGACTGGCTACAGGCACACAGCCCTCAGCACCACGACCCCTGGTCCAGCAGGCCCCAAAATCTGTCTTATGAATCCCCCGGAAGGTCTTAGCATTCCGGGCATTGAGAAAAACCGGCCTGCCCATTTTTCAGAAACGATGGACCTTTTTAAAAGAAAAACTTATGCTATGATCTAGCTCTTCTTGACTTCTCAACTTACCTTTTTATATCTAAAACACGTG
Source organism: Acinonyx jubatus (assembly GCF_027475565.1). Classification (NCBI taxonomy): domain Eukaryota; kingdom Metazoa; phylum Chordata; class Mammalia; order Carnivora; family Felidae; genus Acinonyx; species Acinonyx jubatus. Next base: position 78,850,385 of record NC_069392.1, read on the forward strand.
CATTGAGGATCTGACATTTACTGGGTGGTAATTGACTTGAAAATTGTGATCTTTTTCTAAGGAATTGCCAAACCGTTACAAGTCTTAAGGATATTTTTATTCATAACTGGCAACAGTTTTATAACCTTCCAAAAGTTTGCCCTGGAGTTTTGGTCACGTAATAACTGATGTTCAGTTATATTTCCATGTTCTATTGCATTTGACTAAGAATAGAGGATGTAGAAGAAAAAAAAATCCTGGGTCACAGAGCCTCTGTATTTTATACAGAAAATTCCCACTTATAATTCCTTTTTTTTTTTTAACGTTTATTTATTTTTGAGAGAGAGAGAGAGAACACAAGCAGGAGAGGGGCAGAGGGAGAGGGAGACACAGAATCTGAAGCAGGCTCCAGCCTCAGAGCTGTCAGCACAGAGCCCGACGCGGGGCTCGAACCCACAAACTGAGAGATCATGACCTGAGCAGAAGTTGGACGCTTAACCAACTAAGCCACTGAGGCGCCCCCCGCAACCACCTATAATTCTATTGTTATCAATTACAAAGGCTAAGAAGGGAATATAATAATAAGTAATGATAACTAGCAACTTGTTGAGTGTTTTCTAGTTGTTAAGTCTATTATATGTTTTCTCTTTTGATGAGGTTGCTAATGCAGCCTACCCAATATAACTCACATTATACCCATTTTATAGATGAGGAAACGGAGGTTAGTGAGCTATGGAGCTGCTATTCGACAGAGTATAACTTGAGAACTTCGTAACTAGTCTGTGGCCAGTGGGTTCACATTGGACATAGAGAGAGAAGCTAGAGGAACACACTTAGGGGCCACTTGCCAGGAGCCCTCAATATGATGCCAGAGTTCTATGTTTAGGTTTGAAGGCCTCACTGCCTAAGCTAGAATATACATGTGCATATGTGCGTGCACATATACACCTGTATGTTCACGTGTGTATATGTACATTTTCCATCTGGCGAATCCAATACCTATGTGTACCCCACTCTTTCCCATAAACCTGGAAGTGATATCTCTAAATCGCTACCATCATAGGTCTATCTGGCTTCCTGGATTTCTTCTCGACCTGGTGGATGTGTGGCTGACACCACTCCTGTTTTCTGATTTGTCTCTCCAGAGAATGTTCTTGACCAGGGGGCATCTATTTGCTTACTTGGCTGGGCCTCTCACCTCCTCTGTGGGCTCCAACAGAGTCGACCAACCACATGAGGAGGAGAACTTCATTCAGGTGCTCTGTCCACAGCCTGTCCCAGGCTTGCGCACCTCCTGAAAGGGAACAGGATGGGGCAGGGTTTTCAGGGCTACTGCTGGGCGTAGGGATGATTTTGACAAATTTACAAATCAGAGTTTGATTTGGAGCTTCATCTTCTGGACGTTTCGCTACTTTCTTAAACATCCCCATTATAATCAAGACCAATTTTCTTGGGTCACCTGGGTGACTCAGTCGGTTAAGCATCCAACTTCGGCTCAGGTCATGATCTCACGGTTCGTGGGTTCGAGCCCTTCATGGGACTCTGTGCTGACAGCTCAAAGCCTGGAGCCTGCTTTGGATTTTGTGTGTCTCTTTCTATCCCTCCTCTACTCATGCTTTCTTTCTCTCTCTCAACATAAATAAATTTAAAAATATATTTAAAAAAAATTTTTTTTGAAGACCAAGTTCCTAAAGCAACTCAGAACAATGGACAACTCTGACAAACTTATCCCTCTACTGTTGCTTAAGGAAGTGTCTCCTAGGACTTTTAACTAAAACTGTGAACACGAGTGTGCCAGCCTGAGTAGTCTTCTGCACCCTTAGTCTTTGAATTACATAATGAGAAACTGCTAGAAAGAAGCAATTAAATTGAAAAGTAAAACAGTAGAGCCGTGAGAAGAGGAAAAGAGGCACAGGAGAGAGGCTGCCTAAATCCTACTGACTCAATAATGAAATGGAAAAATGTAGGTGTGAAAGAAGGATTACAAAGCTATTAGGAGCTTGGTCATCAGGGCGGCAATTGAACCACTGGCAACGGATGGAGCAGAATTGCACCACAGCAGAAGAAGGAAACCAGAAACTAGAAAATCAAGAACGAAGCTTGGAGATTGCTTATAATGCACTTACCTACACAGATGATTTAATTTCACCTTGAACCACCCAAATCCTCTCTTGCATATTAGGTTCCACCGACTGCCATTGTTTGTGGAATTCTTGTCATCTCTGTGAAAGAGGAACAAAATTACAAAGGCCAAAAGTAATTACATTTTAAATAAACTCAAACCATATTTAACTCTTATCATCCCCCCACTCCCACATTCTACTTCTTCCTTTTAACCTTTAAGGATTAGACGACCACTTGGCTCTTATTTTTGCAAATCAGAAATAGGATTTGAAACATGTAAAACATGGTCATATCCTAAATCAAACAAAAATGCAAATTAAATGTCTTAGAGAAACAGTCTTAGAGAAATACTTTAAGGAAACAGTGTCTGCTATTCAAAACCTCATAATGAAACGGAGTGCCAAGGTCCCAGGCTGGCCTTTCCAAATAAAGCCCAGCTGATGGAAGGGGGGCAAATCCTCCTGGATCCAGGGCTGAGAGAGATGGCATCCTTCATGTGGTATCTCCTCGTGTTCCAGGCAATAATGTCTCCTTGTGCCAGAAACATAAGACCCAACTTTCTGCCTTCCAAACCGGGAGTCGGAACGTTCCCCATTTGGACATATGACATGAGATGGCCAGGGCAGAGAGAAGACAGGGAGGCTTCTTTATAGTAGCATCATAAGCGGGTCTCCCAGGGAGAAGATGATTCCCCAGGAAAAAGTCACCCCAAGGGTCCCCCTTAATAGTAAATTATGGCTTAGTGTATTAAACTGTACCCCAGAGGCCTAAGGGAATTATGGAAACTGCCTGATTTACTTTTACAAAGTGATTTACACCCAGGGGTGTAATCTATCTCAATAAATCTGAAGCCTCTACACAACAGTCCCCTTCTAAGGTAACAACAAAGCAAGGCGATTTCAATTATATAGTTATTTACCACCACTCTGTTCAGCTTCCCTCAGAGTCAACACCGAAGGGAGCAAACTCAAGCGTCTTTAATTTATGCTGTCACATGAAGACCGTTTTCTCATGTAATAAAAGAAAATAAAGGGAAATGCAGTGAAAGAAGACTCTCTCTCTCCCTCTCTTGTATTCTCTCTCTCCCTAGGCACACCCCTGAGATGCTCTGAGATTTCTACGCTCTCAGACACTGCCAGGGGCATTTCCAAAGGATAGAAAGCTCTTGTGCCCACAGATGATGGAACAAAGGGTGTCTTAGTTTCAACATGACTGCTCATCATTTCACTTTTACCTGCCTGTCCTTGGGTTCTGCAATTTGCTTCATAATTGAAAGGTGAACTTCAAGTTCAATTAGTAGGACAATTCATTACCTTGCAACCAGAAACGGCAGCTGAAAACCGATTTTAAATAAGATCTGCCTTCTGTGATTTCATGCGGGGAGTCTTCGGTTCACAAAACTCTTTTCAAATTTAATATTTATTGGGGGTATTTCCCAAACGGGCATTTGCTAAAGTTGCTGCTGCCAGAGGTTGAAAACATCGCTCAGGTAAAAGCAGCTTTATTTATACAACCAGAGACTATTTATGTCACTATTATCGATTGAATGTTCAGCCCATTTTCTTATCAGCTGAGCATCTCCGCAAAATGAAAAGCAGCAATAAGAAGCTGTGGGGACTGAAATATCCATCAAGTTTGACAGAACTAGGTCTGCATTTAGGAAACGATGCTGGAAGTCTGGGGATTTCTCCCCAAACAGGAACCATCTCCCCTGCATAGTCGATCATCAAAAGCTCTGATCAGATTCAAAATCATAAGACACACTCACTCAGACTGATGCAGACAAATTACGTCTCTTCCTGAAAATGGTTCTGTAAGTCTAAAATTTCAACAAGGATTCTAGCCATTTCAGAGTGCATTGAAAATAATCTCCTTTTCCTCTCGCTCCCTCCAGGTCTTCTTAATACAAAGATAACAGCTCGGTGCAAGTCCACAGACTATTCTGGATCTAGAAGTTACCTTGTTTCTCAGCAGGCAGGAGTGAAGTCTGTTGAACTGATCTTTCTTTCTTTCTTTCTTTCTTTCTTTCTTTCTTTCTTTCTTTCTTTCTTTCTTCTTTCTTTCTTTCATGTTTATTTATTTTGGAGAGTGCACATGAGTGGGGAAGGGGCAGAAAGAGGCGGGGACAATATCTGAAGCAGGCTCTGCGCTGACAGCAGAGTGCCCGACGCGGTGCTCAAGCCCACGAACTGTGAGATCGTGACCTGCACCGAAATCAAGAGTCGACGCTTAACCGACTGAACCACCCAGGTGCCCCTGAATTGATTTCCAAAACAGAAGCAGCATCCAGCTCTGGGTCTCCCGGTTGGGCTTGCCCAGGCAGCGCATGCAGGATTCCCATCATGTGAGTGACGGGAGCCTGGGCGAGGTGGCCGGTGACCCTCTAGACCAAGGACAGAGGCCACATTTGCCACCCCACTGCCTCCTGTCCTGAGCAATCTGTCTCACTTTGGAACCTCGGCTTGAAAACTCATACCCTGTGAAGACTGGGTTTTTCGGTTTGCAAGGTGCTGCTTTTGCTTGATTTGGTTTTGGTCTTGGTAAGAGAAATTCCAGATTCTGTGAAAGATAACCAGTATGAGTTCACAGGCTTTTCAAACACCCGCTTCACAGGAAAGGAGAAGCCTTGTGACTTAGGGCTGAATTTTTTAAAAGTTGTGCAGGAAGATTGCTTTGTAAGATACACTGGGCTTTCATCGCAGAGAGGCAATTAGAAAATATAGATTTGTTCATGTGTGGTTTAATTTTATGTTTTAAGAAGAAGTTGGCCACAGAGTGAACAAACTTAGCATTGGGACAGCCGAATGTTGCCTGCCTTCTGATACAATGCAGAAAGTACAGCCTCCATCACTCGGACAGATGTCTAGCCCAAAATGTCTCACCTGAATCTAGTCACCAGGGAAGAGCCAGACAAATCTAGGATGTGGGAGATTCTACAAGACAATTGGTGTGAATGAAAAAGAAATCAAGTAATGGGCGCCTGGGTGGCTGAGTCAGTTAAATGGCTGACTCCTGATTTCGGCTCAGGTCATGGTTTCACGGTCATGAGTTCGAAGCCCACATTGGGCTCTGTGCTCACAGTATGGAGCCTGCTTCGGATCCTCTGTCTCCCTCTCTCTGTCCCTCCCCTACTCACCCTTGCTCTCTCTCAATAATTAATAAACGTTAAAAAAAATTTTTTAATCAAGTAATGTAAAACAGACAAACAAGACAAAACCAAAAGCTAGAGGGACTATTCTAAGTTAGAATTTCTTGAGGCTGCAAGAGACATAACAACCAAAGGCAGTGATGAACCACAGCTATAGGATGAAATGTTTTTAAGTGATAAAAAATAAATTTTATAAGACTCTTGTGGTATTTGAATATGGACTGCACACCAGATGTTATTAAATTAATGTTAGCTTTCCTCCGTGTGATAATTCTGTTGTGGTATTGGCGGATGTCCCTTGTGGTAGATGGTTGCCGAAGTATTTAGGGGTGAGTGTCACTGTGTCTGAAACTTTCAGATGGTTCCGACAAAGCATACATATATAAAAGAAAAATAATACGCTGTCTAGTGAAGAGGTAAGACAGGCTGTAGTTTTCTTGAAGCATAGAGTATATTGTGAGGCACTCACCTGAGCTGGTTTTCACCTTTGTTCCTGGCAGCAGATATAAAGAATATTTGATGGTTTGATTCATACCTGGGAGCGAATTCAATGTTGCAGCTCTGAGGAACCAGATAAGCAACTTCAGGTGCCAGAAGTGAATTTGTCTCCCTTGGAAATGGGACTCTAAGAGTGGCATTATGGACAAATCTATGTGGCGGGTCTTCTTTTAATTTCTCGTTCTGAACTCGGTCCTGTTTCAGAGGACTAGAGGAAGACAGGTTAAGGCTTGTCAAAGTCAAGACCATGGCCTCTGGCTGCTGTGACCATTTCCATTTGAAAACTCTGAAACATCCTCTTACTGTTTTGAGGAGGGATTGGGAGCAGGAGGAAACAACTTATTTTTAGAGTGGCTTTCCATTTCTCACAGGTACCAGACAAGCTTTGGATGTCAGAGCCCAGACAGCTACTGTTCCTGCCCCTTTAGCACAGGCCACCGCGGGGGTGCTGAGCAACGCAGAGGAGAAGGGGCTGGGAATGAGACCCAGTGAGATGTTGCATTGTCGGTGGACCAGTCAGGAACAGATCCGGACCACCACCAGATCTGGGAGAAAAGCACTGGGTTTTAGAAGGCAATCTCGCAAACGTTAATATAAACCCTCTTGCAGTTTATAACACTGGACGATCACGAACAACCTAATTGGCTACATAAGCATTGGTCCAGCGGAGGACATGCACGTGACTTTGTTTAAAATAACTTAGTGGAGCCATTCTCTAAAAATAATAATAATTTGCTTGAAAATGAATAATCTATGGGGCGCCTGGGGGGGCTCAGTTGGTTGAGCATCTGACTTCGGCTCAGGTCGTGATCTCTCCGTTCTTGAGTTCGAGCCCCACATCAGGCTCTGTGCTGACAACTCAGAGCCTGGAGCTGCTTTGGATTTTGTGTCTCCCTCTCTCTCTGTCTGTCTCTCTCTCAAAAATAAACATTAAAAAAGAAAATGAATAATCTCTAATCACTGTTGGTTTTGTGTTTTTTTCTTTTGCCTTACAAATGTTGGCAAATTTTGTGCACAAAAGGGCATTTTTAAAAACTTTTATTTCTTTAAGCAATTTGGCCCATCTTTCCAGGATTTCTCCAGTCATTTTCCTCCTTTCTCCCCTCTCCTTTATTGTAATTTATTTTCAACCAGTTATTCTGGCTCTGTGTTGGTTTGTCGGGGCCAAGTTGGAAGCAACCAAAATGTCCAACAATAGGAGTTCAGTTGGAAACAACTCAAAATCTAACAAGAGTGGATTGCTTAAATAAATTATAAAAGGTGTTTCATCTTATGCACAAAAACTTTTCAAATGTGAACGGGTAACTTGTAATACTCAATTTTTCCCAATTCCAAAATTTTATGAACACATTCCTGGATAAGCAAAACAGGTTGGGGGGGGGGGGAAGCATTTCAACACTGAAATGTTCCAGGTAATTTTTGTTTCTATTTTACCATATTTGGCTTAAAATTATTGTTATTTTTATAAAATCAGCTGGGGTTCATTACATTAAAAGAGGTCCCGTCAAGCAAAAAGAAGGTAATAATGATGGCAGTATTTCCAGCCATCCAGTGGCTGCCACTACTGGTGGTTTTCCACCAGGATGATTTTTCTGCTGAGCGGGGTCACTCTGATTTCTTCTCGTTCCTTCTCATGGAGGAGCTGTGGGCGGAGCATCCAGGCAGAAAGGTCCTGCACAAGATAGACGTCAGGCTGAACTGACACATCTGGGTGTCTTTGGCTCAGAAACGAGAGGTGATGTCCTAAAGGCAGCAAAGGAGACTGTGGGGAAAAAAGCAGAGATCTGGGTTCTGAGTCTTGGGGTACAGTGAGGGGTAGGGAACCAGAAGAGAGAATTTAGATCCACGTTTTGGGGAGGTGGGGGGTGCGGGGCAGATGGGGCTCAAAAGAAGGAAGAAATATTAGTACTTGCATGGGAAGGAAACTAATCCTTGGGTTTTCAAACTTATTTCGATTTTTGTTTTTAAAAATCTCATGAGTAAGCAGAATTAATGAGACAGGTAAGAGCCCATTCTTCTGGTTGGCAGGCCCTGAAGGATCTTGGGGACATGCATGGCCCCTGCCTGTTGTGGGAACTACTGGCTTCGTTCTTTCGTTTACTAAACTGTGAAATTGAGGTGTACGGTTGGATTTAATTTTACCTAAAAGAAATAAAAGGATTTACCTGTGTCAGATCACCTCTCAGGCATTATTTAACAAAAACGTTCTATAATGTAATGGACCCTCAAGTCTCTTTCTTCAGAATCCTGAGCCTAGCGGTCTCTCATCTGACTTGACTCTCATCTCCCCATTATCCATGCCAGCCCCTCCTCTTCCCTGAAGGGACTCATTCAATGGCATCATCACCTGCTTCAAATTCAAAGTGTTGACTTTTTCTGCCCTTTGTCCTCTGGCCCCAGGCTCCCTCACTGACGCTGTCCCGGCTCCAAATTCTCTTTCATTACACCTGAGCTTTCCAAGGGCTGAGGTGATGTTTTCTGATTCCAAACAGTATTGGGCACAACGTAAGTGATTTATGTGTTAAATTGGCTTGGAAACAAGACTACTGGGGAGGAAGAGCAAATGGATAGGAAAGGAAGGCAAGAAAGCAGGACAGAGAAAGAGATCTGTGTGGGAGTTTGACACCTTGAGGTGCTAGTTCATGTTCACCCTCACTTTGACTTTTCTTTACCCTATTCCCAGCAGGCAGTCAGCATGGCAGGTAAGAAAGTGGGAACTCCTTCAAGACAGCCACTTCCTGGCTACTGCTCTTCTTGAGGGCTTAGTAATAGTATCTGTGTGGAAAAGAAGAGAGAGAGCGTTGGACTGGGAAGGGCAGAGGTTGTTGGCTGCCCCAGTTGTGGTATATCAGGACTTTTTTTCACTCCGATGATAGACTCCAATTTAAATAGGCTGACAGTTGAGGAGAACTTAATGGCTCATGAAATTGTGGATCTAGCTTTAGGCATGGCTGAACTCTGTTGCTCAGAAGGACTTGATGTCTTTGGGGCTCTCTCATGGCTCGGCTGCTTACTGGGCTGGCTTCATTCTCAGTCAGATTCTTTCTCTGTAGGATAATCCACTAAGGAGAGTCTACAGTGCACCAAGCTGAAGCTCAGCAGACAGAATTCCCATAGAGGAATCCCAGGGGCTGACTTTCATTGCTTAGGATTGGCTTAAATCTTGGGTCAGGAGCTAGTCAATCACTTATTAACTCCATCTATTCCAGGGGTGGGGTGGGATGGGGTGGGAGGAGTGGTTTCCCAAAGAGAAATTAAAGTGCAGTGGCTGGAAGAAAGGGAAACATGTCAAGCAGGTGAAAACATCAGATAGCCACCACCATATTCCACAGAAGCTAACAATACCCAGGGAGCTGATAAAGCATCAGAGGGGAACAGCATCAGGGGATAGCCTATGAAGTTCAGAGACTCCCAGCCTATTCAGAGATCTCTGTGTTCCATCTGGCATAGGACCCAGACCAACTGGATACCCATATGGAAAAAAATGAACCCCAACCTCTATTATCACTCCAACTCACCTTTACGGGATTGTTCAGTCTTGATTCTTAAGGATATCATTTCCCTCTTAATGGACAAGAGAGTAAAGGTCCCTCTTCCCACCCTGCCCTCCCCTCCTCCCATCATTTTCAACCTCCTAAGAAAAGATTCTCTTGCAACCACAGGGAGGGGGGAAATCTCAGGAAAGACTTAGAATGATCTTTTTACCAGCATGGAGGTATAATGCCTTAAAGGCAAATTGAATTTTAGTTCAAGAAAATAAAACAGGGGCTCCTGGGTGGCTCAGTCGGTTAAGCGTCCGACTTCGGCTCAGGTCATGATCTCACGGTTGGTGGGTTCCAGCCCCATGTCGGGCTCTGTGCTGACAGCTCAGAGCCTGGATCCTGCTTCAGATTCTGTGTCTCCTCCTCTCTCTGCCCCTCCCATGTTCATGCTCTATCTGTCTCTGTCTCTGTCTCTCAATAATAAATAAACGTTTTTAAAAAAGAAAAAAAGAAATGTGTCCTTCATTTTATTTGTGGAGGAAAATTCATGCCTGCCATGTTGCTTATTTATGGTGTCTGAAAATATTTTTCCCCAAAGAACTCTAATTCAATAAGCATGTGCTTTATTTTCTCAAAACCAAGCATTCTCTCTTAGTCTATTTTTTACAGTTTATTTATTTATTTTTTGAGAGAGAGAGAGAGAGAGAGAGAGACAGCATCAGCTGGGGAGGGCAGAGAGAGGAGACAGAGAATCCCAAGTGGGCCCTGCACCATTAGCACAGAGCCCGACATGAGGCTCCATCTCACGAACCGTGAGATTACGACCCGAACAGAGATGAGTCAGACGCTTAACCACTTAACCAACTGAGCCACCCAGGCACCCATTTCTTAGTCCCTCTAAAGTAAAGCCCAAGAGTGAGGAAATCTTGCAAGGCCCACTCTCTAGGTGAGCGTGTTGCTCAAAAATCACAGGTCAACAACTCTAGAAACAGACCTACCCATATATAGTTGGTAGATCTTTAACCAAGGTGCCAAGTCAGTCCAATGGTGAAAAGTCTTTTTAACAAATGTTGCTGAAAAGCAGACATCATCTGGAAAAATATGAATCCCAACCTCCACCTCGCTCCACAAATATAAATTAATCTGTGCTGAATTACAGACCTGAACATAAAATCCAGACTATGAGCTAATGGAAGAAAATATAGAACTCTATCTTTATGATCTTGTGGTGGGCAAAGATTCTTCAGATAGAACCCAGAAACCATTAATCATCAAAGAACAAAGGCAATAACTTAGACATTATCAAAAGTAGGAATTTCTGCTCATCAAAAGACATTGCTAAGGAACTGAACATAGGAGCCTGTACAGGCTGGGGGAAATATTTGCAGCACAAAATTTGACAAAGGACTTGAACCCAGAATATATAAAGAACTCAAAGGATTTACAAATGGACAGAAAAGGGATGAACAACCCTGTTTTAAAATGTGCAAGACTTGGAGCGCCTGGGTGGCTCAGCTGGTTAAGCATCCGACCTCTGCTCAGGTCACAATCTCACAGTTTGTGAGTTTAAGCCCCACATCAGGCTCACTGCTGTTAGCATTGAGCGGGCTTCGGTTCTTCTGTCTCTCTCTCTCTTCCCCTCCCCCGCTCTTGTTCTCTCTCTCTCTCTCTCTCTCTCTGTCTCTCTCAAAAATAAATAAACATTAAAAAATAAATACCGGCGCCTGGGTGGCTCAGTCAGTTAAGCGTCCAACTTCGGCTCAGGTCATGATCTCACAGTTCGTGGGTTCGAGCCCTGCATTGGGCTCTGCGCTGACAGCTCAGAGCCTGGAGCCTGCTTCAGATTCTGTGTGTGTGTGTGTCTCTCTCTGCCCCTCACCCACTCGTGCTCTTTCTCTCAAAAATAAACATTAAAAAATTTTTTTGAAAATAAATAAAATGTGCAAGACTTGAATAGACATGTCACAAATGAAGATGCGCTAATGACCATGAAGGCAAAATTCAACAAGGGCAGGAAGCCACACTTCCTTCTGTCTTTTGAAAGCCTTCCCCATGTGGCTTGCTGGTTGGATTCGCTGGTGGGACACAGAAGTCAGAGGGGTTGGTCTTTGAATCCTCGTTACATCTGGCACAGAAGAAGGGTGAAATCGGTCATTCGTTGGGCACATATTCTTCTGTTCCATGGTGATCTTTAGATGGGCTGAACATCTTTAGATGTGGGTGTCCCCCACACCTGTCCCTGTCCTCCAAGTCTGTCAGGGTATACAGAAAGGGAGACAATGCAGTCACTGGCTTCCCTCCTGGTCTGACGCAGGGTTCTCCCTGGTCCCACACCTCAACCACTCCACATGTTTGGTAGCTACCTAATACATATGTGTCCCCAAGTTCCTACAGACCAAAGACAGCTGTCTCCTCAGCAAGGAACGTTTGGGGATTAGCACAGGCTAAGCCCCTCGGGCACTTATCCGAGGGCTAAGAGCTCACCGCCATTTCCATTTCCTTTGCCCTCCCTTCCACTTCAGCCAAGGAGTCCGAACCTGTGTTAAGTGGACTCTCAGGGAATGTGGTGTGAACAGCAATAAACACGGTCCCTCCTGGGCCTTCCTCAAGGAGCTTGCTGTCTACCGTGGGACAGAGAGCAAGATGACAACACAACCATTTAGCACAGGCAGCTTATATGGGGGCGGATGTCACTGGGTGGCCGATACTCTGGCCTGGTCTTCAAGGAGAGATGGACAATGAGTAATGCATACGGGAGAGAGGAAATCCATCTGGCTGGTAGCAGAACTCATGTGCGGGCTGAGACGCAAAGGAGGGGTGAGGGTGGGAGGGAGAGAGAGACAAAGACAGAGAATGTACAAAGCAGGGTGGGGTGAGAAAGGCACCGAGTGAGTGACAGAGGCATCTGGACAGGCGGGGCACTAGCAAAACTAATCAAACCCTGGCCTGAGACCCAGGAGAATGGCTATGGCACGGTGAGTGCCAGGGCCTTGCCAAAAATGTCTACCTCACCCCGAACACCGGGTCCCTGCAGGTCAAGTGTGAGTGGTAACACAAGATGACTGTTTACAGTTGTTAGGGGTGTGGGTTTTGTTCAGATGATCTTACTCATCTCAATTGCTGGCAGACAGGTAGCTTTCATTAAGATATTATAGTTTTATTGATGCTCTTCCCCAACTAATTTTGTTTTTCCTCTTTTAGAGATAGCACCACCTCCCTCCCTCCCTCCCTCCCTCCCTTTCCTTTCTCTCTCTCTCTCTCTCTTTCTTTCCTTCCTTCCTTCCTTTCTTTCTTTCTTTTTTGGTAGCATATTCCCCTGTTTTTGGAGTGTTTTCATGAAGGTCAGTTCACTGGAGCCTCACAGCATCTCTTTCTTAAAGAGGGAGCCTGCGGTTCCGGGAGGCTGGGTGAGCCGCCCACAGGTCACGCGATTAGGAAAGGCAGAGATTAGGACCCGGACCTTCTGTTCTCTACACTGTCTGAGATTAAGACTTCAATCTGCTCAGGCCTTGGACCTGGGTCATGGTCTTCTGTTTTCCTTTGATGTGAACTTGCTGATAATTTCTCCATGCTGAATTGTGTTCTGCAGCCAACACCGAGGGTGCTAGTGCTCTGTCGTAAAGCCGTAACAGCTCTATTTGATAAGACCGCCCGTAATTTATTGCTGCTTTAACCTCTCAGTTGCTCGGGCAACCGGTATCCTGCATTCAGACTTGGACTATTTAAGTCTAAAAATTTATGACTTTACAACTGCTCAGCCCATCGCTTTGCTCATGTCCTGCCCCTATGAGTCACGCTGACCCCCTAAGAATTGCCTAGAACTCTAAATCAACTAAGGGCTGTGGCGTGGGTGCATGTGAAGAGCTGGGACCAAGGCAGCCTGACTCATGCACCTGGAGAGGCCTGCCACCTCCTTGCCGAGCTCGTGGGCCAGGACAGAGGCCCATTCCGCACTGATCTTTCAAGGGCCTGCCCTTTACAGCAGGATCACAGTTTACTGCAGATTAGGCAAACTCATTTCACAATAACTAGGCTGGCACACGGTTAATTCTGTAACAGAAAAAGGAGGCCAATGCCATGGGTGAAGAAACACGCACGCAAACAAACCCACTGCAGAAAGTCATCCTGGGAGTTGGTTTTGGCTTCGTCCTCTCCCTCACTGCGGGTGGGACACACCATGTCCTTTGGCATTTTCGTCTTATTTAACTGTCCCTTCTCTCCCAACACCCCTTGGCTGGACAACCGTGCTAACTTCTGATCTTCCAGCCTCGGCCCCATCCTGGCACACCATTCACGTAACCGACCTTTATTCGCGATCTGCTCTGTCCTCCCCGCTGGGGACATTGCGTAGGTCACAGGCCCCTAGAAGAGAGACACAAATGAGCAAATAATGGCAATGCATTTATTAGACCAGAAGCTCCAAGGACAGGGACCACGCGGGTCGTATTCTTTGTGCCTAGAATTTGTTGAATGCAGAAATGAACAATTTTTGAGAGTTACAAGTAAACACATGTTCAAAGAGCTATGAAAATCTTCCAAAGACAAGAACTGACTGAGTTGGCAGAGGAAAGCCTGGGCCAAGTAGAGGACAGGGGACTCTGCAAGGAAGTGACACTGAGCAGGCTGATCACAACTTCTGCCTCCTCCAAAGCCCTTCCTGGCCATTCCAGTCCTTGGGGACTCTTCTCTTCAGAACTGGGCACTTTACAGTATTTTGGCACTTCATATTCCTAATGGCATTGTTTTCTTTTTCACACAACATGTCATGTGTCCCTAATTAGACTACAGTCTCTTTGAGGGACTACAATTTATTTCCTATATGCATCGACCACATTTTCCTAACTTCTTAATAGGATGTATTCTGCATTGGGAATGACTTTCTGTACAATTTATTGACTCATAAGACAAAAGGAATGCTTACCTTTAAATATCAGTTTCTCTGGGACCTGTGATTGTCAATTTATAAACCTTTAATTACCTGTTAGAGTCTGGGATGGGATCGGAAAGAAATTTAAAGGGTCAAGTATCATTACCAATTGTGGATCAATTAGAAATGCAAATAAACTATCTTTGGGTAAGTCAAAGGAACACCATTACTTGATTTACTCAACACTTTGATTTCAAAAATACGCTGCCCCCATTAAAAAACAAATAATTTTAGATAGGTTTTAATATGCATGAATACATTATTTGTCAGTTTTTTAGCAAGCAATATATCACTGAGATCTCACGAATATAAATATAGCAACTGACCCCAGGTAGCTGGCATAGAAACCACTTTTGAGAATTTAACTCTCAGAGGACTTTGTTCTTAGCATTTGTGGGTGCCCACATTTTTTTTTAACAGTTCCAAAATAATTTACTTTTGTTTGAGTCTCAATGTAATTATTAAAAGACTCGGGTGATTTCAATATGTGGTATTTAAAATCCAACTTAAAGGGAATTAAAAAATTAGAACTCATAAGATTTAAATCTTAAACCTTAGTTATCATGTGTCTGTTTATAAAAGAAGAGATCCCCCCCCCCCCCACTTCTTTATTCATCTCAACTTAAGTAGACTATTGCACAAATGCAACAGTGGCATCCTGTGGCTTGGCCTGTGAATGACAAGTGCATATCACAGTTGTGGCCTTGGCAGGGGAGGGGGGGGGGTGGTTTGTATTTGTGGCTACACAGAAGTACAGAATCAGTACAAAGAACATGACAATGCCAGCAGAAAAAACAACCATTCATTATTTTTAAAGACCTAAAATCATTATAAATGAATCTTCGTGGTCTTATATCTTTATTTCATGAGGATGAAGTATATATATAATTTAAAACTGAATTGAAAATAAAGCTACAGAAATTTGCTTATTGGGTTTTTTTAAACCTTATTTTTAGAGGGGGAATCAACATGGAGTTTCCCTCTGTAATTTATATACAGGGAGTATGCCATTATTTCTCTCATGATGCTATCACAACATCCTATAATGGACAGATGAAATGGTGAGTTTGTCTTTCTCAGATTTTATAAAAGGAAAGAGGGAGCACACATGACAAATTGTAATTCCTACATTAAGTGTGGGAAATGGAGTAGAAGAATCCAGACCAACCATCAACAACTGCCAACTTTTTCCCCCAGAAACAAAATGCAAGTAAATCTTTGGTGTTCTTTGATTGACACACTCAGTGGCTTTTCTAACCCCAAATGACATCACTGTCATAGCTTACTGTAGAAACTTCTAGCTTCTCACCTTTTTTTTTTTTTTGCATTTTTAACATCTTCATCAATAATATATAACGTTGCTTTTATTTAAGATTTTATGTAAATAGGATTATGGTGTTCATATTCTACAAGTTTTTGCTCTCAAGATGCAATCGAACTCTCATAAATGCTCCCGAGTGAAAAAATTTATAGAATATGAATACCATAATGCTATGTATGTAATTTTTTAAATAAGAAAAAATATATAATTAAGGCATTTGGGTTTACACTTTGGAGAATTACCTGTTCTCATTTTTCTCCCACTTCCCTATTGGGGTGTTTCCATTCTCTTATTTATTTAGGTGCTTTCTCCATTAGATATAAATTCTATGGTAAAATAAACATATTTATTCCTTTGTTATGGATCCTGCAAATGTCTTCTCCAAGGATTTTTTAAAAAGTATTATTATGTCTAATTTTGATTATGGTATATTTTGTTCTAAAGATGTTTTCAGGTCCAAGGGCGGGGGGGGGTGGGGGGGAACTCTATGTCAGTTCTTGCTCTTAGCTGCAAGCAATAGAATCCGGTCCGACTGGTTTAAGCAGAAAAGAAATTTACAGACAGTAAGAAGTTCACACAACGTTTGGGTGTGATGGGAAAAGATGCCTCAGCCTCAATGAAAGAACACCCCCAGAACAAACTAGCTCTTTCAGGACCCCGCCACCTTTCCAGCACCACCTCTGCCCCTCCACGCCTCCAGGGAGCCAGCCTGCTTCCTCACTTCCGCCCGAGGCCTCCGGTGGCGTCTGATTGGCCGGCCTAAGTCACATGCTCCACTCTGGCTGGGAAGCAGTCTGGGGAAATCCTGCTTACCTTGAGAAAGGAGGTCTGCGGGTGTAGGAACTAGCGTAGGTTGCCCCGGATAGCCAGAAGGTCTGGGCGGATTCACGGCTAGCATTTTCACTCTAGGTTGTAAAGATGTTCTCCTGCACGTTCCAGTAGTTTCTGTGTTGCAGGTTTTCGTGTAGAGATCTTTAATTCCACCCCACCCCTCAATCTGTTTTTGCATAAATGGCATAGGAATCTAAAGAAGCGCCAATGCTTCCATTCTTTTCTCACTCATCCGTACTTTAACCTCTCTCCTGTTCCACTTTCCTGCGTGCACACGGATTTGCGGTGGGCTCTCTATTCTGTTCCGGCACCTGTCCTCCTGCCCAGACCACTGTATTTTAACTTCTGCAACTTGAATGCCTTGATATCTGCAGGGCGAGTCCTCGGCTCTCATTGTTCTTTTTCAAAATGATTTTTTTTTTCATAATTTCAATTTTCATATGAATTTTATAATCGATTTCGAAACTCAAATTCTGCAGGTTTTGTTTGGAATGTAGTTAAATTTAGGGGTAATTAGGCATAACTGACATTTTAGTGCTTTCTACCCATTACTCAGATCTTTTTATATCCTTAATAAAATTTTGTAATTTTTTCCCCATTCTTCGACATTTTACATGATGTGTATTCCTTAGGTACTTTTTTTTAAAAAAATTTTATTTATTTGAGAGAGAGAGCGAGAGAGAGAGAGCAGGGGAGGGGCAGAAAGAGAAGGAGACATAGAATTCCAAGCAGCTCCAGGCTCTGAGCTGTCAGCACAGAGCCCCACTCAGGGCTGGAACCCACTAACTGGGAGATCATGACCAGAGAGATCATGACCTGAGCCAAAGTCAGATGCTTCACCGACCAAGCCACCCAAGCGCCTCTGTATTCCTTAGGTTCTTTACAGTTTTTGCTGCTATTGTGAATTGACAGATTTCTTTCAATTTTATTTTTTTTTAATTTGTTGCTGAAATATAAGCAAAGAAACACCGAATTTTATATTGCTGTTGTAACCAGCAACTTTACTGAATTCTTTTCATCACTTCCAATAGTTTATCTGTTGATGTCTATGCATTTTCTATGCCTAAAAGTAGCTTTTCATTTCCTTTCCACACTGCACACATTCTTTTCCTCCCTCTCTCCCTTCCATCCTTCCTTCCTTCTTAATGCATTAGCTAGTCTTCCTGTATAATGTTGAGTTGTGACAGCGCTAATTGCCCTTCTTGCCTTGTTCTTGCTTTTAATGGGAATATTCCAGAAGTATGTGATGTAACTGCTCTAGGTTTTTGGTAAAAACCCTTTATCAGAGTAAGGAAGCTCCCTTCTATTTCTAGTTTTTCCTAAGAGTTTTTCTTTTAGATAAGAGTGTGTATTAAATTTATAGAACCAGATATGTTATATTATTTATTTTTAATCTGAAATACATGGTGAACTTTCACTGATGGATTTTTCTGATGTTCTCACAACCCTGGGATAAACCAAAACTAGTAATGATCATGTAAAAAATACCCTGGTTGGATTTAATTTGCTAATATTTAAGTCTTTTAGTCTACATTTATAAGTGATATTACTCTACCTTTTTTTTCCCCTGTACAGGCATATCTCAGAGCTACTGCGGATGTGGTCCCAGACCACCACAATAAAGCATGTATCACAATAAAGTGAGTCAAGTGAATTTTTTAGTTTCCCAGCACATGTAAGTTATGTTTACACTATACTGTAGCCTGTTAAGTGTGAAATAGCATGTCTAAAAAAAAAAAGTCATACCTTTATTAAAAAATACTTTATCGCTAAAATATGCTAACCACCACCTGAGCCTTCAGCGAGTTATAATCACTGATCACAGATCACCGTAACAAATACAATAATGAGAATGTTTGAAATACTAAGAAAATTGCCAAAATGCGACACAGAGACAGGAAGTGAGCAAATGCTGTTGAAAAAAATATCACCAATAGACTTGCCCAACCCAGGCTTGCCATAAACCTTCAATTTGTAAAACAAAACAAAAACAAACAAACAAAACAGATGCAATATCTATGAAGTGCAATAAAATGAGGTATGCCTGCACTTGTATATCCTGGTTTCGTTTTGGTGTCAAGCCCGTACTAGCTTTATAAATTAAGTAGCCTGCTATCCTTTTCTATTTTCTGTAATAGCTTATGTAAGATAGAGATTACCTTCTCCTTGAAGGTTTGGTGAAGTTCACTAATAAAGTCGTCTAAGACTAGTTAGTGTCTTTTCTGGGAGGTGGTTGGGGGTATGAACATTTGACTGTCAAATCACTTTTTTTTAATGCTAAACTAGTTTCATTCGGTTTTCCGATTTCTTCAGTTTCAGAAAGATACCTTTTCTAGAAAATTAGCAATTTCATCTGTATTTCCAAATTTATTGACATAAAATTGTACAACAGATTCCCTTATGATTTTTTTTCATTTCTGTTGCATCTGGGATATGTTTTTTTTTCCTATTCCTAATGTAAACCATTCATTCTGATTGCTGCATAATATTCTATTGTATAGATATCCACAATTTATTTATTCAAGTATCAGTTGATGGATATTTGGGTTGTTTCCATTCTTCACCATTATGAATAATGCTACTATGAATGTAAGCGGACAAGTTTTTGTAGACATGTTTTCATTTTGGGTGGCATATACTGAGGGGTGTAACTTCCATTTAAACTTGAAAATCAAGGAAAGTGTTACATACTAGCAGCATGCAGGGAAATACTGGTAAAGATGTCAGTCTGCTTTTCTGCCATTGATCATAAGAATAAAGTTGGTTGAGGGGCACCTGGGTGGCTCAGTAAGTTAAGCATCCGACTCTTGGTTTCCACACAGGTCATGATCTCACAGTCGTGGGATTAAACCCCACGTTGGGTTCTGTGCTGGCAGCTCAGAGTCTGCTTGGGATTCTCTTTCTCGCTCACTCCCTGCCCCTCCCCCCTCTCAAAATAAACAAATAAACTTTAAAAAGAAAAAAGAATAAGGTTGGTTGAGTAACCAACTTCTGCTCCACACTTCCCCTGCCTTCTGCCAGCATTTCAGTGAGTTGAGATTCTGTCTTGCCCAGGTGACCATGACCTACAGTCTTGAGGAATGTGAATCCTTGGTGATTCCGCCCATATGGAGCTGATGTAGTCCTTTGTTAACCTCGACCACAGGGCAGGCAGTACGAACAGACACCCTAAGGAGTATGGCCCCAGCTTCCAGGAACACTGTTCTTTGTGCAGTAGCTCTCCTTAGCTGCCCTGGATAGGCAGCACCAGCCCTCCAGTGATCACCACGACCTCTCTTTTTCTCTCATGCTTTCATGGCTTCAGGACATTGAAATGCCAGGTAGCAGTCTTAGCTCCAATTCAGGGGAACTGGTGACGGATCCCCTGGTGGAAGATCAAGAGACTCTCCAGCTGTGTGGATTGTGACCTGTGTGTGCTATGGTGCTGGGGTAAAAACCAGACACGCGGAGCACAGCCACAGCTCTTTCTAGCATCCGCTGGTCTTCTAACAGTTTCATTCCTATTTTTCTGAGGTATATACCCAAAAGGATCGGAAACAGGTGTCACATACACACGTGTATACACATGTTTGCAGCAGCCAAAAGGTGGGAACAACCCCAAGGTCCGCCAGTGGGCGAAAGGATAAACAAATGTGGTACGTGCCTAGAGTGGCATACCGGTCAGCCTAAGGAAAGGAAGGAAGCATCGATACACGTTACAGTGTGGGTGAACCTCAAAACTGCAATGCTAAGTGAAAGCAGCCACCACACAAATCATCACTTATTAGATGATTTCATTGATGTGACATATCCAGAAGAGGTTAAGTCCACAGAAGCAGGCAGCAGAGGGTGGTTGCCAGGGGCTGGGGAGAGGAAGGATTGAGGAACAACCACTTACTGGGAAAGAGGTTTCTTTGGGGGGGTAACGAAAATGTTTTGCAGATGGAGATGGTGGCTACACGACATTGTGAATATACTAAATGCCACTGAACTATTCGCTTTAAAAAGGTTAATTTTATGTTGTGTGAATTTCACATCAGTAAAAACAAACAAACAAAGCCCTCTATGGTCGTATAATCATTGCACACTTAGATTATTCCCAAGCTATATTTCCTCTCATGGATGATCATTTCTTTGCCACCCCCAGCCCCCCAACTCTATCTTTTATGGATACTCCTTTGAATAAATGTAGCTGCTAAGAATTGGAGCTGCTAAGAATTTCAGGATAAATGTTTCAGATCAGATACAAAGATATTTGGAAACAGAGAAACAAAAGGAAACAGATTGAGTTAGCATTCCTCTTTGATGTTACCTATGTCATAGATACACCTTTGAGACAGCTGTGTTTTTATCGATTTTACAGAAAATAAGTTTTGTTTGTCATAAAGTCATTATTTCTCATATGCTTGGAGCCCTAAGAGACACGTGTCACTATGCAGAATCCCTTGATGTAATAATTGATTTAAAGGAAAAATAACAACCTAAATTTTAGATGGTTACACTTGGTCCATTTGGAGAGATTCAGCTCTGTTGGTGGGAGCCACGCCCCCCTCCCCTCTTCATAGCGAGCCCCCCTTAAGGATCATAACACAGACCAATGAGATAGAGGCAAACCCAGATATACCTCAATTTGTCAGAAGCCTTGCTCTGCTTCTCCATGTTTGGAGTCTGACACATGGTTTGGCCCAACACATTCTTCCCAGTATTTACATCCCAAGGGGAGTTTTAAGAGACACTTAATCCTCATGTTTCTGCTTCATTTTCCCTTAACTCATCAAAACAAGGTTATGAAAGATTGCTTTGATCTCTAACAGGACTTGTTCATGAGAGACATGGGGCCATTACTTTCAAAACAGAAAGCTGCACTCTGCCAAGAGTTCGGGGAGTTAACAGCATGACGTTTGAGCTTCATTCGGGGCACCTGACCTATGAGAGCCAACTGGGTCCTACACTTGGCTCAGGGAGGCCTCCCGCCCTCCAGCCTAAGAAAGCCCATTAATTAACTGTCAGACCAGCTGTGTAACAAGTGAACTTTGAGTGGCTGTGCCGTTTTCTTGGTTCCAGGCCAGAAACAATAGGTATAAAACTTACACCATTAGTGAGACATTTCACAGAGAAATGGGTATTTGCATAATGGAAGGCTGCCTTCCAAATAAAATGTGCCTTGCAGGACGTGTATTTTTTAAAAATTAAAATGTAAATAAATCTGCCTGCAGCAGCCTTTTTTGGGTTTTTACAAATACCATCTATTCTTGATGAATTACTATGAGGCTCAAATCAGATTCACTGTCCTATTGCTCTAGGAGTTCAATGCCCAAAGGATAAGGATGGGAAGGAAGAATATTATAAAAATGTGACAAAAATTCCTGCTTAAATAAACTTGAGCCTAGGGGTGCCTGGGTGGCTCAGGCGGTTAGGTGTCTGGCTCTTGATATCAGCTCCAGTAGTAATCTCATGGTTCATGGGATTGAGCCCTGTGTTGGGCTCTGTGCTGGCAGCATGGAACCTCCTTGGGACTCTCTCTCTTCCTCTCTCTCTGTCTGCCCTTCCCCCCCCCCCATAAATAAATAAATAAACAAAAAAATAAACTTGAACCTATCTTCTAAGTGAGATAATATTATAAAAGGCACTAGACTGGGGCATAATTAAAGTTCTTTAATTTGTCAGGAACAGAAACCAAGTCATGCCAGTATGAACAAAAGGGAAACCTGTTGTACAGATATGGGGGTGTCTTGCATCAACGAAGAATGAGCTACACCTGATCCTTAGGAAGGACAAGAGTCAGCACGAGGGCAGGTCAGGGCCCCAGGGGCTATGGTTCCTAGCTTTCCTCATTTTCAGATTGAACGGAGAATTAAAAACAGAAACCATGTAGAGGATTAGACACGAGACAAGATTCTGTGAAATGTCAAAAGGACAGGCTAGGATAAATAAACATTAAAAAAAAAAAAAAAAGAAAAGGACAGGCTACGTAACCCCCGCTATCCTTCCCCCAAGTGAGGTAGCTAAAATATTTAATGCCCAGAAAAACTCTCAGTATCCAAGCCGAAAGTGGCCTCTGATGTCACCACCTCTTTAACTTCAACACTTGGGCATTTAGCATCTGTTTGAAAATTTCCTGTGATGGGGCATTTACTCATTTACTACTTACGGGGACAACCTATTCCATCATTGGACCATATTAAACACAAAAAGGTGTTACACTGAAGTGAAATTTGACCACTAGCCTTTGGTTCACTATCTAGACTTTGAGAACACAGAACAATTCTTAAACGACGTACACATGATAATCCTTTATATGTGAAGACAAATCCATATTCTTGTCCTCCTAGGGTTTTCTCCTATTCTAACTAAGCATGTTTAATGGCTTCAAACAGTTTTCACATAATGGATTTTTTTCATCTTGCCCAATCTCTTCTACACTTATTTTAGTCTCAAAAAAAAAAAAAAAGTCTTTAGTCTCAAGTGGCCCTCTTAAAATGTAGTATCTAGGTCCGAATATATACTCCGACATGGTCTGGATAGTAAACTTCCAGACCAAAATTCTATTAATTCTAAAATTAATAGAAGTAAGCTTCTATCAATGTGGCTTTGGATTGCATTCGCATGATCTTGACTCAGATTGTGCTTGTGGGTCATGCATATACCGTTGCTAAATCAGCTCCCCCTCGTTATACTTTTGTGCAATTAATTCTTTAAACATAAGTGTAGACAGTCCAGGATTCAAGTAAAAACGGAACACTGAGTAATCACCGTTCAGATTATTTTTAACTTTGACCTTGCCTTCCCTTATATTAACTGTCTTCCCAGCACCAACTGATAGGCATAGATTTTACCTCTTACTCCAAGTCATGGATTTAAAAAAAAAAAAAATGTTGAACTGACTTGAACCAGGGACAAGTACAGAGCCTTTTGATCTGGACTAGAAATGTCTCCACTAATTAACACTGAACAGTATTCTTTGAGTACTGGCCAAACACAGGGTTTTTCTGTCTGATGAAGGAACCATTTCTCTAAATACTAAGATCTACTTTGGGGCCCCTGGGTGGCTCAGTCAGTTAAGCGTCTGACTTCGGCTTAGGTCATGGTCTCACGGTTGGTGGGTTTGAGCCCCACATGGGGCTCTATGCTGACAGCTCAGAGCCTGGAGCCTGCTTTGCATTCTGTGTCTCCCTCTCTCTCTCTCTTCCTCTCCCTCTGCCCCTCCCCTGCTCATGCTCTCTCTCTCTCTCTCTCAACAATAAAAATTAAAAAGTGTTTAAGATCTATTTTAAAAAAAACCAAAATTCTCAGAGTATTATTGTGCCCAGTGAATTGTTAAGAACGTGGAATACTCTGTTATGTGTGTCCTTGTATAAGGATATCATCTTGTGGAATCCCATAAAACACTCTTTGGGAAACACTGTTGACCTAATTCTATTATCCTGCACTGTGCAAGTTGCCAACCAGTTCCACTGAGATTTAAATGGCAGCTTAATCAAGTGCTCTGCTATAATCAATGTATACTCTGGTCTACAGCAAGCTTTGGTTCTTCCAATCTATTAGCTTATCAAAGGAGGCAATAAGGAGAGAGAGTTAAGAACTGAGCCAAAGGGTTGAAGAATACTAAAGGTATATGTTGGCTGGGAGATTTCACACACATGAGATCCTGGGTCTTAAGTGGTCAAAACATTACGTTAAAGAATGAGAAACAAAGACTGAATCAAAGGTTGAACCAATTTGCCAACTTAGATCCAGAAAAAGAACCCAAGCATAGAGGTCAGGACAGTGTGGTAAAGTCATGAGCAGGTGGCATGTCACAGACTATGAGTCTGGAGTTCTCGCCTGTCCAACAAGAGAGTGGACACAGAATTGAATACAAGAGAGGCTAATGTCCAGGAGGGGACAAGAGGCCCAAACGGGTTTCATCTCCATATTTACTGAGCTCACAAGATATTACTCACGTGGTGAACGTGAAGAAAACAAGATCTTACACACACGAACGTGGAGAAAACAATGAGATAGTAATCATTAACTTGTGTGTGCAAGAAGCAAAGGATCTGGGGGGCAAGTGGAGTTTGTGATAGTATATTGGTGTCAGATGGAAAGTAATTTGTAACTCGTGATCCCATTACAGTATCTCCCTACCTAACTTCAGATGCTTTTCCCCCATGGTGGCAGCTTTCCACCCTAAGCGTGTTTCTAACCCATTTATGTAAGTAGAACTTATTTCCCCACAGGGGCAGCTGGGTTTTAAGCCAAAGTCCTGTGGCATCTGGCTCTACCCTTGAGGGTCAAGATCCTACCTGAGTGGACACTGAACCTGTGCCTGATAGAGCGTTAAGAAGCTTCTTTCTCTCTGCCACCTGCTAATATTATGCTGTCTGCCCCAGCAGGGTCTAGCTGTCTTCTTCTAAGTTAAGGATGAAAACATAAACTCCTTTCGTTGTGTGTACCTTTATTCCTTTGGGGGCTTTAGTCTTCCTGACATTCTTCCTCTTCCTCCCTTCCTTTTCTAGTCATTTTTCATTCTTTCTCCCACTTTGCATCTTTACTATATTTCCATATTTAGTCTTTCACAAGTTCTATATACTCATTAGCACTACATTTGTTCTTGGACCATTTCTACTTAAGCAGCAATATCCTATAGCTGGATTTCTTTGTATAGTGAATGTATTCCTGAAAAAAAAAAACAAAAAGGAATTTCAGTAAGCTAAATGATATTTTTAACACTCTGGGGAGTTTGAAATTTACAGATACTTCCCATGGATACCTTTTCTATAAAACTGCAGAATGCTTTTGTAAGCCAGATGACCTCTAATTTGCCAATTTTGTTAAGTTTGTAAATGTAGTTTTCTTAAGTCATGGTTAATCTAAATCAACAAACACTGCATTTTAAAGTTTATCAAGTAGCAGAGTATCTGGTCAGTTGACCAGAATTAATTGATGTGATTTCATGACTGTGTTCAGTATGATTTAAGTTCCACACTTAGTAAATTAAATGAGATCATTTTATAACTACTCACAGTATTGACTCAGTATGTGATATGCCTGATGGATAATGAATCTATGTTAGCCCAAATGGTACCTTCTCTTGCCCTTCACATTGCTTCTTCATTCAGCAAACTTCATTGATTGTCTAGAATATTCAGGAAACTTGGGAACACAAATGCCTCTGGTTTAATTCACATCGGACAATGTGAATTAGAGTAATTCGCTGCCAGGCATCCAATCTTAAATATCTGCAAATATGTTAATTACTGATTAGATGGGGATTGACACAATCCAAGAAGGAAAAAAAAAAAAGCAGACCTATAAGCAGTCTAGAATCAAGCTGGAAAAAAGTACAAATAGGAACGTCACAGATGTTGGCCCTTCCACATGGAAGGGCCAAGAATCAGTGGTGAGTCCACGGGAAAGTGACAAACTTAATTCCAATTCTGGCCATGCCTCAGTAGCCAGAAGGAGAAGAAATAACAACCTATTACAACCTGCTCCCTATGTGCCAGCCACGATTTTAAGCACTTGGCATGTATTGTTTCATTCAGTCCTTACAACACCCTCGGAGGTAGATTCTCCCATAGTTTCTGTCTTATAAATGAGACACCAGAAGTACAGAGAGGTCAAGTATCTTGCCCAAAGTTGTAGAGCACGCAAACGGCAGGGCTGGGGGCCATCCAGGCAGTTGGACCCTGGAGCTCATGCCTTGGTCGTTACAGGGCTCAAGTGAGGTAGGCGTTGGAAGTGCCTTGGCTCTGTGAGGGTACGTACACGAGCGAAGATATTATTAT
Organism: Acinonyx jubatus; assembly: GCF_027475565.1. Taxonomy (NCBI): domain Eukaryota; kingdom Metazoa; phylum Chordata; class Mammalia; order Carnivora; family Felidae; genus Acinonyx; species Acinonyx jubatus. The sequence goes on from NC_069392.1 coordinate 78,876,444, forward strand.
CGTGCCGTGTGTAGCCTCCAGAGGGCTCTCACCCACACACATGCTCTTGATTTACCCAGTAATAACTTAATCAGATGATTTACACCATCCTCTACAGTTGGAACAAGGATACAGCAACCTAGTTCTGGCGTAGTACACAAGAGGGAGATTTAAAAAATCCAAATAATATGTGGAGAAATTAGATTTTTCCCTGGGACATGAGGTGATACAACACCTCGGGTCAGAGAGACTTTAAAGGTTCCCCATCCAGAATTCTCCCCCCACTCAACTATCTCCCACACCCCCATAAATCTGAGTGCCCTGGCTGTCTGGAATTAGAGATGGATATTGATGGATTCGTGCACACGAGACAAGACCTGTAAAATGATTCATTCACCCAGACAACCCTTCACAGCTGATGATAGCAAAGCTTGGGGCATCTTTCCCAAGCACAGATCTAAGCACGGGTCTCTACTGCTGAAAACTCATTAATGGCTCTCCTTTACCACTGGCTAAATTCTCCATGCTGGGCTCAAGGCCCTCAGAGAACTGGCCCCTTCCCACGGCTACCCCGGCAGGGCCTGCATCCTGAGCATTCTAGCGGGCTCTGGGTACCCCTTGCCTCGCCCTCCTTAGCTGCCCTGGCTCCTCCTTGCCAGGCCCAGCTCAGATCTGCCACCCAGGAAGCTCCGCTCCCAGATGGAGCCACGGCTGGGAGAGTGACAGGGCAGGCCTCTGCCCTGGGGGCAGCAGGTGGAGAAGCCCCCTCCCTCCCCCCTCCTCCTCCTCCTCCTCCGTCCTCTTCCCCCCTTGTTACCTTTGGGCTCTGTGGAGCTGTAGTCACACAGCAGAGCTGTCTCCAAACCTAACTGAGAAGGGAAGGACACCCCATATCCTGCTGGGTAGGGAGCTCACCGGTAATACAGCAAACCCAAGTCCTTGCTGGAACGGAGCAGGGGAGGCCTCCGACCCAACATGCCTCTGACTCCTTCGTGTCACGTCCACATACACTGAGAGCCCATGGACCATTCTTGAGAACCCAGGGAGATGATGGCGAGGTCAAGAACACAGGAGATGGGCAGGTGGGGGTTCTCCTGGAGCTCATTCTCAGTTCGTGCTATTCCCCTTCACTCGCCCTCATTCAACAAGTCATGTCCTGGGCCTTATGTCCCAGAGCTTCAGGCTGGGCGTGAAAGGAAAGACAGGCCCTCTCCTCCAGGACCATTGGGCCCTGGGGACCCAGAGCTACGGGGCTAATCGCTGGAGAGCAAGACACAGGGAGGCACGGAGGGCTTCGTGGCCCTGCCACCCAGGAAGTGCTGGAACCAAGGCCTAAGGCAGGTGTGATGTCCTCACGCTGGCCCGGGGTCCATGGGAGACGTGTGGAGGGCAGAGGGCCACTCCCGGTCAGTCAGTGGTGAGGGTGGTTTCTCACTACAGCCTAGGGCTTTGCTGTCTTCCTTTTCCTGGGCCATTTCTTCTTGCCCTGTCTCTTCTCCATCTCTTCTGTTCATTCCACTTGTCATTGGGGTCCACCACAGAATCCTTCTCCTCCAGGAAGCATTTCTTCCTCCAGTTTTCAGTGACCTCCCCCTTTCCTGAATTCCAACAGCCACAAGTACCTGTGGCAGAAAATCAAGTGCTTGAAGAAACTGCTAGGTTTGACTTTTTTTTTTTTTTGTTTTAGATCGGAAGCTACTTGGGCGTAAGGGTTACATCTCATACTTCGTTTTATCCCCCACGGCGCATAGCACATTGCCACCCAGCATGCATTTATGGCTGCCAGAAATGCTGTAAAAGGGAGTCTCTCCCTTTCTGCCTCTGGACCTCTTCCTCCCTCCCTCCCTCCCAGATCTCAGTGGGAAAGAGCACAGAGACGGACATGACCCACACCGAGTCCCCTTTCTTGGCTCGCCCAGGAAAGCCTCTCGGGGGAAGCATTCTGCAGATGGAAGGCAAAATCAGGCTGTGGACTTTTGGAGGAGGCAAAATTATAATTGGCATTTTTCTGCGGAGTGAGAACTCTGTAATTTAGGATTTTGCCTAATTGCTGTTTAGAGTTCCCAGGGACTGTTTCTCTTCCAGTCATGTGTTTGTTGGAGAGGTGTGCTATTAATGGCTCCGAATCTCCATCCAACTGTGGCTCAAAGGTAAGATGACTCAGACGGGGAGCAGGTCAGTCCTGAGTTCTGCCTTTTCTCTAGAATCCTGATTTGTTGAGCCAGTGGAGGAGACGGAGCGGGGCTGGCGCCATCGAGGAGTTACAAGCACAGATTTGCAGGTGGCGTCTTTGGTCTGTGGCTGCTCCGATTCCAGCTCAGAGCAGCCGGTAGCCAGAAACGAGGGGACACCAGAGGCGGGCAGGGCACATCCACGTTCTCCCTGCAGCTGGGCTCTCCTGGTGTGTGTCCGTGTGTGTGCGTGTGCGCGGGTGAGGCTGCAGCCTGTCTGTTTCTAATCCCCCCTGTGGACATTTTGGGAAGCTACCTACTTCCTTTGAACAATCCCTTTCGAGTGTTCCTCAGCGCGAGTAAGAATCAGCAGCAGCTTCCTCGGGTACCTGAGGAGGGATCAGGTGCTATACACCCCCTTTCTCCCTGTGATCCCCATATAGATTCGGACCCAACTGAACCAAGCCCACACCGTCTCCGTCCGTCTGAGTTTGGGGTACCACCAGCAATCTTTTTTAAAAATAAGGCACACTGAAAGAACAGAAGTCATCTCATATTTATCAATCATGGGCAAACACCTTGGCAAACGTAAGCTAGCTGCGCTCTCTATTCAACTTTGAGAACTGGCAACTCCTTGTGTTTAGAGGTTAAGGCCACAGACGTTAAAGCCACAGGGAACAGTGCCTCCACGTGGGGCAGGGCCAAGCTGAGAACATCATGTTATCCAACTGTCCTATCTCCTGGGCCATCCCTTCACAGTTGGCCAAACCTTTCATCCAGGTGAAGCCTAGCTGAAGTCAACATTCCAGAAGTTTTGAAAGGGACAAAGCACTGACGCCTCGCCACAACATAGCAGAGGGTTACATATAGAACGGACACACCGTGGGTGTGGGTGTGGGTGTGGGTGTAGGGAGGCGGGCACTGTGGACAGGAATGGAGCGCAGCCAGCAAGAGCCAGCTCAACATTGCAAAATAATGGTAACAGTTACTATGTCCTATTTGCCCTTCTAGGAGCCAGATGCTGTGCACACGTTGCTTAGTTTAATCTAAGTTTAATCAGGGGCGCCTGAATGGCTCAGTTGGTTGAGTGTCCGACTTAGGCTCAGCACATGATCTCGTGGCTCGTGGGTTTGAGCCCCACATCAGGCTCTGCACTGACAGCTCAGAGCTGGGAGCCTGCTTTGGATTCTGCGTCTCCCTCTCTCTCTGTCTCTCCTCCACTCCAGCACTATGTTGCTCTCTCAAATATAAATAAACATTAAAAAAAATTTTTTTAGTGGTGCCTGGGTGGCTCAGTTAAGCGTCCGACTTTGGCTCAGGTCATGATCTCACAGTTTGTGGGTTCGAGCCCCAGGTCGGGCTCTGTGCTGACAGCTTAGAGCCTGCAGCCTGCTTCAGATTCTCTCTCTCTTTCTCTGCCCCTCCCCTGCTCGCTCGCTCTCTCTCAAAACTAATAAACATTAAAAAAAAATTAAGAGGCGCCTGGGTGGTTCAGTCAGTTGAGCGTCCGACTTCAGCTCGGGTCATGATCTTGAGGTTCATGGGTTCAGGCCCTGCGTCGGGCTCTATGCTGAATGCTTGCTTGGAGCCTGGAGCCTGCTTCGGATTCTGTGTCTCCCCCTCTCCTTGCCCCTCCCCCGCTCACGCTCTGTCTAGTTCTGTCTCTCAAAAATAAATAAATATAAAAAAAATTAAAAAAAAATATTTTTTTAAAGGACTGTATAGGAGTGCCTGGGCGGCTCAGTCTGTTAGGCATCCGACTCTTGGTTTCAGCTCAGGTTATGATCTCAGGGTCCTGAGATCAAGCCCTGCATCGGGCTTTGTGTATGTTGCCTGCTTGAGATTTTTCTCTCTCCCTCTGCCCCTCCTCTGCTCTCTCTCTCTCTCTCTCCCAAAAATAAATAAACATTTTTTTTTAAAAAAGGACTGTATAAAAGTGTTACCATCCACTTTTATGGATAAGGAAACAGACTCAGCATATTAGTTTGCTCAGGCTGCCTTAAAAAAGAACCACATACTGTGTGGCTCACCCAACGATTTCTTCTCTCACAGTCCTCGGGCCCGGAAGTATGAGTTCAAGGGGAAGTGGCACCATGCTCCCTCTGAGATTCTGGATAGAAGCCTGCCTTCCTCTTCCTAGCTGCTGGCGGTAGCTGTGGATCCGTGGGCTTCCTGGTTTTGCAGCCGCCATCATTTCAGCCTCTACCTGTGTCCTCCCGTGGCCTTCTGCTGCGTGTCCTGTCTGTACCTTCTCCTCTACTTGTCAGAACCCCGGTCATATAACTGTCTCCCTCTCTCTCTGCCCCTCCCCCACTCATTCTCTTTCTCTCTCTCTCTCAAAAAATAAACATTAAAAAAAAAAAAAAAAAGAACCCCAGTCATATTGGATTAAGGACCGACCCTACTCCCGGAAGACCTTATCCCAACTAATTACACCTGAATGACTATTTCCAAATAAGATCACATTCTGAGGCACTGGGGGCGAGATTTTCGACACCTTTTTTGCAGAACACAATCCGATCTACAACACGAAGTATCTTTCCTGAGGGAACACTGCTAGCAAGTGCACAGAAAATCTGAACCTAGCACTGACTCCCACTTTTTTCTTTCCCATACACTAATTTGGGCAATTGCATTAATCGACGTGTGTGAGATGCTCCAGTTTGTTTTAGCTTTGTATTTTCTTTTTTTTTTTTTTTTTTTAATGTTTATTTGAGACAGAGAGAGAGCACTGGTGGGGGAGGGGCAGGGAGGAGCAGAGAGAGAGAGGAAGACCTAGAATCCCAAGCAGGCTCCAGGCACAGAGCCCGACCCGGGGCTCCAACTCACAAACTGCAAGATCATGACCCGAGACGAAGTTGGACACTGAACCAACTGAGCCACCTGGGCTCCCCTAGCTTTGTATTTTCTTGTCCACAACCTGCTGGTCCCTGCAATGGGAAGGCAAGAAGGAAGACGGGGGGTAGGACCGAGGGGCTGAGTCCGACTTGGGGACTGTGTCTGGATCAGAGGCTCAGTCAGGAAAACAAAAACTGTAGCTAAGTATTTCAAATGGAGAAGAATACAGGAATGTGGTTTTCAAAGTGTCAGAAGGACTAAGGGAAGAGAGAGAGAGACAGGATTAATAGGAACAAAAAAGGAGAGACTATGGTAGGAAGTTGCATGGGCAATATGGCAGCCTCGGTCTTTGAAGAAATGTCCCTCATCTAACTTTATAAATGTATGGCTAAGGGAAAGGGAAAGAAAGGGAAACTGTTAAAGCCTTGAAAGGATGTAAGAGAAGACAAAGCCGTCCTTCACCTCACAGGCATGAGCTCTCCACAGCGTTCTAGACCTTGGGTTTTGAGAGATTATATAGCTCTGGTGGCAGTGGATAGAGCCGAGGACCACACAAGCTGGAAGGTCAGATTGGAGATACCTACCCGAAGCCAAGACCTCTGATGAGTGCGACTCTTGAACTAGAAAGAAACCACCAGACAGAAGAACAACAAGAACACTGGCTTGTCTAAATCTTGGCTCCGGATGAAGTGAAAAACCAGAAGTCTCCCATGAAGTCTCCCCAAGAAAATCTCCCGAGCAAGCTCCTAACCACAAGCCTACACTCCCATGTGGTCTGTGGCCACAGTTCATAGTTTTCAGGGGCCCCCAAAATACTAAGCCCCAAATTTTGTTTAAGAGGATTCCAGGCCAGTAGCAGCCTGGGTGGCAGGCAGAAGCAAACATGAAACCTCTCTTGAAGGAACACACTTCAAATCCAGATCTACCACAGGTACAGTTCCAGGGAACAGGAGCTCACCACACAGATCAGCAAACATCTGAGGAAACTAGTCACCATACTTGAGAGGCAACAGAAACAGTGGCCACAGAAGGAGTCACGAGACGGGGACAGGTGTTGGAATAATTAGAGACAAATGATGAAATTGGTGTGCTTCATGTTTACATAAATAAATAGACACTAAAATAAAATGATGAAACAAAAGGCGATCAGCAGTGACTCGGCCTTGTCTAGGAGGTTTCCATCGCAGTGGGAAAGTGGAAGTTGCCTGCAGACAAGGCCCTTTGTGTTCAGAGGAGCCTGAGTTTCTCCAGGGGGTTAAGGTGAGGACCAGCTGCCCGGTGTGGTGTGAGTGGGTGTGCTTTTGAGGGCTCAGGCAAGTACTTCCCCTTTAGATGTCTCCAACCGGACATGATTAGAGAGATGCTGAAAAAAGAGAATATTTTGGGGGGCCAGGGAGATGTTTTATGTAAAGAGAGAGAGGAAGGGAAGACAAAATATATCAATATGTGGGCACCATATGTGGGCAATATGGTGGACGCCCCTGAGAAAGGAGAGCCCAATCTTTACTCCCTTTCAGTGCCTGGTTTGTGGGGCACCCGATGAGGCTCGGTCTTGGACCCTGGGGCTTCCAAACTCCCCCTACCAATCAAGAGTAAGATCAATTTTTCAGCCAGTCGGTTAAGCACCCAACTCTTGATTTAGCCTAGGTCACCATCTCATGGTTTGGGTTCAAGCCCCGTGTTGGGCTCTGCACTGACAGGGAGAAGCCTGCTTGGGATTTTCTCTCCCTCTTTCTCTGCCCCTCCCCTGCTCCTTCTCTGTCCCTCTCCCTCTCTCTCAAAATAAATAAACAGTAAAAAAAAAAAAAAAAAATTAAGAGATGTGTTATTTTTTCCTATCTGAGTTTGTGGAATGAGATTCGTATATATCACACAATCTCTGTACCTCCAGGGAATTTAAAGAAAGCTTTTCCCCATTTATGTGGAGGTCGGGGGTGGCCTGAGGGACGATCCAGGACGTCCTGGCCTGTCCAGGATGTCAATGCAGAAATAGAGTGTGCTAGCCTCGCAAGAGGGAAATTCTAGGTCTCCTATGAGTTGGCTACAAGAGGGGCAAGGCTTTCCTTTGTTGCTGGTATTTGGGGTATTGTAAAGCTGGTGGGAAGGCAAGGAACCGGAAGGAAATTCATAAGATGATAAGAAGATCAAAATACCAATTCATGTGCAAATCGTGGGCTATCAGGTACTTCTAAGCACTCCCCCTAGGAGTAACTGTTCCACCAGAGGATCCAAGGGACACTCTGAATATTCCATTTCATGTTTACAAACAGAAGTACAAATCAAGTAGCCTGGTTTCATTTCTTTAATGTTCAATTAATTTAAGATGCTTGGGATATGTGATCCAATGTCAATGGCTTTGACTACCATTGTTAAGGAATCACTGACATAAGTAATTTCATCCCAGAGCAATCCTGTTTGGGCAGGATCTGTGGTTATAGCTATTGATTTTTGGTGCTGCCTCTTCCTGGTTGAGAGGGCTCTTTAGGTTATACTTGGTAGCAGGAAATCCTTACCCAGAAGAAAATAGGTTAGTTGCTTGGGAAAAGAAAGCTCCAGAAGATAAAAACTTTTGAGGTTTTTTTGTTTCTTTGCATTTTTTAAAAGCATTCCTAAGCAAGATTTTCACTTCTTCTATGATAAGCTTGTTCTTCTTGATGGAAAGAATACTCAGAGTAAAACAAAAAAAAGAAAGAAGGAAACCAGAAAAAAAAATTTTTTTTGTAAACAGTAATTTACTTTTATTTTTATTTTTTCAAGTTTATTTATTTATTTTTGAGACAGAGGGGGAGAGAGAGGGAGCCTCAGCATAGGAGGGGCAGAGAGAGAGGGACAGAGAGCATCCCAAGCAGGCTCTATGCTATCAGCGGGGAGCCCGTCACAGGGCTTGATCTCACGAACCCAGGAGATCATGACCTGAGCCGAAATCAAGAGTCGAATGTTTAACTGACACGGGTGCCCCAACAGTAAGCTAAAAGGGAGTCTTTGGGGGCACCTGGCTGGCTTAGTCAGTGGATCTTGGGGTCTTGAGTTTGAGCCCCACATTGGGCATCAAGCCTACTTTAAAAAAAATAAACAAATAGGAGTATTTTGTCCATATTCTCACTTCGAATGGTTGAAGAGTGGAAAAGTTGGTACATAGGCTTCAAATTTCATGCAGCTTCTTTAACCAGTTGTCCTCTTTTGAACCGACAACTGAGGCACACTAGCAGCTCTCTGCTTATCTTCGATGCCAGTGATTTATACTAAGAACCTACTTGAGGCATTTCAGCGATGTCTTGTGGAGCCTGAACTGACCCAACAGAAATAAATGTTTAACAGTATTTTCCCACAAGGGGCACTGATGTACTTAAAACAAGGCATCCTGGGCAGGCAGCATGAAGTCAGAAGGAGAGGCTGCCTCCAGCCCGCAGATGCCATTAATAAACCTCCAGGAGCCTCACAGCTACAGCGTGGGGACTCCCATCTCCCACCTGGACTAAGAAATTGATCTCTTGGAAATGAACGGGGAGCACAATTTTAAATTTAACTACTGGGTCGCCCACGTCCAATGCACTTTCTGTCACGATACGAGTTCAAGGGGACATCCTGAGTTGAAGATCTGGCTCTGTTGGCAGAGGCCTTTAGCCTAATCAAGAAATTTATGGGCAGACAGATCTGCTAGGGAGCCAGACATCTTCTCTAAATCGAGACATCACAAGTCATTTAGCAGCTGATCTACAGTGTCCCTGAGCTTCCTCGAGGTCAATTAGAGGACCTTATCCATTTAGTTCAGCTTTATGACTTTAACAAATGACTTGCTGGGTTTCTTTCTTCCTTTCCTTCCTTTCCTTCCTTCCTTCTTGCCTACCAGAACTAATAAAAACTTCATGGAAATTTAGAGACACCTCCTCGGGAGCATTTGAGTCCCTGCCTACCTGTTCTAGTCCGTATTTGGAAATTCCAAATGCCCAGCTTTGAAAAACAGGATAGAAACCAGTGAAGGAACTAGGTATGTTGATATCTAGCCTAGACGGAGGCAGGAGACCTTGGAAAGTAGGAAGAGGAACATCACAGAATGTTTGGTGCCTGCCACTCCACACGGAGCCAGCCATCATGGATGCGATAACTCTCTGGCTTCTGCCTCTGAAACCATTCAGTGAGAGCTGGTGACTTGGTTGGTATTTGAGACAAAGAAATGAGGGCATGGACTGAAAACAGACAGGGCTTTAAGGCTCGAAGAATGGCAGCTTTATGTCAAAATTCCAACAAAAACAGTGTTTGCCACCCCCCCCCCCAGCTTTTTAAGGCAACAGGAGAGTCTAGATCCAAAGTTCTGTATAACCCCTCTCAACTTAAACTCTAGCAACAACAAACTGTGCTTTGGCACAGTTTACGTTATTCTTGGCAAGGCTCAGATCTCAGGTGACATTAAAGGTGACTATATAGATATACACACAATGAAGTCAGCTTATAATTAATTTCTGTTAGATTTACTAATTTAACCGCATAGGAGTTAAAAGCTTCTACAAGACAGAGAATGCCATAAGCAAGTAGATAATGACATATGACACAATGAGATGCAAAGCGCTGATTTCCTTAATATACAAAGAGCTCTTAAAATGGAATAAAAAGATAAGTTAACCCAATAACGGGCTTTTGCGTATGTCACAAATATTTTAATCTGGCATGACATTTACCCCTTGATTATATTATTTTGCAATTTTCACAGGCTTCTATTTTACATGGTTCCATCTGTATGCCTTTCTACCGCTTTTATGCTTTGAAAGGCATGTCTCCTTCTGAAAATCATCCATTTGATTTTGGACTTGGGAGGGCATCAATTTCTGATCCATCTGTAGAATTTTTGGTGGATAGTTAACAGTAAAAATAGACTCACATTTTCCAAAATAACTAGCCATTTTTTCCAGCTTCCATTTATTGAGTGGTCCCGTCTTTCCCCATTGATGTGTAGTGTAACCTTTATCATATATTAAATGCTTCTGTGGGCTAAAAATAAAAAGTAATTTTGGTTGAGTGCCGTGAATTAATCGGAGGCATTTACAGAGGTGGTGTTTGCACACGCGGCTGTCCTTCCTTTTCCCTCTGCCCTACCCCCTTCCTCCCCAGAGACCGAAAATAGAGGGAAGGAAGCCAGGGAAACATTAAACACGATCTGCTGCTCTGGATAATGTCTGTGAAGAAAATAAGCCGGCTGAGGTTTTATGATTTACGCTGCTTCCAGAACCCTGCGAAAGGGACAACAGCCGCCATGCGCTGGGGCGACGGTCCATTCCGGGGACTGTTCCAGCACTCTCCCGGAAGCCATCACTCCCTCCTCGTGACCACCCGCGAAGTGGGTGCTATTATCATCACCCCAATTTTAGAGATGAGGAACCAAGCCCAGAGATGTCATGACACTTGCCCCAAAATCATTTGGCAGGACAACGGCCTGACATGTGGCTAAGCCAGCCAATCAACAATGGTGATGGAGCGTGCCCTTCTTCAGAACGCTTCCTCTCTGCAAAGACAAGTGTCAACAAATGCGCGGAGGAAGGTCCCTGAAGGTGGGACCTGGGGGAGCAAGTGCTCTCACGTGGGACACGAAGTGACAAAGCCAGGTGGACTCCAAATTCTGAGAAAAGTAGTCCGCCGCTCATTTCTAGGTACTCGTTGAACTCCCGGTTGCTTCAGAGCAACGCTCTCCTTTCCAGGAAAGCGAAGAAGGCAGCTTTTCATGTATTTAACTGGCTTAGGAGGGCAGGGTAGAAACCTCTCCACCACAAGATCCCATCGTAATGTGCAGAATTCTGGACCTGAGTCTTTGGAGATTAGTGGCCTCTGGGTGTTTTCACCACTGACGGCCCACTGTTGAGCCAGCAGACTTTGACTGAGTGACTTAATGGGCCAGTAGGTGACAGGCACAGGGGCACACCATAAAGTGGTGCTGTGGCCCCCAGGCCAAGGCAGTGCAATGTGGCATGGGAGGCTTCTGCCTTGGGTCTCCTCTGAAATGGGGCTCTGTTTACATGAAGTCAGACACTAGACTCGAATCAGACATCGGGAGCTGGGGATTCCTGGGCCTGCCTTGTATCTTGCCATCTTCATAACCACACCCTGGTCGGTGCTCCTATCTGGAAACGCCGACATGGTTCTACATTTCTCTGAAGGCCATCACCAGCCTGAAGTGTACAGGAATGTTTTCTACAGCGTGAACATTGCCAGACAGATACAATGTGGTTTGTTTTTTTAATTTTTTTTAATGTTTTATTTGTTTTTGAGACAGAGAGAGACAGAGCATGAGCAGGGGAGGGGCAGAGAGAGAGGGAGACACAGAATCCAAAGCAGGCTCCAGGCTCCGAGCTGTCGGCACAGAGCCCGACGCGGGGCTCGAACTCACGGACCGCGAGATCGTGACCTGAGCCGAAGTCGGACACTTAACCCACTGAGCCACCCAGGCGCCCCTTTGATGTTTTACTATCGAACGCAAGAAATATTGCTGGTCGATTTGGTTTTGCTTTTTGGTGGCGGGTGTGTATGTGATTTTTGTTGTTATTGTTGTTTACCATCTTAGTAGCAAGGAACTGGCTTGGCTGATCCAGACTTGACTAGCCAGCTGGCCCCACATCAGAAAGACTCAGTCTCTCCTTCTCATGCCGTGCAATCACTTCCAACTCCCTGATGGGGAATGGGCTGCTTCATCTTTTTGTCAGTTCAAACCACATCCTGCCCATTTCCACCTTCCAGAAGACACTCGTGACATTGGTTTTAAGATGCGGCAGGCTTCTTGGTGAAGAGATAGCAGAGGCGTTTTCACAGAAGTGAAAATAATTCATCCGGCGGTTAACATGTCAAGTCTGGGCACTGAGTTTACCCACCCCCCACCTCCAGCTTGATCCGAATCCCTGATTTGGAGGGCGAAGTGCCATTCAGCCTCCTCTCACTATCTTGACTTTTAGAGCTTTCCAGATAAAACGGAGCGTGAGGCTGGCGACAGGTGCCACCGTGAGAGGCCGACACGCTGTCTGGACGCGGGCCTGAATCAAGCTGATGGCAAAGGTGTAGGCTACAAGTAGTTGGAAGGAAACTTACTGAGCTTTAAATCGCTTTGCAGAGGAGGGAACATCCTTGTTTTTATCAGTGAGGAAACGGAGTCCCAGGACAGTCAGTGTTTTGACTGAGGAGACAGAGCCTGTTAGAGATGGAACTTGGACTGGTACCCTGGGTCTTGGAGCCCCCAGCTCGAGCTCATTCTAAACAGACCAGCTGTACCCATACCTGTAACTTAAGGATCACGGACATCAGTGGAATTGGTGAATTCGACCTGCTGAACGGCTTGGGTCCTGGTGGCAGAGGGACACAGCCACAGCTGGAAACTGTTCGTTAAGAGCAAGGACAGGGCCAGCACCAGGCTCCGGCCACCAGGCAAGCAGGGATACCAAATGCAATAAATGTTTTCAAAGAATGTGTCACTTGAAGAAAAGAAAAAGGCAGAGGGGGAGGAGCAGGGGCATTATGGCTAAAGTAATCATTATTAGAGAATCAGAACTCTTTGGAATTTTTAAACTGATGGTTGGAATCATTTTAATTTTTAAGCGCATGATGGCAGACACCACAATCTTTCCACTGGTCCCAGGGAGTGGGGGAAAGTGACGGATGAGAGAGCCGCGGCCTCAAGCAGGGCTGCAGAAGGAGCCAGACCTGGGCCGCCGGCGTCCAGGATTCAGGACCAGCCTGAGGGACGCGTGATCCGAGGGTGCACCCCACGACCCCACGACGTCCCGTGGGTGCATGGGACCTGTCTCTGTGCCTCTTCCGGGAGGGCTTGGACAAGCTAAGGCGGCCCCGACTGCACGAAAAAGCACTTTTCAAAGACATCTCCCCCAGAGGCCTCTGACCTTGGACAATTTTATCGCCAGGTTCAGGGCACCCCTTATCTTTCAAGAGTATGAGGCAGCTTGTAAATGGTTGACTTATTAACTCAGCTTTGGTTCTCGGTGGGAAGCCGAGGCCTGAACGACGCTCTAATGCTGGGGCATGCACCCGGAGGGCAGCTGTTGGCGCCTCTCAGCTCCACTCCGTGGCCTCCCTGGGGGCAGCGGGGCCCGTGGCCGGGATGGGGAAGGGGAAAGTGGAGGCGGCTGTGGCTGCAATGCGTGCCTTTTGAGCAAACAGCCAACACCTGGAAGGATCCGTCCCAGCCTGTCCCGGCTCAGAGCGTGAGCTGAGGTGGGGCGCTTTCCCCTGGTGGCGGTTTAACTGACAGTCCAGGCGACGAGCAGGCTGGGCCGGCTCAGCTTGCATCACCAACCACTGTGCCAACTGAGGAAGGAGATGAGCCTTTTCCTACCCCTATGGTCAAAAACGAATTTCCTCTAGGGCTGTCCCCTCCACCGTCTCCTGTACATGCCCTATTTTTAGTTCTCAAGCTGGTCTCGTGTGTGTGTGTGTGTGTGTGTGTGTGTGTGCGCGGGCGCGCGCGCACGTGTGTGTGGGGGGGGGGGTGTACGATTTTCCTTGTATGCATTCAAGCCGCAGCCTGGTGCCTGGCCCCTGGCCGCTGGCTTCCTTTCGTGGCTCAAGACGTGCCGTGGCTGCAGTTCACCTCTGGTCAGGGTCGGGCACCCATGGGTCCCCAGGACACAGGTCCCGTTTGGGAAGAATCCATCCACGTGGCTAACTATGAATTCAGTGCTGGGCATGCTCAGGGCATTCACGAAGCCTTTCTGCTCACTCAAGGAGTATTCTCTCTGACAACTGTGTCCCCAGGCTTATACCCACCAGCTCGCCAATAAAGTCCTCACCCTGCCACCAAGCCGTCCCCACAGAAGGAGGAAGAGCCTTCCCCTCAGAGGCACTGCACCTGCACCCTGCCCCACACCACCTGCACACCTTGGGTGTGCATTGGGTTCATCCCCACCTTGGTCTTCTGTCTGGCCAGGAAGTAGAGGACTTCACGGAAGCAGTGAAGATAGAAAAGGAGTGTTTGTGGGGCACCTGGGTGGCTCCGTCGGTTAAGCCCCCCGACTCTTGATTTCCGCTCGGGTCATGATCTGACCTTTCCTGAGTTGGAGCCCGCATTGGGCCCTGCGCTGAGATCGGGGAGCCTGCTTGGGATTCTCTCTCTCTCCCTCTCTCTCTCTCTCTCTGCCCCTCCCTTGCTTGTGCTCGCTCATTCTCTTTCTCAAAACAAGTAAATGAACATTTAAAAAAAAAAAAGAAAAAGAAAACACGTGTTTGTACCTGATCATAAGCCGATTCGGGCCCGCAGTCCCGGCGCCATGGGCGCCTCTGGTTGCTTCAGACTCACGGAGACACTCTACGTCCCAAGGCTGCGGCAGGACCATCCAGGGCAGGTTCAATTCCGCGGAAGGACCAGCCAAAGCTGGGTGCCCATTGTTAGGACCTAAGACTCTAGGAAGAAGAAAAAGAATAAGAGAGGAGAACAAACGCCTGAACGAGGGAGGAAGGGAAAGCAGCTGAGGGCGGACGGAGCGAGCAGAGACGGGACGTACCCACAGTTCGCACCGGTGCCACCCCTGGTCCTGGGCTTGCTCCACCTGAGTCTGTGGCCCCGAGGGCAAAGCGACCCCAAGCCTGAGACCAGGAAAGCTAGGGCCAGGCCAGCCGGGTGCAGCCCTGGGGAGTGTGCACAGGGGGACTGCCCTCTTCCCGCAAGCCGGCGCCAGAGAGCACGCGGCAGCGCCCCCCGCCGGCCTGGAGGGGAACGACCGGCTCCGAGGCCCGTGCTTCCCCGGGTAAGGCTCGCCTTGCCTCCCCTCTGAGACCCTGACCCCAGCGCGCAACCGGGCGGTCCGGGGCCTGAGCCCGTGGTCAGGTCGCTTCTGCTCTCGCAGACATCAGGGGAGGAGGCTCGATGAAGCTCCAGGGCCCTAATGGAACGGGCTTTGAGGAGCCTGAGGCCACGTTCAAGGATGTTGAGGTTCCCACTGGAATAAAGGCTGCGAGGACCACACCGTGCTTTGCAGCCATTCCCGGTGCGGTATATGCGTGTGCGAGCTCGAGATCGCCCTCCCACTGCTCGCAGGTCCACCCAAATCCCCTCTGGTTCCTGTTCTGGGCTGGACATGGAGTCCCCTTGGCGCACAGGCTTGCGGTGCTGATGTTTTACCGTTGCTGAGCTTAAACAGATGTGGTCAAGGACGGCGGACCCCCAGTCTGACCTCCCTGGCTCTGCTCTGCATATGTAATCCCCAGCCCCCCGCAATCGATCATTCTCGTCTGGCCATCTCTCCCCCTCCTGTGTGACCACCAGTTGCTCACCAATAATTTGAAACTGTTGTCTGTGACAGAGACAGTGAGTGTCAGCAGTTTATCCGCTGTGCCTGATTCCAAGAATTAAAGGGGGGCGGGGGGAAGGTCCAGAGAGAGAGTGTTGATAACGGTAGAGTTCACTGGTAACGTATAAAAGGATTCCTGGAAACTGTTCTTCACCCTGGGATTGGTCAAGAACACACTCTTGTTTATTGTTCTCAGTTCCCTTTGTCTTCATGGTGCCTCTTTCTGTTTAGTGTGGGTCCTGGCTCCTCTTTGGCCATCATGCCTCCTCTGCTTTTTCACTTCTCATCACTGCTCCTGATGTTCTCAGGACGTGACAGGCGCTTTCTCACCTGTGCCCACCTGGGAAGCCACGGCTTCTTGTCCCCACACTGTGGGCAAAGGAGATGAACATCTGCTGTGTAAAAAGATCCTCCTAGGGTATGGCAGTGGGGGCAAGGAGTCACCTCGTTTCAAATTAGCTCAGCTGTAATGAAGAGGCGCTGACAGATAGATAAGGAAACTCCTACTTTTTTTTTGTTTGGCCTTCCAGTTTATACTGCGCAGGGTTGTCTGCACCTAGGATAAAGGTTGGAAGATGGTGTCACAGACTGAAATGGGGACTTGGCGTGTGCATGTGTGTGCATGTGTGCATGTATGTGTGTATGTGTGTATGCAGGGGTGTGCATGCACATACGTGCACGTGAAAGTATGTGGGTGTGTGCGCACGTATACGCATGTGTGTACGTAGGCATGTGCATGCATGTGTATATGCATGTATATGTGTGTGTGTAGGTGTGAGCGTGCATGCATGTATATATGTGTGTGTATGTGTGTGCGTGCATGTGTATATGCATGTGTAGGTGTGTGCATGCATGCATGTGTATATGCACGTGTATGTGTGTATGTAGGTGTGTGCATGCATGGGTATATGCATGTGTATGTGTGTAGGTTTGTGCATGCGTGCATGTGTATATGCACGTGTATGTGTGTATGTAGGTGTGTGCATGCATGGGTATATGCATGTGTATGTGTGTAGGTTTGTGCATGCGTGCATATGTATATGCATGTGTATGTGTGTATGTAGGTGTGAGCGTGCATGCATGTATATATGCGTGTGTATATGTGTGTGTGCATGTGTAGGTGTGTGCATGCATGCATGTGTATATGCACGTGTATGTGTGTATGTAGGTGTGTGCATGGATGGGTATATGCATGTGTATGTGTGTAGGTTTGTGCGTGTGTGCATGTGTATATGCATGTGTATGGGTGTATGTAGGTGTGAGCGTGCATGCATGTGTATATGTGTGTGTATGTGTGTGCGTGCATGTGTATATGCATGTGTAGGTGTGTGCATGCAGGCATGCATGTGTGTATGCACGTGTATGCTTGTATGTAGGTGTGAGCGTGCATGCATGTATATATGCATGTATATGTGTGTGCGTGCATGTGTATATGTGTGTGTAGGTGTGTGCATGCATGCATGTGTATATGCACATGTATGTGTGTATGTAGGTGTGTGCATCCATGCGGGTATGCACATGCATGTAGGTGTATGCATGCATGTGTATATGCATGTGTGTGTGTGTATGTAGATGTGTGCATGCCTGCATGTGTGCATGGGGCACATGGGTGCAGGTGTGTGTGTATACTTTAGGAAGAAGGTGAAGGGAGCAGTTGAAAATTGCTGGAGAGGGCTAGAGTAAATCATTCCAAAAAGACCTTGGTTAGTGATCAGGAGGAGAGAGGAAGGAAGAAAGGACATGATTCTGTTGAGCAAGGGTGGAAAGCTGAGAATAAGAAACCAGAAAACCTTTTTGCTTTGACTAAAACCTGGTTCAGGAAGGCTCCTTTGGATCCTTGGGATCCCAACCGTGTGGGTCAGAAGAATCAGCTACCTCTCTGAGTGGGGGTCGACCTAAGCCCACATCAGTAGGAACACGGCATCAGCTCAGGGAGACCCCTGGCCAGGGAAACACAGTCTTTCCCCTTCCCTCAGGGCAGGGCTGGCGGTCAGGAGGCCTAGGGGAACCCAGAAATGATGAAAATCTTCCATTGGGATATTCCTCTTTGATATCAGCTGGGAAGAATTTTCTAAGTGGATCAACACAGTACATAGACAGAAGCCAAGGCCTCGGTCTGCTGCACGAAGCACCAGTGCCCTGCAACAGACACCACAGGTCTCCAGTCAGATGGTCCCTCTGCTGCAGTGTGGGGCGAAGCAGGTCCTGGAGACCAGGGCTGGGCCTCAAGGGGCGAGGGCTCCCGGGAGTCACTGGAGCCTTTCGCTGGGGAGGAGCTGGCAGGATGAGGGAATCATACCCTGCTTTCGAGCACCCTGTTTGACGGTGAGACTCCATTTCTGTGAAGTGCCTCCTGGAGCCACTGTTCCAAAGCACATCCTTTGGGAAACGCTGCAGTGGCCAGCCATGGGAAATGTGGATGATATGCTAACTTGAAACGTGGGTGCAGAGCTGAGGCTCTTGTTTCACTGACCTATTCAGTTTACTTGTTTGCTTTGTTTTCCTAATCTTGCTCTGTCCTCTTCTGGAAGCCACAGGGAGATCTCTTCCTCGGGGTCTGCTGCTAAAGGGAGCCTTGGGACAATGCATTTCCTCTCCCTGAGTTTGGCCTGCAGGCAGAAGTGGGCTCCTCTCGACAGTGACCCTTCTCTAGCCTTCCCAAGGACAGGGATGACCTTGCTTGGCAATCCTGTGCCCAGCCTGGGAGGCGCTCTCCCCAGCCCTCAATGACACCGGGGAAAGCCATGCTCTGTCAGAATAACATTCTTCCCCAGGGAAAGACAACCAACAGGACTTTGGAACAGTCTGGGAGTTATGGCCAGATCATAGGAAAACTAATAATATGACTTATTTGCTATAGAAGATCATTCAGAACAGGAGGGATCTTGGACTCCATCCAGGTGGTATTAGTTACAAAGGAGGCAAAAGCATCACCTGAGAAGGTCTCCCTGGTGAGGCAGGTGGGAGCCTTCAGGGACTCTGGATGGTGAAATGGGGAGTATTTAGGGAGGAGGACGTGTCTGTTGGCATAGTTACCGGTGGACAGCGCCCTGAGGCATGTCCTCAATGGGGATGGAAGGATAAGCTCCAGGGACGTTGCAGCAGCTTGGGAGTCTAGAGACCAGAGCCTCTAACCCCAGGCCAGCCATCGATGGGCTAGCTGACCCCGGGGCAAAACACTTTGTGTGGTTTCCTCCTTTGGAAAGGGAAAAAAAAGAGAGAGAGAGAGAGAGAGAGAGAGATAAAATCTGATCTACCTCTCAGAGGTTTAGGGTGGTTTCTGTTTTGCTTTTTGTGAAGAGCAACGAATAAAAATGATACCAAACCCCTCTGAAAATAAATACAGGCTCTATGCATTTCTAGCAATAACAGCAAGTATTCTCACTGGGACGTGGCTCAATTTACCACGATAAAATCACTGCTAAATTTCTAAGAAGTTACTCCTTTGTGCACATACTTTCTCCATAGAAAATGGTCTTCTGTTAGCGAAAGTTAAAGGACACTCTAAGTCATTCACGTGGGGGTTTATGTATTTCTCTCCCCAGGTGAATAGCACTCTCTCTCTCTCTCTCTCTCTCTCTCTCCAGGTTTCCATTTTGGTCATATTTCAGAAATGGCTGAACTTCAGACTCTGAACTCTTGCTCACTGAGAGCGGGTTTAGAAAAAAAAATAATGAGATTAGCAGATAAGTAAACAAACATTTTAATTGAGACTCAAGCTGTAGAAGTACTTTGGGCAGTATGGAATTACATGTTTCCATATTCTTTGTTGGTCTGCGTGAAACCCAAACCCAGAAGGTTATAT
Organism: Acinonyx jubatus; assembly: GCF_027475565.1. Taxonomy (NCBI): domain Eukaryota; kingdom Metazoa; phylum Chordata; class Mammalia; order Carnivora; family Felidae; genus Acinonyx; species Acinonyx jubatus. The sequence goes on from NC_069392.1 coordinate 78,895,514, forward strand.
TAAACATAATCGCCTAGCTCCACGGGGCCCTGGAAAGAGTTTTTAATGTGGCAATGTAAAGGCCAGTGATTGTCCGAAACACAATGACGCGAACGGAGTATGTCCCTTGCCTTTCTTTCAGAGAGTAAATCAGGTCTGGGGGAGGGTAGGAAAGTACCACATTTCAGATTCCCTCCCCACCCCCACACCAAAAAAGTGGCAATACCTTGATGGACCTCATTGATCCCTTAGGAAAGGTAGAATTGGAGTCCAACGTGGAATGAGGTCTTAATGAAGGTTTTATGTTGTGAGAACCCAGACTCTGGCCCTCAGGAGTGCTTCTAAGTTGAAAACTTCACTGCATTTGATTTATTTTGTGTGTGTGTATTTAATACATTTTTCATCGACTCCCATCTTAAAAGCCTTCTGATTGATTGGCGGCAGGGAGCCAGCCCTCCTATCTAACTAGACTAAGTTCTCGCTTTCTGTCCAAAAACCCAAGACATTCAGGAAGGCCAAATGGATCACAGAAGACGTTGCCCTGTTCTTTCTCGTCAGATGCCGTGCTTGTCTCGTGACTTGTATCCCAAAGTGCTCAGCCCATCCTCACCTCTCTCCTTTGGATTCTAAGTGGTCTTCCTGATCACAGAGCGGGTGTGCGGTTTACTGGGCCTTACAGCGTTCCCTTCCTCACCAAGCTGCAAGTGTCTGAGAGCAAACCCATAGCAGAGGAATGGCTCTCCCCAGTAGCAGCAGGCTAGTTGTAAACCCAAGGCCCCCTCAGGCCAAGAGCATCAGCCTCTGTCAATTTTCCTTATAGCTGCCCTGTCTGCTACATAGCCACTTACCACATGTGACTATTTCAACTTAAATTAAATAGAATTAGCGTACGGAACATTTCCCTCATCATGGAAAGTTCTGTTGAACTGTGCTGTCTCAGAGATTACCCAGCCGAGGCATTCATTTTTGTTGAATTTTAAGAAAATAAGACCCATGAAGGTCAATGGTTTTTCCAAGGATCTCCAGGGATTTATGAAAACATATTTCTTCACTGTTTGGGAATCTTGTGTGATGCCCTTTATTTTAAACTGTACGTTTGAAAGAACTTTTCTGTACTAAATGTATATTTGAGTTTTGCAAGTGAAATAATCTAATAGAACAATGGTCTTGAAGTAAGTATAAGAACAATGATTCTTGGAGCACCTGGGGGGCTCAGTCGGTTGAGCGCCTGACTCTTGATTTTGGCTCAGGTCACAGTCCCAGGGTTGTGGAATGGAGCCCTGCATTGGGCTTTGCTGAGCATGGATCCTGCTTACTTCTCTCTCTCTCTCTCTCTCTCTCTCTCTCTCTCTCTCTCTCTCTCTTTCTCCCCACCCTCTGCCCTTCTCCCCCATTCGCATGCACACTCTCTCTGAAAAAAAAGAAAAAAGAAAAAATAAGAACACTGATTCTTTTGGGAGATGCTTGGCATTGTATAGTCAACTATGTTTAAATTATTTTCCTATTTTTAGTGACCTGTGAATTTCAGAAAAAAAAAGGAAGACTGGAATAATTTTTGGAGAAACATTGCTCATTTATTCCTCGTCCTAGATTGTGCTAGTAATATTGTTATGCTCCTAAAGGCCCTTGAGAAACTGGAATCAGTTACACGAGAAGACCAACAGGTTAGCTGTGCCCTGGAGACACAGGACCTACCACCTATCATTATAACACCCAGTCAGTCAATATCATTGGTCACACTCAGGCTGGGAGAGCAGTCGTACAGGCTTACCGTACGTGTGTCCGCGTAGACAATTAGCCACTGAGAGCCAACACAGATAATAAATGTCTCCCTCACTCAACCGTGTCCAAGATTTATGCAAGATCTCACTGGGGGCCAGAATTCGTGGTGGGTGGGAGGGCTTGGGCCTTGCTCAGTTGCAGAAAACAAATACAGAGGGCCATAGAGCATTAAAAATGGGGAGGGGAATTCAGGACTCAGGGATCCTTCTTTTGAAAAAGTTCATCCGAAAGAGAGGACCAGAAACTTCCTGTGAGAGCCACCTTTCCTACGAGGCTTCCCTGTATACAATTTGCCCAAGTGGAGATCAAAGGGAATTCTGCGTAATAGTTTCAAGTTATTAATTAAGTGAAATGGATCTGCAATTATTCTAATGGTTAAATGAACCATGGTATAGAGAGAAGATAAAAGAAAGAATCTGGGCTCACCATGGTCTTTATTAATTTCCTCTTTATAATGAATACCTCTCCTTTCGTTCTTCCAAGTCCTTGTCCATCCACGTGCAATAAAGAAATACAAAAGAAAGCAGCAGAGCATCCCCTCTTGGCACAGTGGCAGGAAGACCACATGAGGAATGGAGTATCCATCAAATACTCCAGGTCTGGCAAATAAGGGCCAGAGCCCAGAAGGTCGGAGAATTAGCATGCCCAATAGTGGTATTCTGGTCTCTTTTGTAATTTTGCCCTGTTTGGCTGAGCCAGGGCTTCCTGAGTTTTCTTATAGTCAAGAGGGAGGGTTAAGGTGGAGCAGGTCAGACCTTTGTGGCCGTACCAAGAGTATCTTCCTCTTCCCATATGGATTCAACCGGGAGATGTGCTGTGACAGTTCCCAGAGTCCTCTGGTCCACAGCACCCTGACTATCCAGGGGCAGGTGTGTTTGCATTCCTTGGAAATAATTATCGGTTAAGCCAGACATTCTTCCTAACCCTTGACCTATTATAAAGAGGAAATGAAGAGAGGAACTGTAGGGAAGGCATTATCCTTGTGTTATCCCTATGGGCTTTGACGACACAGCGAGGGAAGAATTTTAAGGGGGTTAGAGTGGGAGTGAGGTGTGCATGGAAGGATGCACAGGAAGGAAGGAAGATGAACTAACACCAGAGGAAACTTCTGGACTGTGGCTGTGGAAGTCAAGGCTGAGCTTTAAAGAGGGGAACCTCTGGCCACCAGACCTTGTCCCCACAGATGGTGGTCTTCCTGAACACTGGAGCTTCTGGGCCAAGATGTGTGGATGGCCAGAAGCTGACTGTGCTGGCTGGTGGTGATGGGAAGCAACATGCCTGGGGGTGTGCAGGGCTGAAGGTTATAGTTTGCACATGTGACAATGTACTGAGTTTGGCCTCAAGGGCATTGTTGGTGAACTCAGAAAGGGAAGTCTGATGGGAGTTGGAAAACTCAAACCTCAGCTCCACTACTATGAGCTATGAGGCCTTGCTTGTGAAGATAAATTAACCTATCTGAACCTCAGCGTTTTTATCAATTGTGACAAGGTGAATAATGGGCTCCCCCCCAAAGATGTGCCTGTCCCAGTCTCTGGAACCTGTGACTTTGTCACCTTACACAGTACAGCGGACTTTGCAGATGTGATTCAGTTAATGATCTTGAGATGGAGAGACTATCCTGGATGTCTGGGTAGGCTCAGTGCCACATAAGCTTCTATGAGAGAGACACAGGAGGATCAGAATGAGAGAGAGAGAGAGAGAGAGAGAGAGAGAGAGAGAGATGCTGACAGAAGCTGGGGTTGGAGTGAAGTGAGGGAAGGGCCATGAGCCCAGGGATGCTGGTGCCTCTAAAAGATGGAATAGGCAAGGATTCAGAGTCTCCCCAGAACCTCCAGAAGGAGCACAGCTCTTGAGGACACCTTGATTTTGCCCAGTGGGACCTAGAAAATTCAACAATAATGGTACCCACCCTGTAGGGCAGCTGGGATAGATTAAATAAGGCAGCGTAGCTAAAGCACTTCACAAAGTATCAGCCCAGTAACTGCTGGGTAGCTTTTCCATGAGTTTTCAAAAACTGCATTATCACAGCCAGGAATGGATCCCGAGTGTGACTTAAGGCCATCTACTACACTGACCTAAAGATGAGTTGGGGCAGTTGGATGTGGGTCCATCTCTCCCAAAGAAACTATGGCAGAGCACTTAAGCATTGCTGAACCCAAGATGATACTTCCAAGTCCTTTATGTCAGAAAGATCTGGGGCCCAAGGGTAAGGTGTCGCACAGACATTGAACTGAACACCCGCATGCCAGCCCGGCACAGCCATGTCCTCTGTGGTGTTGGCAGGACTGCGAGTGTAGTTGAGGCACTCTTGGATAATGTGGCATTGGGGACTGGAAAATGTCACCAATCTGTGTGGCTGTGAAGTGGGTGAAGACATTAGAGGATGTCGTAAACAAATGGCTGGGCAGCTGCCAGGGTGGTGTATAACTCTGGTGACCTCATCTGATAATTTCCTGATCACATGTGTTGATCCCCTCATCGATTCCTGCATCTTCACTGGCTTCATTTTTCATCAAGAGACTGAATACACAAATGGACAAAGGCCCGACCATATACAAACATCGAACTTTGACCCATAATCTATAGCAACCAGGCCAGGAAACCAACCCATTATGTACAGGAACCAGGTCAGGAAGTTGGCCCGTTCTCTACAAATCACACTGTAGGAAGTCAGACTTCTGTCTCTAGTAACAATCCACGAGGCTAAACAATGACCCCTGAAACAATTGGCCCCAGATGGCCAGGACCTGATTAATAATTGTCAGCTTCCCTGATCTTTGTCCCCACCTCCAACTTAGGACCAGCCAGAGAAAGTCAAATATGGTCCCCAACTAATCACATAGGATTAGTTGGCCCTCCTATGGCTTCCCCATGCCAACCGCCTCCAATTGGGGCATACCCAAAGCCTTACATTTTTCCACTGTAAAGCCTTCCTTCCTTCTGCCTGCCTTTGGGTGACTTCCTTGCTATAGATAACAGGCTCTGAATAAATAGCCTTTGCCTGTTCTCATTTGGTTGGTCTTTACTTCCACACATCATACAACTGGCAAGTATGGATTTTGGGGTGAGAACATGCTCCGTGCTCCTGGACAAGAACAAACTGGTCTCATGTGATTGGTTCAGAGTGACAACAACTGTGGCCTCATGAGGCCCAGGACCCTTCTTGGTTTCTGTCTTTGTGGAGCATACGTGGCTTCCCCAGAGGTAGGAGATGAGTGTGATGAAATAGTGACTAAGTTCTGTTTGAACTTGAATTACTGATGGTACCATTGGGCGGAACACGAAGGAAGTAATTAGTGAAGGCAAATGGGAAAAGTCTAAAATTAGAATTTTGTTTTTAAGTAACACTTGGGAGAGAACAGTTTAGGAATGAAGACAACGTATTCCCCTAGTCCCTAGCACACAGATCTCATTTTAAGGAAACAATGAGAAGGTAAGTTTTAAGTGGTGTCATAGGGAATGTTAGAAGCTAATGTTACTAATCTAAAAGCTATCAGGGCAAGGAAATATCCAGGTGGTTATGGGATAGAGATATTGTAGGAACTCTCTCTAGACATCTCAAATTGTTGGTCTTTGAAAATAAGGTCCATGTGCAATGTTCTCTTCAGTGTCATTGTCAGGATCGTTACTAAGTTTATAGCCAGGCATTATCAAGATGGATTCTCATGATGTGTACCTGGCTCCAAGGACCACAGTTGATTATTATCCTGGGGGTAATTTATCATCCTCTCTTTTTCTCTTTCTGTGTGTGTGTGTGTGTGTGTGTGTAAAGAAAAGTGAAAAGTCAGGGTTTGGTAATGATTAAGAAAGTTGTTGACATTGTGGTTAATTACAAGAATTTGCTTCTTGACTCAGGTTCTTTTTAAAAATTTTTTTAATGTTTATTTTGAGAGAGAGAGAGAGAGAGAGAATGCACAGGGGAGGGGCAGAGAAAGAGACACAGAATCCCAAGCAGGCTTCAGGCTCTGTGCTCAGCATGGGGCTCAGCATGGGGCTCAAACTCACTGACCATGAGATCATGACCTGAGCCAAAGTCGGATGCCCAACTGACTGAGCCACTCAGGCGCCCTGATTCGGTTTCTTAATGTAAATGGTTATTCTGTCTTGTAGATATTGTGGTTTATTGTTTTCTGTGGCGGTACAGCTTTTAATGGCTTGGAAAAATAAATAGTTATTTTCCATTTCACATGCCATCACTACCCCTGCACACCTCCGCTATTTTGATCTCCTTCCTGCCACTGTCCCAGGAGGCTGGCAGGATACAGTGGACCAAACGGTACATCCTGTTGAATGGAGGAGAGACCTAAGACTCAAAGAGGCAGAATACTTTACCCAAGCTTACGCTTTTAGTAAGCCAGAATTTGGGCGTAGATCTTCTGACACCAAGTATTTGATGCCTGCCAATAGGGCTTGCGATACTTCCATTGAACACAGTGCAATCTAGTTTCCCTTTCACTGACAGCAAATGTTTCAAAAGCAAGAACACTTCTAGTTAAGTCTAGAAAGAAAGAGGGGAGTTGAAGAGAAAGATGCTTTCCAGCCTTAGCAACTTAATTAGCAGCAACTGGGGGGAGGCCTTGGGGGTAGGCGGAGGAAGGCATTCCATAGACAGTGTCGTGTGTGAGCTGTAAAAAGCTGTACATAAGTCCAGAGACGCGCGGTCCAGCATGGTATCCTCCAGTCACATGTGGCTCTTGGCACCTGAAATGTGGCTGGTTCAAATGGAGAGGTGCTCCAACTGTCCGTTCCATGCCCATTTCAAAGACTTCACTTAAAAAAGAACGGAAGTGACCTCAATAGTTTTTGTATAGATTACATGTTGACATGATATATTGGGTTAAGTTGAATATATTATTAAAATTCATTTCATGTATTATTTTAATTTTTAATATGTGACTACTAGAAAATGAAAAATCACATCTGTGGCTCACATTGTATTCCTATTGGACAGCGCTGGTCCAGAAGTTTCCCCTTTGGGTAAGACAATCACTTGGTAGGTGAGGGTAAGTGGGGTAAGGAGTACAGCTGTGAGTTAAATAGGACAGAGTCTCTTGCAGCAAAGGGCCAGAGGACAGCTGGTTCATCGTGCCCTTGGGAACAGGGCCCTTCTTATGCAAGACATTAAAGAAGTGGCAAGAGTTCCATGTGACAATTTCAAAGGAAACATTTTCATTTCGGCAACCTAGTTTTTTTCCTAAACTCCACCCAAGGCAAAATGGATTATTGCTTCCTGGAAATGGAACCAGGGGACTTGAAAGTGTTTCATATTGAAAACAGAAAAGCCCAAGAAGAAGAAAAATAATTACATTTCTAAAAGCTTTTAGAACAAATGCTGGCTTGTGAGAAATAATTTTCCTATAAATATTTTAGTCCTCCTTTTCTTTCTTTCGTTCCCCAGCTGAGGATTTCCACATGGATATAGGAGGTGATGTTCCCCTTGGGAGAGAAGATCAAAGCCAGTCTGGGTCTACTTTCCATGGAGTTTGACGTAGTCTTTGCAGCTAGCTTCTGCTCCTGCCTGCCTGCCTGAGATGAAATGGGCCCCAAACTTTGGAAAAACAGAGAAAGAATGCAGAGAAAAATCCATAGCTACATAAGCATCGAAGCCAGCTGTTTCAGAGAAAGATCCAAGGCTTGGACCTCCTAGAAAGAAAGACATGCTTATTGTCTGCCTATGGGAACCTGCCCCTAAACAGCCCGTTTTGAAAGACAACATTTAGTAATGTAAATAGCAAGTGACTCCTGACTGATGCTAAAGATGTGCCCAGAAAACAATGAGTCTATGAAATGGGACTTAATGGATATTTTTAAAAAGAAAAAGAACAAAAACAAATAGGCAAGACACTGGAATGAGAGTTCCTGAGGCTGAAGACTGGGTCTTAATCATTCCTAAAGTCCCGAGCCCAGTCCTGCACCTGTGCTTGGAGAGGAGTTTCCACAAGTGTTTGTTGGATGACTGGATCCATTCATCAACCCATCCAAAGAGCACTGAGTGGGAATGATGTGTCCAAGGTGCTTAACCTGGAAAACTGGGAAACGATAATACCACTGACAGAAAAGAGGAAGCTAGGGAAAGACCTAACCTTGGGAACAGATTATAAATTAGATTTGGTTGACGTGCCAGTGGATAACAGGTAGCTGAAAAGAGAGACTCAAGGTTACCTTTGATGACCAGCAGCATTGAGTTAGCTTTTAGCTAGGAACCATGATCATATTTGGTGTAATCCTATGAAAGAGCTATTGATACATGGGGTGTGTCCATCCAGGAAAATATAAATATATAAATATATAAAATATATATACATATATACACACACATATATGTGTGTGTGTATATGTGTGTGTGTGTGTGTGTGTGTATATATATATATATATATATATATATATATTTGCTGATATATATATTTGCTGATCTGCAAATATGGGGTCTGATCTGCAGCATGGGTAGACTTGTTCTGTGTTACTGCTGGGAGACAATTCACCATGGGTTTCTCATGTTTCTGTTCATGTTGCAAGCAAGGCCCTGACTGCTCTTTGTTCCAGACTTTCCAAGGCTGTTTGTATAGCAAAGACAGACATGGTGTCTTCTTCCAGAACAAAGGGCAGACATGCTTACTGCTCATTAGAAATTATTCGAGTTGCCTAAATTCCTAAACTCAGAGTTCTCTCTTGTATCACAACCCACTGTGTGTGCAGATGTCTTCTGGTCCTTTTCACATACTCTCATGGGAATTGGTGCTTAGGGACCAGGCTCAAAAATGTTCATACTCTGGCTCCTGAAAGTGCTCTGAGTAATCATCTGTCCTTTGTCTCTGACCCAGGGATCTCATGTTTTCGACCAGCATCCATTAAATGGGGGCAAACGGACTTGTTAGCTTTCAAGTAGGGAAAAAATCTCAGGCTCTTCAGAGCTTTGACCCTCCCTCTCAGAGATTCTTACTCTGGGTCCATGGAGGAACTATAGGAGACCCTGAAAGGAGGCTGTAATTAAAGTCAACACAGAGAGTTCTTCTCTAGGGAGTAAGAAAAGAGAGAAGAAAAGAACAGGGCCTGATTGCTCTGGGGCTTGCCTTTCATTAACGATGTGGGCTCAGATATTTCAGCAGCATAAATTAAGAATGGTACAGGAGCAGACAGCCAAGACTACACAGACAGAGAATGAAGTAGAAGGTGGGCAATGAGGCTGCAGGGTTTTCTTTAATGCAAAACAAACAAACAAACAATAATTTTTGCATAAATATGCAACGAAAAGAAAATATTTAAAATTGATTCGCCTCTCATACTTTTCTAGAACAAAAGGAAGCCAGTGCATTTAAATGAGTTTTTGTGACCTTAAGGCTTTATTGTTATTATTTTTTGTTCCTGGAATGAGCAATTATTGCAATTATTATTACCCATTTACCTACTTGCTTGGTGCTGACAGAAAGATTTATTTCAGCACAAAAGCCCTGCTGGGTCCTGGAGGGAGGGAGTATATCTTCTGCTCTTCCCCACCCCCCCTTTCTCTTCCGCTACGGAGCTCTCAACAGAGCCCAGAGGATGTGCTGAGAGGCGCTGGTGTGCCACTAAAAGAAGTTTGAAAGACAAATTCCACCCTGACACATGTTTGACATTTAATTTTTCCAATTTAAATGTAAACAGTTGCAGAGGATTTAATTTCCAATGCGTTCTTAATAGTATGGGAAAGAAAACCGTCCCCAAACTGTCGATGGCAGAACATTTTTGTATGATGTAATTTATAGCCCCTTGCATGAAGTAATTATGATTCCTGATAAAACGCTTGAGCAATTTCCAGATAGACTTTAATGGGATGAAGAAGTCTTGAGAAGTTAGACTTCCTCATTCAGCTATCTTAAAACGCGTCAATCAGAATTTGGCCATTCTTTGGTGATGGCACCGTTTCTTTCTTGTTTACAGGTCTCTTCCAAGAGAGAATCCCTGATTTAAAGCCAGTTTGAAATCGAATTTTGACACATGTTTTTAACAAGCCTCTCTGAAAAGTTAACAATTGACATTTAAAAAGAGAAGCGCTTGGGTGGCTCAGTCGGTTAAGCATCCCTTCAGCTCAGGTCATGATCTCACAGTTCATGAGTTTGAGCCCCGCATCGGGCTCTGTGTTGACAGCTCAGAGTCTGGAGCCTGCTTTGGATTCTGTGTCTCCCTCTCTCTCTCTGCCCCTCCCCTGCTCACACTCTGTCTCTGTCTCTCTCTCTCTCAAAAAAAATAATAAATATTAAAAAAAATTTTAAATAGATTTGTTACTTATAGACTTGGAATCTAAATACCATAATGATTTGATACCATAATGATTTGTAGCATCATCTACATGAAAAAAAAAAGACAAGTTATTTTTTTAACACGTGGAAATTTTACATTGTTCCTCTTCTCTCCAAAATTCATCTTTCTACCCTCCGTTTTATCCTGATGCGATACTTCGTAAAACTGAAAGTTTAAAATTAATTAAATTTCTACCACCAAAGTAAGTCTATGAATTTTTGTGACATAAGGCTTTACATTTTTGTTCCTGGCTCGAGTAATTATTACAATTGTTAGTATTATTATTACCCAATTGTTAAAGATGTACAAATAGGTAATGCATTTTTATAATTATTAAATATAAAAAATGAATTTTATGGGCAACGCACCTCTTATTGAGATGAATGGGGCTGGATTATTCTCTTCCACTCTCCCCCTGCCAAGAAGGACATGTATTCAGAAACAGAAATTACCTATTACTAGAAAGAGCTAGACTCACCATCAAGTCTATTCTTGCTTTTTGTTTTTATGGACGTCAGCTCTGAGCAGTGTTGTTCACCTAACAACACCATTTGTGTGGTGTCTAAGCGGGGTGTTTCTCGATCAGATGGAGGCCCCCAAAAGTGGGGCGACGATGGTTGGGTAGAAGCCGGTGGCACAGGAGGTGAAAGAATTCACCTGAGGCAGAACCGAGGAGATAGAAGTTTCTTGAATACACTGCAAGGGAGCAGTGGGCAGGACCGCAGAGGAGAGGCTGTCTGCAAGGATGCAGCGGGTGGGGCTGTTTTTGAAGGGGGAAGATGAGGAGGTATGTCCACCTATGGACTCTTCCCTTTTTTGGTTAACCGTGTCCCGTTGTAAGTAGCACATCGGTCAGTTAGGGCCGATGCATATTTTGAGGTGAGTCACCTGATGGAGGGGGCTGTCTGTATTCAGCCGGGTGGGTGCTGTGGGTCCTTCTGCCTTTCATTGCTCAAGCCTGTCTGCCTAAAATAGGCCTCTACAATTTGTATACTGAACAACCTTGTCATCAGTAGGATACTGGCCTTATTTTTCTGGGGTTGTCCTTATGAATTGGTACAAAACCATTCCTACTCCACTTGGTTTTCTCCAGTGGGATGCATATTTCACAGTTGTCCAAACTCTGTCCTGTGAGCACAGACATGGAACAGAGGGATTCTTCGGGTAAGGATAAGGGACTTGTATTACCACTTAACCCAATTCAGGTTCACACTCCACTCTCCCCCACCCCCGCACTGTATTGTGCATAATATTTAGAAATAGATGTCCCTACCAACCCGAAGTTCTCATGAAGAATCCTGGGGGTTAAAACTGCAAGTTAGTTGTTTAGCCATTAGACATATCCAGGCTTGAAATATCTACCATTAATGATAAATGTCTAAAAGAGAGCTGGACTTTGAGGGGTTGTGATGTCTCTAGAATCTACGCCGGCCACAGAACTTAAAACTGTTTCTCTTTTATTGCAGAACGTCCTTCATGGAGGCATCACCTTGACCCACTAAAGGTTCCCACTTGTTTCCATCCCATCCCCCTACAGTCCTGGCCATTCTGAAAACCTCCTGAACCTGTCTCGGGAAGGTTTTGCTCCTCTGAAAATTCTTCCTCCCTCCCATCCTCGCAACAAATGTCCTTTGTCCTGTAATAATTAAAAAAAAAAAAAAATCCCTGAAAGATCCAAATTGAATAACAATACAGATCTGATTGGAACCTTCATAAGCCTGACAATGTAGAATTGTATTTCTTAAAAAGTGTGTAACCACATTTGTCTGAGCTGCAAAAGACACCACAGAATAAGATCAGAATAGAATTTCAACTGACTCCCTAATTTCCTTAGAATGGCTTATATTTCAAGCCCTTCCTGTTTTTTTTTCTGATAGAGTGGGTGTACATTACTAACTATAAGTGATAAGAAAGTATAAAAACAGCCACTGCCCTAAAAGTACAATTGATTTTAGCATTGAAGTTCACATTTATAAATTAGTCATTTTAGCATACGTTTCATTATAACATAAACTACTTATTTACATTTCATCCTGATTATTTTAACTCCTCTTGACTTAGAATCACTTCCTAATTTCCCATATTGGGCCAGGACTAGGTCCTTAGATGACAAACAATAAACGTTTACTAATGAAATAAAAGTCACATCTAAATGGAAGGTCAGATCTGAATATGCAGGGAGAAGTCAGCTGAGGCAGAGAATGTTGGGGTGTTTTTTTGTTTTTTGCAAGGCGCTTCCTTAATTTGCAATGTGACTTTACTTCAAATCTTAAACTTACAAGACTTTTCAGCCACTGCAACACCTGAGACGAACCGTGTGCTGTGCAGCACGTCAGTTGTCATTTGAGCCTTCAGAGTGCTCATGTAGCGAGAGCTCAGGAGGACCCAGGTGGTTCCTGGGTGCTTTTCACCTTGTGTGGGTTTTTTTAAATGTTTTTATTTATTTTTGAGAGAGAGAGAGAGAGAGAGAGAGACAGAGAGAGTGAGAGTGAAGGAAGTGCAGAGAGAGAGGGGGACACAGAATCTGAAGGCTCCAGGCTCTGAGCTGTCAGCGCAGAGCCCGACGCGGGGCTCAAACTTGCGAACCATGAGATCATGACCTAAGCTGAAGTCGGATGCTCAACGAACTGAGCCACCCAGGTGCCCCCTGTGGTGTTTTTTTTTTTAATTTTTAGAGAAAGAGAGAGCACAGTGGGGGAGAGGAGCAGAGGGGCAGAGGAAGGGAGAGAGAGAGAGAGAGAGAGAGAGAATCTTCAGCAGGCTCCATGCTCTGCATGGAGTGCAAGGTAGGGCTCGATCCCCGACCCTGGGATCATGACCCGAGCCGAAATCAAGAGTCGGATGCTCAACAAACTAAGCCACACAAGCACCCCTGTCCTTGTGTGTTTTTTTTTAGAGCCTTGGACCCCAATACGGAAAATGTATGTGCTCTCTTTAACCCTGACCTTGGCCAACATATAGACCGGTAATTCAGGTGTGTATCCCTTCTCAACACAAGATAGGTGGGAACGGTTCTCTGTTGTCTGATCGCGAAATAATGGAGGCATTGAAGGAAAGAAGAAAAAATGACAAGTTGAGGCTTTTATATACGTCCATTGCTTCTAACATGTTTTTAAGAACAAGAAAAATGCAACAACTACTCTTAGAGCAAGTGAAGCCACGATACTATACGGTTTTGGGGGCAGGTGGCCAGGCACATTTACCATTAAAACCAGATACCAAAACCCCACAGCAAAAGAAAACCAGCCAGAAGTTAGCCCCCATGACCTTTTTTTTATATATATATATACATTTTTAGAATACTCTTCAAATCCTCTTTGAACAATAACAACAACAACAACAACAACAAAAGACAGTCTTTATATTAAAAATGTCCATGTTCTTCACTGTTAACTTCGAAAGCAGCTTGAAGGATTTCGCTACTTGGAGCATACTGCAAATTGACTCCACGAAAGTGATCTTGGTAGGATAGCAGCACAGGATTTGATATTCCATACTCATCGCTTTTGACAATGTAAACCTTTCCGAAAATAGTATTTCGCCTAAAAATTAGACTCATTCAAAGGTCTGATCATCCGGTTCCCTGAGGCCTGCCAGGGAGGTCTGGCTTCATACCATGGGTTTCCTGCTTTCTCAGGGTGGCGCACAGGCGTCACTGCATTTCAGGAAGAATCCGAAGGACGGCCATGGGACGGGCCCTGTGGAAGGAGGGCAGGAGCGCTCTGGATGGATCTGTGTCAAAACAGACCACGTAGAGCAACCCTCTAAAGATCAAACCATCGTGGCCAGAATGTAATCCCCTGGTCATTTCCCATCTGGATTTTCAACTGAATGAATCTCATGGGGTTAACCAAACATGGATGTCGTCCTAACTAATATGAGTTAGATTCTGATTTGCCCAGGAACTAAGAAACCTTCAAGGAACAAGGTCAAAGGGACAAGAGGTACGTCCTTCACAATAAACAATTCTGTTGACGTGGAAACGCACATAACTTGGTTGAAGCAATCTCCCTCAGTGGCCAGCACGCTCCAGGGGGTTTTCACGTCGCTGAGACCCAGGGATTCTCTCTCCTTGTCAGAAATGCTTTTAAAGAATTGAGACAAAAACCCCAAATGGAAAGATGGTAATTTTTGCTAACAAATAGTGTAGAGGCCGTAACTAAATACAATTTTTAAAAAATGTTGAGATGCATGTATTTCTTTAAAGCAGCTTTCAAAACATCAACCACAGCATTAAACATTGAACATAGTACATTCTGAAGTTAATACAGATAAATGGTATATAATGCAATAATGCCACATTTACTCCATAAATGTCTCAAAGCCCATTCTAAACTGGAAAAAATATTTTCTAGTTTATTAGCTGGAGATTTCACTTCTTTACTACGTCTCTAGAGTTTTCACCACTGACTTTTTTTTTTTTTTCTTTTTTTCTTTTTTAATGCCCCAGGAGGTACAGATAAATTCCCACATGCCACACCTGGAACTTTTTTTTTTTTTCTCCCTCTGTCAGGTTTCCAAAAAAAACCCAAACTACAATGACAAGATAATGTTTTACATTGTAATCCCATAGACATAGGTCAGTTAATCCATGACACCTCGTTTCAACGCTTTCTTTAGGATTTACGACCTTCCCCAAAGTTATTTAAAGCCTTGCTTTCAACTGCGCAGCCAGCACGCATGCGCGGCGGCCACACCGCACACGCGCTACACCTGTCTCCTTCCCCCGGTTTCCTTTTGGTGGCGGCATGGCCACCTCCCTCTGCCGGGAAAGGCGCAGTGCCTCTGTTTCCTCCCCTCCACGGTGATCAACGTCTTAAGAGCCTCGGCTTCCAGGTTGCACGCTCCACGAGGGACAAGGGCCCGACTGGAGGGCCCAGGGCCACAGGCCCAGCCGACTACTGTTCTTTCTTGACAGTGGGATTCTGAGCTCTGTCAGCTTCCAGACATTCGGAGACCACACTGCTCTGTTTAAAACCCTTGGAGCCGGCCAGCGAGTGCCCAGGCTCAGTTCCAGGACGGGGCCTCCGAGCTGGGGCGAGGCAGGGCTTCAGACTGTGGCCTCTTAGGGAAACGCAGGCACTTGTGGCGGCCTGATGCTTCTGGATAAGTCACCGAAACGTTCACTTCCTCGCATTCGGGAGGATTCGGTTTCATACACAGACAGAGCCAGTATTGGTGGGGTGGGGGGGGGAGTGTATCCAAAAATGTATGAATATGCACATCAGGGCTTAAGGTACTGGATGCTATTGGATAAATTGCTAAAATGCTTCTCGGCACAATTGGTAGCTTAAAAAAATACTTTCCTATGGTTTAACGGCATTTTCCCCATCACTGTTCTTCGCTGTGGAAATCTTGGTGGGTACCAAGTCCATCTGAAGTTCCCCAGTGTTTTCTCCCCACTGGGTCTGTACCATGTGAACCATACGCAAAGTGTGTTGTTCTTCGGGCCAGGAAGAATGGACTTCGCCGAGCGCCTTCCCTCTCTTAATATCGCAGCCCCCGGGGCAAAGAAATGCAAGGAAAATGAACACCTTCTTCCTAACTTCCAACAGCCGGCTTCTGGAACAGTCAAGTCCTTTGTCAGTTTGTTTGCTCTTCAGATGGTGAGTCAGTCCAGCCAACAACATGGAAAACAAATCCGTGTTTATAGGCACAGGAGAGCCAGGTGGTGCTGCCCAGGTGGGGCTTGGCAATTGGCGGTAGGGTTTCCAAAGACAGGAGGTTCAATGGGACTGTCTTAAATAAATAAATCTTTTTTTTTTTCTTGAGAATGTAAAAAATAAATGGTATTTCCCTTTGGCAGTAAATAGCTGATTCGACGCTGAGCCCGAAAGCTGTTTTTGTTTTGTTTTAGGTTTTGTTTTTAAGAGACCACGGCTTCGTTTCATGGGACATCACTGGTGATGCATATACTTCTACTGCTTTAGTGAACCTTTTGCATATTTGTTTGTGGCAGGCCTTCTGACTTCACTTGTGGCCCAGATAGGCACCCAGGGTGATGCAAGCCCCCACCAGGGCCAGACTGAGCAGGGCCTTCAGGGACAGCCAGGAGAAATCAAACAGAGGCTGCATGCTGGGGCCGTACAGTTCCACAAAGGCATCCTGCGGGGAAGAGAAGGGGAGACAAAAGAAACAGAATTAGAGAGAGAGAGAGAGAGCACAGGGTGCCAGCCTACAGGGAGAGTGGCATCCAGCCAGAGGACCGGGGCACCTTCAGAAGGGCGTAGGGAAAAGTAAAACGCT
The DNA here is from genome assembly GCF_027475565.1 of Acinonyx jubatus. Taxonomy (NCBI): domain Eukaryota; kingdom Metazoa; phylum Chordata; class Mammalia; order Carnivora; family Felidae; genus Acinonyx; species Acinonyx jubatus. Next base: position 78,911,798 of record NC_069392.1, read on the forward strand.
CTTTCAGGGCGGTGATTCAGACCCACTCTTTTTACTTCCATTCGAGACGCTGTCGTTGAGATCCTGTTGACGGGCCAGGTACCACAGAGACATAGCAGTGAGTGATGTAGACTGAAGGTTCCTACTTCACCAAGCTTTTATCTAGTCGCGGGCCACAGACAGTAAACAAAATAAATGCATCCTAGAGTGTACTCGAGATTCCTAAGTGCTAAGGAGAAAAATAAAACGGCAAAGGCTGTTAGCAAATATCGGAGGCTTTGCAATTTTAGCTAGCATGGCCAATCCTAAAAATAATGAGAAACACTGAGTATGAGTCTGTTCCTTTCTTGAATGCTTGCTGTATGCTAGGCACTTGTAATAAATGTCTCAAATGCATCATTTGATTTATCCTTCATACCAATATTATGGAGTCATTTTACTTCTGTTCTGAAGAGGGGGAGAAAGCTGGGGGAGGGGGGAGGAAACACAGAGGCTAAGGGATTTGTCTAATCAATGGCAGCGACTGGATTCGAACCCAGAGGCGCACTGGTGCTCTTCGGTCTGCTGATGTCCTCTTACGGCTCACAGCAGCTCTGTCCGGATGCTGGTGCGGTGGACACACACAGGGTGGCCTCCCTTGGTGGCATGCCTAGGCTCCAAAGTAACAGAGTTCTCCCTGGGTAAAAAAGTTGTCACGGGGTTTCTTCCGGGAGAGGCCGGGCTGGATGACCACCACCCTGCATTTAACTCGAGTTGTGCACGTTGCAAAGCACGTGGTCACTTCTGGTCAGTTCGTTACGCGTCACTGCAGACCCAGGTCCCTGAGAAAAGAGGACGACTCAATCTTCCCTTCCTATTGCTGCATCTAAGTCGGGTCTGCAGTACGTCATAACGACATTCTCTGGATTGTTTCACACTGGATCAACCACTCGATGCTCATTTCTTAGATTTGTCGGGGGACATTTGTAGGACCCAACGAGTATCTGGACAACTCTCTTAATATATCTGAATATATAAAACGGTAAGAGAAATTCTTTTTGCTTGGTGTGATTTATTCAGACATGAAGAGAACAAGACATAGCTCCACATTACTCCCAATAACGTGGCATCACAGCACACGATTTCACCACGTGAGACGGTAACATGCCAACGCTTCTGGCTTTGCCGGGTGGAGGTGCCTGTGACAATGTTCAGTGTTTCTATCTGTGAAGGGCAAGTACTGCACGGAGGAACCAGGTACCAGCTTTGTCTCTCCAGTGCCGTTCATGGTTTTGATACATGTAGGTGTTTATGAGTATTTGTTCAACTAGCACTTAAAGTTTTCTGAATTCAATCACCGGCTCGAGTTCGGTCTCTGGCCCAATGCTTCACCAGATGCTTCCCCTGCCTACTTGAAATTACTCCCTCTGTTCGTAACAACCTTTGGGAATCTTAGGAGTAGTCCTGAAGGTGAGAGTTTAAGGCATCATTGGGGGGAACTTCCCATGTTATTAAATATAGATTTCCATGGTTATTCTTCATGGCTGTATAGTATTCCTTTGCATATATGCTGTACTTGATTTAACCGGTTATCTATTTGAATCTTTTGCGGTCGTAAACGATATTATGATACATATTTGTACATAAATTCCTGTCTACTTGTTCAGTTGCTTTTGGGGGACAGATTCCTAGAAGTGAACCCAGTTGATCCGTCATCAAAATCGCCCCCCACAGGCACAAAGCGTTTGTGATGAGGCACTCCCACTCCCTCCCTGGTTGCCCTATGATCGGCAACACCATTCACGGAAGTCAGGAAAGGGTTTAGGGCAGTGGTTCTCAAGTGGGTAATCTTGCTCCCCAGGGGACATTAGGCAATGTCTGGAGACATTTTTGGTAGGGGTGCTCCTGGCACCTAGTGGGGAGAAGCCAGGGACGCTGTTCGCCATCTTATAACGCACAGGACAGTCCCCACCGTAAAGAATCATCCGCCCATTCTTCACATGGGTGAAAGGTTAGGAGAAAATCTGATCATGGACCACAGAAAACCTAATGGTCCATTTAGCGTGTCAACAGCTTGGGTCAGATTAACACAAGACGAGTTAGTTAGCCTTAGACAAGTGACTGGTCCCCAGCAAGTGGGTGCACTGTACTTTCAGATGCACTAGATTAACTGCTACCAGGAGAGGGCGCAAGGGTTTTCTTCTTTTCTGCTCTATTGTTGGCATTTTCTAAATTGGAGCCTTAGAAAAGCAAGGCAAGAGACATAAATGAAATACGTGTTTAGTGTTCTTAGCACAAAGCTGAAGTAATGATCACGAATGCTTGTCAAGGAACATACCTTCCCTGTATATAATCAGGGATAAATGGGGCAGGAAGGGGTCAGGACAGATTTATGGGCAGGAGAAACTCTGCTTCTTGTAAAGTGCATCCCAGGATCCCACAGACACAGCTGGAAACACCTAACAGCCCACCCTTCCATGCTGCTCTCGCTGAGGGATGGGCAGGCTGGAACCTCCCAGATGACGCCTGGCAGCCTTCAGGGCCCGGCCCTGGGCTGTGTACAATGTGGCTTGACATCGAGAGGGTCCATGGTTGGGTCCAGCCTTCCTCTAGTTACCAATGGGGTTTTCCTTGGCAGAATATGAAACGGACTAAGCCCCTTGCTCTCTGACCTTTCTGGCGGCAGAGCCATCCTGAGAATGTGGGGGAAGCGGAGACAAACTGGGGTTGGCATCTTCTCCCTGTTTGCCTGGTGCACGCTACTGATACCAGGGAGCAGAAAAATGTCCCTCCAAATATCCCTACCTCTCTGGGGCTGAACGATTCCCTCTCCCGACCACCATCCCCTCGTGTAAATAACCGTGCTTCTAATGGACCTAGTGGGCCATTTCTGATGTGCATTATAAAGAAATGCATAATTTCTAGAGTGGGATGAGACACAGTAGCATCTCTTGACCCAAAGAATAAACACTGAGTCGCTGATTCAGCCCCAGGTGACTGGGAATGGCTCTCAACTTGGGGGAGAAGGTCCGGGTGAAATCCCGGTTTTGACATTTTATTGCTTATGACCTTGAACAAATTATCCAGCCCCGGGCCTCATTTATTTCACCCATAAAATTGGTTGTTGTGAAGATTAACACAGGCGACTCAAAGCCACTTGCAAACGTGGCCTCGAATGTGAACTTGTGGCCGTATTAACTTGTTTGCTAGTCTGCCCTCTTGGAAACCTGCCCTGCCCTTCAGAGGGTCTACTGAGCCCGCCATTTCACAGGAGCAATCTACTAGCTCCCTCCAAGGAGTCAGCTTTTGGTTCCGGAGATGCTTGGTCATCTCTATAGAAGTAAGGAGTTAAAATGTACAAATAGGCACATGACGTGTTCCGGTCAAAGATGGGAGGTGATAATACGCTGGCCCTCTATACTTCCTCAGAAATTATTAGGTCAGGGTGTGGGGCTGGGGGGCATCATTTGACACCCCCCCACCCCCCCACCCCACGACTGGATCCAGCCCCCAAGGTTTGCCCATCTCCGATTGCAAAGTGCAAAGCAGACCCATGCTTTCAGGACTGAAGGTCCTACAAGCTACTTTTATAGAAAGTCTTCTTGCTTTTTCAAACATCCTGATTAGGGCGATTTCCGAAGTCTGTTTGAACAGTCTGTCATTATTTGTTTAAGGCTGAAAGCTGTTTTAAATAAACACATGCTCATTTTATGTATTAAAAGCAACAAAGAGGGAAAAAGAAAACCTGAGGCATCGTCACGTGATGTGGACAAAGTCTCCGTCTGTGCACTTAGGGGTCACCGCAACAACTGTTGCTCAGGTCTGGACTGGGGCGGGGGGCACCGCCAGATTTCAGAGACGTGTGTGGCAGGTTCCGAGGTGAGTAGCCTTTCTCCTTCAGTTGACCCTCCCCTCAGAGAGGACACGAGCAGGGTCCCAGCTCTGGGTCCTCTTTTGTAGACCGCTTCTCCACCAGCTTCAAATTCAGAGGCCACAGATGGTCTGAGTCTGAGCTCCACCCAGAGCTGGCCCACCAGGGCGGAAGGCCAGACTTCCGACCCCAGACCCTTGCTGCACAGTTGGAAGTAAGCCAGGAGGGTGTGGGCAGGAGCAGATCATACTCAAGACTCCAAGCAAGGGGACCGCAAAAGTGTCCTCAGCCCTCCTGCATTTTGACTGGTCATGGGGTCATGGGACCTCTCCCACCTGATTCTTTATCTCTCTCCATCTCTCTGTCTCTCCGTCTCTCTCACACCCACCCTTCCCTTGAGGCAACTCTCCAAATTTTCCTTTTCCCTCCAGTACCCTTCAAGAAGTTTCATTTAAATCTGATTCCAAATAAAATGATATTAAGATACAAAGGAGTCAGATTGGCAAAAACCGAAAAAAACACAGTTCTACTGAAGAGGGTGGGGTGGGGGCTGGGGGTGGGAGCCCCGGATAGTCTTACACAATTGATGGACCCCCAGGTAAAGATAATTGTATTTGTAGTTGGCAATGCATATCAGAAGTTTTAAAAATATTATCCTTTTGTTATGAATCCCACCCCTAGCTATTCATCTTAAAAAAATAATAAAATGCACAGGTTGCTTATGACAGGTAAAACGTAAAAAGAACTGAAATGTCTGAAAATATGATTGGTTAGGTAAACTTATGGCACATCCATGCAATGGAATAATGTTCAGCCATTCAAAATTGAACTCTGTATTTACTGGCAAGGTAAGATGTTCCCAACATAGTTTGGAGTGAAACAAGTAACAGCTAAACCAACGTCTGCAAGTTCGGGCCTGACTCGTGGTGGTTTGCAGATCTCCTTCAACACTGGGAAGTTTTTTTTTTAAGATTTTATTTTCAAGTAATCTCCACATGCAACGTGGGGCTCGAACTCATGACCCCGAGATCAAAAGTCACGTGCTCTGCCGACTGAGCCAGCCAGGTGCCTCAGGGAAAATTTAATATGGCCTGGTTGGATATGAACAAATTAGAAATTCAGCTACATCCCACAGTCTTTGAGCTGACTGTGGATATAGACATTCTATGGTCATGGGAGATCCTAAGGGGGAAAGTCGTCCTGCCCTCAACAAGCTCCCAATCCAGTGAGGGATGGTGTCTCTATGTGCACATCTGAAGTCAATGAAACCAAAGCATGCTGCCATTTTGTATCCTGCACAGAGCAGACGGTCCTGTCAGCAGTAAGAGGAAAGTAAAAAGGAAATCAGATAGTGCCGACAGGAAATCGAACACTGCTATAGAATGTCTTTGATATTTTCTATTTTTCATGGCTTTATAATGTTGTCTCCAGGGGACACCCTTCTTCATGACAGCCTGCAAGTTAGGGAAGGAAAAGGAAAAGAAAAAGGTGAACCCTAGTAATGGCAAAACCTTGAGTTGAAAGGAACCTCCAAGGAAGTTCAGATCTGCACTGGTATAACAATGCCAAGTAAAGACATCAGCCCTTTTGTTTGTAGATGAGGCAAATGAAACCTAGACGGATACAGTAGATTACTTACTGTATGCACTGGTAAGCAGATACGAGGCGGCGGAGGAGGGCAGAAGCTGGGTTTATTATCTCCTGCGCTTAACGGGTCAGAACATTGGCCAGCAGTGGGTTCATCTGCCTCCCGGAGTGCCTCTTCCCTGCCTCCTTCAACATGCTTCCTCCCATCCCCGACCTTCCTCTGTGTCTAACCCTGACTCCATTCCACAGCAGCCTCACCCCTTCCAAGTGTTCCTGAAGTAAGTTACCCAACAATGCAGACCACTGCTGCTCTAAATTCACGGTCTTCAGATTCGGTGAGTTTTTTTTTTTTTTAATTTTTAAAAATATTTATTTACTTTTGAGAGAAAGACAGAACGTGATATGGGGAGGGGCAGAGAGAGAGGGAGATACAGAATCCAAAGCAAGCTCCAGGCTCTGAGCTATCAGCACAGAGCCTGATGCAGGGCTCAAACTCACAAACCATGAGATCAAGAACTGAGCTGAAGTCGGCCTCTTAACCGACTGAGCCACTCAGGTGCTCCCAGACTCAGTGAGTTCCTGAAACAACTCAGCCCTCCTTTACCCTGGGTCAGATCTTTTCTCTGTTCCTTTCCATGACCATTATGAATAGCTACCACTTTTCTTAAGTGTTCTTACCTTTTAGCAACTGATGTTCACCCCTTCTTCTCCTAGAAAATTGGGGCCGCTGGGCAAGAATTACCACGGCTTCCTGTCCTGGCCCACCCACTGATTACAACCCTATCTGTCCTTCCCTGTGCCTTCCCACGCTGCACCCTGATTCCACTGTTTCCCATTGTTTTTGGAACCTTTCTCCATCTACTGTCCATGCTCTTAACTACAATTTCACCCCCATCATTACTTCTGTCTCTTTTTCCTTGGCATATAAACATTCAGATCTCCTCAAAATTCCCAGGCTGACGCTGTTCTACTTTAACCATAATCTTCTCTCTCCTGGCCTTCCTGGATAAGCAACTAAACCCATCCTCATTTGCTGCCTTCTTGCCCACATTTTTAATCCACTCAGGCTGGCTGCTTCCCTCATTGTGCCTCTGAAAACACCCTCCAGAGTCCACTAATACCCTCCCTGTGGCTAAATCTACTGGATGATTCTCAGGTTGCATCTACTGAGTACTTTGACACTCTGGACACAGAGACCACTGAAAATCTTTGCATCCTGGAGAATTTCTTCTCTGCCATGATTCTTCATGGGCATCTCCTCCTCTGCCTACCCTGATAGGTACTCAGTGCTCCCTGGGCTTCGGTCTGGACTATCTTCTCTCTTTGACTAATCTCCTTCACTCTCACGGTCTTTTTTTTTTTTTTTTTAAGTTTATTTATTTATTTTGAGAGAGAGAGAGCGAGAGCATGAGTGGGGGAGGGAGAGAGAGAGAGAGAGACATAGAGAGAGAGACAGACAGACAGACAGACAGAATCCCAAGAAGACTCTGTCTCATCAGTGCAGAACCCACGAACGGTGAGATCATGACCTGAGCTGAGATCAAGAGTCTGACACTTAACCAACTGAGCCACACAGGCGTCCCCACTCTCATGCCCTTAAATACCATCCCTCTGATGCTGTCTCAGAAATCTTTATACCCAGACCCACCTACTCCTCGGCCTAGCAGATTCCTATTCCAGTGGCCTTCTGTGATGCCCCACTAGAAGTAACAATGCAACCTAGCCTGTCCCCAACTGGAATTATCACAGCCCCCTCAAGCAAGCCTGTCTCTTTTCCTGCCTTCCGCATGCCCGTGCTGTCAAGGAAACCTACCCTCTCATTGTTCCCTAGAGGTTTTCCTCTTTCTCACCCCGTCACCAATTCATTGGTGAAGCCCACAGTCTGAGGCTGGGTTCCCCAAGAAGCAGACTTCCCAAGAAGTCTTCCCCAAGAAGAAGATTTGAGTGTTGGCAGTTTATTTGGGAGATGATCCCAGAAAACTAGAAGGGGAGTGGGAAAGCAGCCATGAAATTACCTTATCAAGCAGGTAACTGCTATTGGCCCTGGAAGCTTAATCCTGCTGGGAAAACTGGGGGCAGAACATATCCCACTAATGGGCGAGGGAGCTGGGGTATTTGTACACCATCTCCTTCCATTCATTGGCTGAGGATTGCTCCAATGAAGGAGTCAATACCCCAGCACTTCAGGCCAGTTGTGTACACAGACAGGTGGGTTCTAGAAGCCAGAGAAAGCCCTCGCAGGAAGAGCTGTAGATGCCGTATCTCATCGCTGGAGGCCAAGCTAGGAGCCCCAAACTAGTGGTAAGGTCCAGGGGATCAGACAGGGCCAGTATATGCACCACCAATTTGACCACCTACATACTTCTCTATCCTCATTACTTTCTCTCCCCAGGATTACCGTTATCATTTCCCATCTGATCTCTCGGCCTCCAGCCTTGTGCTCTGCTCTTCTGTCTCCTCTCTGTTTTGCCCCCAGAATGATCTATTCAGAATCAAACCTGTCACATTCACGCATGGGTCTAAAATCCTTACCATGCACCTGAGGCTCTCGATATTCTGACCCCAGCCTAGCTGTCCTGCTCCGCTTCTGCCTTGTAAACTACCTTTGGTTCATTCAAGGATTCAGTGCAATCATTTCCTCTAATCCCCTAGGTTGAGCTAAATAATCCTCAACTATTCCTGGTTCACTGGATAATCTGAAGATGATCTATTTACGTGTCTGTCTTCCCCCATTCAACCATTAGCACCTGGAGGTGCAGGGACCACATCTTATTTATCTTTGGATCCCTGGAGTCTCTGTCTGTCATCTATTAAGCGCTCAGCAAATGTTTCTGGAACTGAAGTAATGGATTTCTTTCACTGTAGAGCAGGTTTTCCAAACGTATCTTAATAGATGATATTTTTAAAAGGGCGGTGTTCAAAGAACAAATGGCAGGCTGAAACAAAATCCAGTGCTTCCCCCTGCCCCCCCCCCCAGGCCCCACAACAGTATCTGGCATCATCCTGTGAGGGTGAGGGGTGATGTTCAACCAGACCCTAAGTCAGCATTGGATCTGACTGCTCCGCGTCTGTTCCATATCGGTCGTTAAATATTTTGAATAACATCCCTAGCTGTGTGCCTTGAGTCTCCAAGACAGGGATAAGGTGTGCAGCACTCTCCGAACTCATTTGACCATTGATTCCTCTGTCAGGGAGATTCCTGCTGTGTTACGAAGGCACACTTTGGAAATGCTGCCTGGAGGCAAAGAAGCAATAATCCTGGACACTGGCAAGAGAGGCAGGTTGGGGCCTGTTATACAGGATTGGAGGGGGGATGCTCAAAGGTCCCGAGCTGTTGGTGGACATCTAGGAGAACATAAAACCCCCCGTGGTAACAAGCTTGCATTCCACTAAGTGGTATGAGCTCATTCCCGATTCCCGATTCAGTCCGCAGAGCCATCGCCAGGCAAGAGTGAAGATGGTGGGACAAAGAGAAAGAAGGAAGCGAGGGTGGGGGGGGGGGAGCACAGCAGACACGAGAGCTCTCCCTGAAGCCAAGGAGGCGGTCATTCTCTGGACTCCAACTTTGGCTGAGATCAAAAGGGGAAGCAAGCTGTCCCGGGGTTCTGTGAGTGGTGGCCCGCAGAGCACACGCGAGGAAGTGAGGACTTTTTCTACCTGAATAAAGCAGCTGGTGAGGAAGTGACTCCATTTCCCCCTTATCATGGGCTCGGCAGGATTTCCTTTGCAGCCACTTTGTGCTGAATGAGTCTTGAGGGTTCCGTCTCCAGATCAGAGCTGCTTTGGCAGTGGCCAGCTTCGGTCCCCTAGAGCTCTTCCTCCCTCACCCGCCTTGACTCCCAAAATATTCATTCCGGGTTTGGGGGAAACGGAAAGGGAACAAAACACCCAACCACCATGGAGCACAGAGCTGAAGGACACACAGCTGTCTGCTTGAGAAACTCAAGCGCGACTCATGCAGTGACTCCATCTCCCAGGCTTGCAGCCCCCCAAAGCCATCTGCAGTGAGTGGGGCTTGATCTTGGAGAGACCCTGTGTCAGGGAAGAGGGGCCAGCTGAATCCCAGGCCAACGACATAAAAAATGAAACCTAATCTAAGTGTCATGTGGACGTAACTAGAAACCTGCTAGAGAAATGGCAGGAGATGAAAAACCCAAACAAAACAAAAAACAAAACTTGCCCGCCTCCCCAAGTTGGGCTAGGGCAGTTTTGGTGTATTTTGTGATGCAAATTGAGCTGAGGATGCAAATCGGGCAGGGGCCCTCAGGAACTAGGGAGGGCAGAAAATGAGAAGCCCAAAAGGTTCCTTGTTTCCTGAGCAGGGCACAGAATGAAAATAATTTGCAAAGGAGTCTGATGTGCTGGGGATCCTGTAGCCACGGAGCCGGGTTCCGGGATGCCTGGTATGTCCACCTGCTGGAGGAGACTCGAGCTCGCCGTTCCTCGGATCGCCCAGGTTCCGCTCGCCTACCTGCCATCCGGGCTGGGGTTCTGCCGGCCCACCTGCCATCCGGGCTGGGGTAGGAGACGCTATCAGGAGTGAGGCACACAGACAAACCCCCGGGTACCAGCTATGCAAATACTGCAGGGAGAGGGTACCCAGCCACCTGTGGGCTTAGGTCCCTCCTACCAGGAGGTGCAAACAGCTCAGGACCTCAGAAGACTGTAGGTGGAGACGGGCAAGGCAATGCCTCTAGAGCGAAATGAGCTAAATATATGTTAATAATCCTGCCGGTTGGTTCATTGTGTTTGCATAGTACACCAAAAGGGGGGAGATTAAAGGCCGTGTCTACACTAGGCTCATCTTCAGGCTGCTTATTCATTCACAAAGCAAACATTTTTGTAAGGTGCTGAGGAGTCTAGAAGCCAAATAAGACACAGGCCCTGCCCTGTAAGTCTCACTTGATCTTCTGTGTGTGTGTGCGTGTGTGTGTGTGTGTGTGTGTGTGTGTGTGTGTTTGTGTGTGTGTGTATACATACATATACTCTCCTGCCTTAACAGTAGCCTTAATGGGCACGAGCGTTTTCTCGATACATCCAAAGCACTTTGTGTGTGTGTAGACGCATTTATCCTGAAGTGCTCCGGGGAAGAGAGAAGAGACACTTTGCTGTTGTCCTCACTGTTAGCCGAGCCCGCCTAGTCCCCAAGAAGGGTGCTTTCTGCAGGACCCTACCAGAGCAGAGGCCATAGTAATCTGCCTTGCAGCATTTTGGCTTTAAAAGAAAGTGTCTTCATTTTTCTTCCTTACCTTCCTCATTCCACTACCCTCTTTGGCTGGAAGTCTCTGAGCGCCCTGCATTTTCTGGCACCTGGCCCCTTTTTTGCTTTGGGCCTACACTATTTTCACTGCGGGGGGGGGAAATATCACTTTACCATATTGTGTGGGGTATGAAAGTACGCCAAGCAAAAAAAAAAGTGTAATTATTACAACTCAACAGCAAAGAGACAAATAGCCCATTTAGAAAACCAGCGAAGATGTGAACAGACATTTCACTAAAGAAGATCTACAGATGGCTGACAGACTCCAGAAAAGGTGTTCAATATCCTGAATCATCAGGGAAATGCAAATCAAAACCACAAACGAGATATCACTTCACACCCATTAGCATGGCTATGATGTAAAAAATGGACAGTAACAAGTGTTGGCGAGGAGGAAGAGAAACTGGGGCCTCACCCATTGCTGAAACAGAAAGTGGTGTAGCCACTGGGAGAAACAGCGGTGGTTCCTCCCAAAGTTGAACAGTTACCGTGGGATCCAGCAATCCCACCCCTAGACGTATACCCAAGGTAATTAAAAGTACACGTTCACGCAAAAACTTGTACCTAAATACTTGCATCGGCATTAGGCAGGATAGCTCAAGTGAAAACAACCCAAGTGTCTACCAACTGACGAACACATAAACCAAAGGGGGTACATCGTCCAAAAGAATATTATTCAGCCCTAAAGAGCAACGTATCATTGATTCAGCTACAACATGGATGAACCTTGAAAACATTACGCTCCAAAAAAGAAGCCAGGCATAAATCGGGCGCCTGGGTGGTTCAGCTGGTTAAGCGTCTGACTTCAGCTCAGGTCACGATCTCGCAGTTTGTGAGTTTGAGCCCCGCGTCGGGCTCAGTGCTGACAGCTCGGAGCCTGGAGCCTGCTTTGAATTCTGTGTGTCCCTCTCTCTCTCTCTCTCTCTCTCTCTCTGCCTCTTCCCGGTTCGGGCCCTGTCTCTCTGTCTCTCTCTCAAAAATAAATAAATGTTAAAAGAAAGTTTGAAAGAAGCCAGGCATAAATGGTCAGGTGCCGTAGGGTGCCGTTTATATGAAATGCCCACAGTAGGCAAATCCATGGGGACAGAAGCAGATTCGTGGTTGCCAGGGGCTGGGGATAGAGGAGAATGAAGAACAGCTGTTGAGGGGTATAGGCCTTTTTTTTTTTTTCCTGGAGTGATAAAAATCTCTGGAGTTGCATAACGGTGATAGTTGTACAACTTAATGAATATACCAGAAACCAACAGGTGAATCACTTTAAGTTGAATTCTATGAAATGTCAATTATATATATAAAAAACCCTTAATTACATGTCCCACACTACACAAGGAAGGGGACTGGACTATTTTTATGCCGCATGGAATCCAACAGAAACACTCACTGTTCGGTAACCCTGGCTTCACAGGTGTGTGGGAGGTGGGGCTCCTTTGGTTAAAAACTCTGCACAATTGTTATCCTCCTTTTTATGAATTTTTATACACGTGGGAGGTAGTGAGGCGGGTGAAAACTGTTCTGGATGAGAAGTCGGGATGGTTGGTGCTGATCTGGGTGAGCGACTTCGGGCCCTAGGTTTCCCTTACCTAGAAATTTATTGGTAGGCCATCTGCAGTCTATCCCCCTGGGCTTCCACAGCTAATGATCTCCTCCGTCTTTCCTCCTGCATCTCCTAGGATGTGACTTGGGATGTCCTGACACATGTCAGAAGCTGTTACCCCAACTACCATAAGCCCCTGGCCTGGTTCCTTTCAGTGTGGATGGTCTGTGCCACACTCTGGCCTCCACAGCCCTCCTTTTTCCCAAATCCACCTGTGGCCTTGGAGCCTCCTGCTGTCGGCTCCCTCCTCTTTCCCTGCCTTCCTTTCTCCAGCATGGTAGGTAGCTGCTGTGGGTCTGATGGCCTGTGTGCTTCCTATCTCTGTTCCCCACAGCCAACATCCAGGTATTTGTCCCACAGAACTCTCTGCCTTTCACGCCATTTTTATTTTTATTTGAGAGAGAGAGAGAGAGAGAGAGTGAGCAAGGGCAGGGAGAGGGGCAGAGGGAGAGAGAGAATCCCAAGCAGGCACTACCCTCAGCAAGGAGCCTGGTGCAGGGCTCGATCCCACGACCCCGGCATCATGACCTGAGCCGAAACCAAGAGTCGGACGCCTAATCAACCGAGCCACCCAGGCGCCACTCTCTCAGGCCAATTTTAATTAGAACTGGCCGTGTCAGAGTGGGGAGTAGTTGGGAAGCTTTGCTCCTTCTCCGTGTAAGACTCTCCGTTGCCTGACGTGGGCTGGGGATTCCTTGGGCAGACTAGCATTTGGAATATATCCACCAACTATTCTCCCTTGGGTTCTGGAGCCATCGGGCAGGGGTTCCCTTCCCTGCTCCCTCGCGAGTCTGGACCTGCCGTGGCGAACGAGCATGACCTTCATCACGGCATACTTGGTGGCAGGTGAGTGTGTGCTCCCTGTAGGTCACGTCTGGGCCAAGCATGTAGCACCTGCCACGTGGCCCGTGGATGTGAGGCGCGGCCAAGGTGCCGACCCTTCTCCCTGCCCCTGCAAGAGTTAATTCATGAAAATATGTCAAAAAGGGGAACCGAAAGCAGATGCTTGTTGAGTTCTGCAGCTCGGCCTAATTGCTCTCATCAAGACACTGCTGCTAGGGGGGCAGGGGGTCCTTCATTTATGAAACGCGGAGGGCCGGAGTTGAGGGCCGAATGTCTGACGCTCACTTGTTTAAATCAGCAAGTGTTGACTGAGGTTGGTGGTGGTGGGGAGTACAAAGAACCCGCATTTCCTGATAGGAACTTGCTGAAAGTAGCCTTGGACCTGAGGGGCACGTCGGAGTGAAAAGAGCAAAGCAGAATGAGTTCGAGGGAGCTCCGAGGGGCACCGCCAGCCGCCAGTTGGGCCCGGTCTGGCTTCAGGACTGGCTAAGAAGTCAGCAGCGGGCATCTTCTCTGGAAGCCCCACGCTGCACTGGCTCCAGGGTCCTCGCCTCGCTGACAGGCTCAGACATGTGTCTAGGACCAGACCTACCCCTGACGGTGCGGGTCCTATGTTCTCAGTCTGTAGCGAGTATAAGGACCGAAGCTGTGCCCCGGGGGAGCTTGGTCACTTCCCATCACATGCTTGGACACCGTTTTGGCTGGCAGCGAGGAGCCCGGGGGACCTGCTCGCAGAAGGCGCCCAAGTATTTGCTGGCTGGACCCAGGATGGGAGCTGAGCCAAACCCCTGGGCCTTACGCCTACCGACCACTCCTCGGGCAAGGGGTCGGGCCGGGACTTCACCGGCCGAGCTGGCAGGTCAGCGGTCAGTGCCAGTGTCGCCGTGCATGGCCTTGCCGGCTCCTGTCATCGCCAACACCCTGGAGCAGGTCGGCTCGCGTGGGATTTCGTGGTGCAAATACGCACCGAGCACCTGCTCTATGCCCGGCACTGCGCTCAGTGCACAGGGGGAAGGCGAGCGGCCACGGTGAAGGTCTGTACGACCACGAGCTCCTTTAAACCCAATACAGCACCTTCCCCAAATCAAACACCCAACAAACACTCTTCCAGTGGGACGACTCAGAGAGACAGCACCGTCTCACTGGAAATACTGTTGCCCGCTAAGGACAGAAGAAGAAACTCAGATTCGGGCTGCTGGAGCCTTCAGGTGGGGCTGTGGGTCTAGCAAAGTTTTATTTCCACTGAGGGAAGAAGCCCTTGGCCAAGTGCATGAATCTTGGATCCCCATGCAACATGCCTCTCATAACAAAATTAGTGCAAACTTTGGATGGCTCTCGCTAGCCCTGTCTGGGTCTGCTTTCACGAGTGTGGCCCTGGGTCCTCTGGCTTTGATCTCTCTTTCGGACATATCTGCATCAATCAATCCAACCTCAGTCACAGCACTGATGGAGTGTTTATTTAGCGTCTACTTCTGGGATGAGGAGAGAGAACTGACCGTTGTGCCAAACCCCATGGGGTGGCTGTTACAAATGACATTATACAGAAGAGACTGGGGCCAGAGAGGTCACACCGCTTGCCCAAGGTCACACAGTGCACTGTGGCAAAGGTGCACTTCGAATCGAGGCCTCTGCAACTCCCAGGCATGTGCTTTCTCAACCACGCTCTGCCTCTCCCCCGAGAGACGGACAAGAAGGAGATCGAGGCCTGGGGGACACGAGGGGTAAGTAGGAGAGGTTAGACAACAAGTCCTGAGGAGTCACAGGGCAGGCTCGATGAGTGCATCGGGGGGCCTTGAAGATGGGCCGGAGGGGACAGGAGCCGAACCCGGAATCCGCATAAAGGAAGAGAAGGTGGATGGCATCTCGGGACACGGAATCAAGGTGGCAGCTGGTGGCCCTACTGTGGCAGGTCCTAAGTGGGCCTGGCGGTGCGGCCAGGGGCGGGTCAGAGCGAGCAGGGCTGCAGCAACAGAAAAGAAGCCCCAGGATGAGGGAGAAAGCACACGCGTCTCCAGGACGGGCCCCTGAACACCCGCCCCGGGCGCTCTGCGGAGCCAGATCCCGCAGGAACGCAGGTGACGCTCTGTGACTCCCCAGTCTGTGGTTTGGCCCTGGTGGCCTGCTGCTGCCCACGCCACCTCGAGAGCATTTAAAAATGCTGTGAAGACAGAGGCAGGCATCCCGAAGGAGAAATTCCTTCCACGGTATTCAGGAAAGGCCCTCCTATTCACAAGGCTGCTTCACAAGGGAATTCTGGAATGCGAAGGAGGCAAAATTTCCTGGAGACGCAAAAGCAAATCCAACTTGAAGCCTATTTAGGATATTAAAATAGGTGGCCCCGAGAGCCTCCACAGTGGTGGCTAGATTTCAGTCCTTCCCAGGGTCCTGCTCAGTGGTTCCCACCAAAGCAACTGTGTCCCCGGCAGGCAGGCGAGCAGAGCGAGGGGTGAGGGAGGCGCGTGGGGGCCCCCGGGGCCACACCGACCTGACCCCGCTCAGCAGGCTGCCATCCGGCCAAGCCAACAGGCATCACCTACAAGTCTCATGACTGTAACAGTTTGCTCTGCTGATTTCCATTTGGAAGTTTTTCATAATTTAACAAAGCCAGAGACCTTTAAATTCCTAGGAACCTGCCCACAGAGCATTTTGCAAGAATGCATCTGCTTGATGGGTGTTTAATCCTTTAATGTTTGCTTCGGTTTGTATCTGGAAGGCTAGTTTGTGGGGCAAGTTTGGGATTATTGCTGCAGTCGGGCCAAGCAAGCCAGAAACATGTTCTTTAAATTTTTTTTCATGCTTATTCATTTTTGAGAGACAGGGAGAGACAGAGCATGAGCCAGGGAGGGGCAGAGAGCAAGGGAGACACAGAATCTGAAGCAGGCTCCAGGCTCCGAGCTGTCAGCACAGAGCCCGAGTGGGGCTCGAACTCACGAACTGCGAGATCATGACCAGAGCTGAAGTCGGATGCTTAACCCACTGAGCCACCCAGGCGCCCCCAAAAACACTTTCTTTAAAATGTCAGGAGTTGTGGGAGAGGACGTGTGTTCAATGCCTCCATTTCTCCAAATTAAGGACAGACCAGCAGAGGCCGAATCCCCGGGTCTGTCCCTTTTGTACCCGGGACTCTGAGCTCAGCTCCATCCCTGGCACAGGACCCCTTCCAACCTGCTGGGAGGTTTACTCAGCAGTGAGGTGCAGAGAAGACTGGCCCGAGCCAGTCCCCTGGCACCTCACAAGCCAGCTCCAGACTCAGACAGACTCCAACACTGACTGCTTCTCTCACATTCCAGACCCCTCTTCTTCAATGTCTGTGTTCTGCTTCGCTTTCCCCACTCCCTCCTTGTCTTCCTAAAGTTCACTCCTAGGCTCTGATTTTTTTGTTGTTGTTGTTCCGGGTCTCCCCCTGTCTGTCCCCTTCTAGGACAGACCTGCTCTGTGTTTTTTGGAAGGTGGTAATCCCCACCCTCTCAGATGGGAAGAAGACTTCACGCTGGCCTCTGCATTCACGGGAAGGGATTGGCCTTAGCTGCATGGGGCCCTTCCAGCCCACTTCCTGGTGGCTGAAGGGACCCTGGTCATGGACTCTATGGGAGAATCTGGGCCGGACTGAAGGTACAAGGTCATGCAGGTGTCCTCGCCGCCCCCTGACCATGGCAGTCTGACTGGACACCAGGCCCATGGCCCCGGCTGGAGTCTGAGCCAGGTGCTTGAACCACAAGCTCAGTTAACCCTTGCGAGGTTAAATACTGGCTTGGTAGTGACGGGACGACCGGAGGGGGACATGCGGCGGATTAAAGAGCAGAACAAAAATGTCCAAATGTCATGTTTTTGTTTTTTTTTTTTCCTGTGAGTTTCCACCTCTGCCAAATTCTTGAAATTCTTAAGTCTTACGACTTTGTATGCTTTTCATTTCCGTTTAAACCTGAAACATCATTTAAATGCCTTTTGAGGTAATCCTCACCTACTAAAACAACCTGAAAAACTGTGAAAAAAAAAATGAGGGTTATTTCACACACACTCACACCTGGAGGGTTTTGAGAGATGTCTGACTCTGGGCGTAAGTTTATGGTGGATGGGTTACAGATTCAAACCGGTAAGTTTTACTAACTTAGTACATCACTTGGAGAAGATAGTTGTATTAAGGATGATTTTTTTCATGTTTTATTTATTTATTTTGAGAGAGACAGAGCACAAGCAGGGGAGGGGCAGACAGAGAGGAAGAGAGAGAATCCCAAGCAGGCTCTGCACGGTCAGCATAGAGCACGCAGGGCTAGAATCCACAAACCGTGAGATCACGACCTGAGCCGAAGTTGAGAGTCGGACGCCTAACCGACTGAGCCACCCAAGGTGCCCCAAGGATAATTTTAGATGTTAAAAAATTATAATTTCACTGTCATCATGTCTATGAGACCTTCTGTACAAACTTCCAGACATAAAATAAATCAATCCTGGGGTATAGGGCACAGCATGGCGACTACCGTGAATAACACCGTATTGCATACTTGAAAGGTACTAAGGCAACTTTCAAAGATTTTAAAAGTTCTTGTCACAAGAAAAACATTGTAACTACAGTGTGTGAGGATGGATGTCAGCGCAGAGGTGGATGCGGGGCTTGAGCACATGAACCCTGAGATCAGGACCTGAGCTGAAATCAAGAGTCAGACGCTTAACCCACTGAGCCACCCAGACGCCCCAAATCTATAAGACCTTTGATAAGAAAGTACGAATTCCTACGTTTAATGTTTGACAATGGAAGACACTCTTTCAAAGGCAAAAAGACCCAAGCAGAGCCATGTGCTGGCTCAGAAGCTCATCACGCTATCCTTGGTCACATCACAATCCGTGCAGTGGGCAAGCTGTGGGCTCTGGGTGTCCCAGGCTCTCTCTTTTCTGTCAACGGAGTCATCCTTCCAGGTTTCAAGAGTCTCATTAGTGACAGGAAGAGGAAGCTCCCCCCACAAGTCCTCTGAAGGCTTTCTCGGGATCTAAGTTTACATAACTTGTAGATTCCGGGATTCTTTTGTGTTTGTGCGTCCAAAGCAGAGAGGATGGAAAGGGTGATGTAATGGGGAGACTGGGAGACACACAGGCTACTAGGGCTTTCTGATTCTCATTGACAGTCTCGGAGTTGCCATTCTATCTGTTTCAGGTGCAAATGGCGGCATGAACCCGAGAGCTAGCTGGCTTCACAAGAAGAACCCTGGAAGTAACTGTCCTAACAGAGAGAGAAGTTAGGAAGCTGCTTGATATTCTAGACAGCAGAAGAAACAACTGCCCAGGGGTGCCTGGGTGGCTCAGTCAGTTAAGCGTCGGACTTTGGCTCAGGTCATGATCTCGGGGCTCATGGGTTCGAGCCCTGCCTCAGGCTCTGTGCTGGCAGCTCGGAGCCTGGAGCCCGCCTTGGAGTCTGTCTCTGTCTCTCTCTGCCCCTCCCTGGTTTGCACACTGTCTCTCTCTCTCTCTCAAAGATAAATAAACATTAGAAGAAGGAGAAGGAGGAGGAAGAGAAGAAACAACTTCCCAAACCATCAAGGCCTCAGAAAACGAGAATCCCAGGTATGGTTCCTGAAGTCTCAACTACCTATTCCTGCTCAGGAATCCACACAACAGCTACGTAGGACTACGTTCCAAATGGAACGAAAGTCGTATTTCAGTAACGCAGAGATGGTTTTATGAAAAATTAACGGACACCTTCCCTGGATGTGTCCCATTTATCACTCATAAATAATCTTCATTAGTGGTAAGTTAACACATCAGCCAAAGGAACTTTATGGTTTTAAGTCCTATTCCTCAGATAATAGACCCATGTTACTCCAGATAACCATGTAATTCCTTTTCAGCCCCTGCAGCGTTTCTTGGCTCTCCCAGAGCACCCCCTTTGAACTGAAACTTTCCATTTTTAAATCTTTTCCCCAATGCCCCTCCAGGCCCCCACCGCTTTGTTAATTACACAGAAAATCCATTCAGTCATTTTTGGGTTATCAGACTGTGGAAAATTTGTTTTTCAAGCTTCAGAAGACCGTTGAAGTGCCTTTTTTTTTTTTTTTCATTTCAGATAACCCCAAACTGGTTTGGATCCATGACATCAACCTTGGCATGTACAAAGAATGAGGAATGAGGCCTTTGCCTTGTTTGGAACCAAAAGAGAGGGATATCCACTCTCGCTCTTTCTCCCTTGTCCTTTTTTATTAAGACAGTATTTTCTCCTTTTAGTTGGATGATGTATACTTTGAACATTCCAGGAAAAAAGTGTCAGTGATATGCAAGTCATAATAAACGAAAATCAAAAGAAATGCAATTACAAGGGACAAGGAACTCCGTCATTTTTAGTATGAAATGCCCTCAGGAAAATCTCATTTTAAAAATTACCAGCACCATACAAATGAGAAGAGAATATATGAAAAGACTTGTGATTTTAAAAACTAATTTAATCCTTAATCTCTCTGGCTCTTGGACTTTTATCCTTCTTTGCAAAGGCCAAAAATTATCCAGTGCTGGCTAAGGAGTAAACCTCACACTAATTCAATATAAGGGTAGGAAGTGACAGAGGGTCCTCCTGGTCTCTGGTTTGCTGGCTGGAACATAGCAGGACATCAAAAGGGTTATTAAATAAAAAGTGAACGTATAGTGAAAATGAAACAGAAGCATTCTCTTTCCCATCATGACAAAGGTACTTATTGTGAATGAAAACAAATATTCACCCGGAGTACTCTAGTTGAGAAAATGCTTCCATACCTACCAACTAGTGAGCCTCTCAACAACCCACTGGTAAGTCGTGACTGTTGTCACCCCCATCTTATAGACGATCAAAAATATGTAACTTTCCCAAGGATACATGGTGGTTAAGCGAGAGTGGAACCAGGACTCCAACCCATAATTCTACCCTCAAATACCTGGCCCTTCTACTCTATCACACGGTCTCCCTAAAAAGAGTCACGGGCTTGCACAGAGTCATGATGTTGTGAGCTTGAATACAACAGGGGCTCCCTTCCTTATAACATCTCTGTCACTTTGAAAAATTTTAAATTATGGGGGAAAAAAAACCAAGCTAATTTCTATCGAAAGCGTCGGTTGATAATAGAGGGCTTTGACGTCTCTCTGCCGAAGTTGCTATTCTAGCCCGGTGAGATTTAATTCTGCCACTCTCAACCCGTGTGAACAAAACCTGGAACCAGTCCTGTATTCAGAGAGACAGTCGACGTAATAATGCAAGAACACAGCCTTCCTTTAAAAGCCTTTTCTTGATGGAATCTCCAATATTCCTGTCCACTGTCCCTACAGTGGCCTGGCAGAGGCATTAGCAGTGAGGAAAAGAGATGCCAGGAATAACCCTTTCTCTAGTTTCTGTGTGGAATCAAGCACAACGCTTAACTAGATGGCTCTCTCCAGAAAGGGTTCTCTCGACATAAGGTTTTTAGATTCAGGGAGGGAAGTTGCCTTTGTCCACCCAGGATTTTTCCCCACTTTGCTGAAGTCAGCCCCAAAATGAAACAAAACAAAAGCAGAGATCTGGTAGAAAGATTGCTATGGTGTCTCCCCTCTTGCTTCAGAGACACCACTTCAAGAGTGGGTTCCACAGAACGCACCTGCTCTCACCTTCTAGCAACAGGGGTGGGTGCAGTAGGGCCTGAAGAAAAACAGAAAACTCACTTTTTTTGTCCATGGGGCATTGTAATGATTTTTCTTCTCTTACTGCTATGTATATCTACTCTTTCTTCCCCCTTCCCTTATCCCTCTTACTTTGCCATCACCCTTTCTCTTTGCATTTGTCTTTGCTCCTATCTTCCCTCGAGTTACGTCCTCCCCAGGCTGTGACACTGTCGTTATAAAGGCTCCTCTGTACCCAAAAGCCTGGAGCCGAATCTACAACCAGATTCTGCTCGGCCTTTGGTGAGCTGTTTCAGTGATAAACCAACAGTCTCCACGTCGGGATCAAGAAGTAAATTTACATAGGGATTCCTAACGAAATGCCAAAGCTTAGCTAAGTCATTGTGCGGAACTCTGGCAGTAACAGTTCTAGGAATGTCGGACTGCGACGCCAAGTCTGATGCTTACGAAGGAGTTATCCCGGTTGGGAGAGTGGGGATTGACTCTCCACCCTCCACTGGGGGACTCCTGTCATATTCTCCTAGTTTGACGGGCAACATTCTTCAAAGAGTACCAAGCCATGTCTCTACCGAGAAGGCAAATGCGCCTCTTTTCGTCCTGACTATGCTGAGCTTTCATTTTAGCGTCAAAAAAATTACTCGGTAAGTCATCTTGGTTTCCCCTTCTGTAATGCAGTAAGGGGCATTCCCTACGTCTCTTTCATCTCTCCAACTGCTCACAGGGAATTTTCCCCTTCTTGTGCCTTTTCTATAAATTGGCCTGATAGAGTGATCAAGTCAATCTATCTAGATTTCCCCCCGAAATTCCCTTCCCCACGCCGACAGTGTGTGCTGTGACCCCCAGTTGCTTTTCCCCACGGCCTATCTATCTCCTACCGGTGGACTGGTGGGTCCACCCCCTGATGGACTGACCATCTATCCCACATCACTTACCGGGCACAGTTACGAGGCTAGCCTGACCTAAACTCTGAGGTGAACTCAAGAGAAAGTCACAAACGTTCTTCTCCCTCTAGCAGGAGACAAGTCTGTGAGAAGCCAGGAGGGAGAAATACAACAAAGAACAAGTAAGTGTCACAGATACGCGGGCTGGGGGGTGGGGGGGGAGTTCAGAGCAGGAGGGGATAAAGCAGGCCAGTTCATCCCAGCAAGGTGGCCACGGCGGTGAGGGGCCCGGGGTGCAGGTGACGGCACGAGCTGGGGGCGGAGGGGGAAATGTGTACCCAGGCCTGACTGCGCGGGCTGAAAAACACAATCTCATGGAAAAGATCATTGAAATGAAAGTCGGAGCTTATTAAATTTCTGTAGGCCCAACCCCATTTCTCATCATTCCCAGTCATGTGGATACATGCTAATTTCCTTGGCAGCCTTAGATAAAGCTCTTAATGTGATTTGAGTCCCTTAGAGATTAGCACTATTACAAATATAAATGTTCAAACACAAGCAAGTTGAAACCAAATGCCCCCCAAACACTGGCTTTCTGTTATGTGAAGGTTTTCAGTGGTGCACTGAGCCCTTGGAGAAATGAGCTGGGAAACAGAGTTAAATGGGCCCGTTGGCTAATGCTCAAGGCCAGGCTCCTTCACGGGACAGAGGAAACCTGGTAGCTGTTCTCTCCGTATATAATCTACGGCAGCTGGCAGAACAGCTTTGGATGCCATTCGGAAAAATACGAATTCAGAGCCGCAAGCAGGGGCTTGGGTAGGAGATACCGAGACCCTGGTCAAAACAGACAGTCCGGACTCAACGGCCAACCTGCAAAACATCTCTCGTGTGTTCCAACTGCCGTGTAGAGCTAACAAGAGACTCGCTAACAAATAGTTATAAATAGACATCAAGGAGTTTGTTTATCTCACTAAGAGAAAACAATGTTCGAGTTCTTTAGAAACACGCATCTGACACCAAACTGATGTGACTGTTAGGGGACCAGAAACGGAGCACACCATACTGAGTCTGGCGTTTTGATGTGGTCATTATTCGCTAAACAGAGCCGCCACTTGGAAACAACACTCTGTGTGCCTGATTCGGGGTACTTGAAATTTTAAAAACAATCTCTTTCAAGAGATTCTAAAATTAAAGATTTTTTTCATTAGTTGGTAGAAACCTTCCCCTCCCCCCCCCCCAATTCATCCACACGCCTGAGATTTTGCTGTGAAGTGTGGTCAGAGGGGATGAGGACAATGAAATCTAGTCCTTAATTTTCTAGCGCACGTGCACAGCCAACCAATCTATGTACAGAGTGCTACTCCTAAATATTCTTACTGCCAAATCATAAAAGGAGAAGTATTCCCGGGAGGCAAAAATATAATAAATCATGTGCCTGTTCTCAGCACCTTCCTTCCTTTTTTTTTTCTTTTTTTGTAAATATTTATTTATTTTTGGCGGACAGAGAAAGAGAGAGAGAGGAGGAGGATCCAGAGAGCTCAATGTGGGGCTCAAACCCACAAACCTTGAGATCACGACCTGAGCCGAAGTCGGACGCTTAACCGACTGAGCCACTCGTGCGTCCCAGCATCTTCCTTTCTTACTGGAAGACGTAATTACTTGGTTTGGGTGAAATTACACAGTAGCCATTATGGCAGGATGGTGGACTGGTCGGGTGATGATGCCTCACTGTGTCTTCAATTTGGGTACTTTCCATCTGTTTCACAACGGCTCTTTCAGCAGACAATGTAAGAGG